>NC_133321.1:11139176-11199602 GCF_012295235.1 Primulina huaijiensis
CCACCGGACATGAATGCCCAGATGCTAGCTGGGATGACTCAGTTCTTCGCACAGTTTGCGGGGAACCATGCTGTGGTGACCAGGCCGACAGGGCCCGAGGCTGTCTATGAAAGATTCATGAAGATGCGTCCTAAAGAGTTTTTAGGGACGACGGACCCCATGATTGCCGAGGGCTGGATCAAGTCCCTCGAGGTTATTTTCGAGTTTATGGAGCTTGGGGATGCAGATCGAGTTCGTTGTGCCTCTTATCTGTTCGGAGGAGATGCCCGCTTATGGTGGGAAGGAGCTTCAGTAGCCCTGAATCTGGCTACACTATCTTGGGAGCACTTCACGGAGGTGTTCTACTCCAAATATTTCACGGAGGAAGTGCGCACCAGGCTGACCACTGAGTTCATGAGCCTGAGACAGGGAGATATGAATGTTACGGAGTTCATCCGTAAGTTTGAAAGGGGCTGTCATTTTGTGCCCCTGATCGCGAATGATGCTAGAGCCAAGTTGATGCATTTCTTGGTGGGTCTACGGCCGATCTTGCGCCGTGATGTTAGGGTGTCTGACCCTACTTCTTATGAGGTCGCTGTCTCGAGAGCCCTAGCCGCAGAGCAGGATCAGCGTGATATTGAGAGAGATCGCTTGGGGAAGCGACCAGCCCAGGTACCACACCGCCCTCCTCCTCAGCAGCATCAGCAGCAGAACAAGAGGCCTTTTCACGGGCCGCCTAGAAACAGAGGTCAGCAGCAGCAGCAGCGGGGACACCTAGCCCCGAGGACTTTTGAGCATCCAGTTTGCCCTAAGTGCTCACGTCGCCATCCTGGAGCATGTATGTTTGGCTCAGGAAAGTGTTATAAGTGTGGTAGTCCAGACCACCTATTTCTGCAGTACCCTCAGAGGAATCCGCCTACCCAGGGCAGAGTTTTTGCCCTTCATGCGACAGAGACGGACCCGGAGTCAATGCTTATGATAGGTATCTTAATGCTTTCAGTTAATTATTGAATTTCAATATTTTGGGAATTGGGATTGAGATTTTGAACTTAGAATTGCGATAGGATTGCATGCTCTACTCAATACCATTTTCGGGAATTAGGTTAGAAGAACTTCGGCCTTTGCATGTCTATAAGTTAGTTCTTGTGATTATTGTGTTCAACTTAGGGTTCCGCTTTTTCAGGGAGAATTTTTATATCTGGTTCCGCTACGAAGGCCTTGAAAGATTCAGGGGCCACTCACTCATTTATTTCGGAGGTTTTTGCTAATTTCCTCAAGGTCAAGACAATTGGGCTAGATGTAGACTATTCAATAGTATTGCCGTCAGGCGAGGAGATGGCAGCTACCAATGTGGTCCGAGACATAGACCTTGAGCTGCATGGAAATCTTGTATATGCGGATCTTATAGTGTTGCCGATGCCCGAGTTTGACATCATCCTAGGGATGGACTGGCTATTGCGGAACAGAGTTTTGATTGACTTCCAGCGGAGATCTGTTCTAGTCCGACCGCCTGGAATGATGCAGTTCTTATTCGAGCCGGACAGGTACTTTCCTTTACCGCGCATTATACCTTATGTTCAGGCTAGGAAGATCATGCATAGAGGGTGTCGGGAGTTTTTAGCAACTTTTATATTTGTCCCCGAGGCACCCCGTCAGTCAGCCGCAGATGTTCCGATCGTCAGAGATTTTCTAGACGTTTTTCCGGAAGACGTCTCTGGTATACCACCCGAGCGAGAGGTGGAGTTTTCTATTGATCTTATGCCAGGTACGGTTCCGATCTCCAAAGCACCGTACCGACTCGCACCGACAGAGATGGCAGAGCTAAAGAAGCAGATTCAGGAACTTCTTGACAAGGAGTTCATTCGCCCTAGTTTTTCTCCATGGGGCGCGCCAGTCTTGTTTGTGAAGAAGAAGGATGGCTCTATGAGACTTTGTATTGATTACCGGGAGTTGAACAGGGTTACAGTGAAGAACAAGTACCCACTTCCAAGGATTGAAGATCTATTTGATTAGTTGCAGGGAGCTTCGGTATTCTCCAAGATTGATCTGCGTTCTGGCTATCACCAGTTGAGGGTGAGAGATGCTGATGTTTCCAAGACTGCCTTCAGGACTCGTTATGGCAACTATGAGTTCCTTGTGATGCCGTTTGGTTTGACGAATGTGCCAGCGATCTTCATGGATCTCACGAATCGCGTATTTCAGCCGTATCTTGACCAGTTTGTGATAGTATTCATAGACGACATTCTCGTCTACTCCAAGAATCAAGAGGATCACGGCAGACATCTGACCACAGTGTTGCAGACCTTGCAGAAGCACAAGTTATTCGCAAAGTTCAGTAAGTGCGAATTCTGGTTAGAGAAGGTGGCGTTCTTAGGCCACATTGTTTCTAGCAGTGGCATTGAGGTGGACCCAGCGAAAGTTGCAGCAGTCAGAGATTGGGTTGTGCCGCAGAATGCGTCAGAGATTCGCAGTTTTCTTAGCCTAGCAGGATATCACCGGAAGTTCATCAAGGGATTCTCCTCGATTGCAGTTCCACTAACAGCACTGACAAAGAAGAATGTGAAATTTGTTTGGAGCGAGGAGTGTCAGAAGTGCTTCGATACTTTGAAGCCAGCTCTTATCTCAGCACCAGTTTTGGCTATGCCGTCAGGGCCCGGTGAGTTTGTGCTATATACCGATGCTTCGAAGCTCGGTCTTGGCGCAGTATTGATGCAGCATGGGAAAGTGATAGCATATGCTTCTCGACAGCTGAAAATCCATGAGAAGAATTACCCTACCCATGATCTAGAGTTGGCCGCCGTAGTTTATGCCTTGAAGATTTGGAGGCATTATCTGTATGGAGAAAAGTGCCAGATCTTTACCGACCACAAGAGCCTCAAGTATTTCTTTACGCAGAAGGAGCTGAACATGCGTCAGAGGCGTTGGTTGGAGCTTGTGAAGGATTATGACTGTGACATTAGCTACCACCCGGGTAAGGCTAATGTAGTTGCAGATGCATCGAGCAGGAAAGTTGCAGTGATGGCTCATTTGACGATTCAGAGACCTCTTCAGATTGAGATGCAGAGGTTTGATCTAGAGTCATATTCTCGAGGTAGAGTTCCTCATCTATCTACCTTGACTATTCAGTCCTCTCTTCTTGACCGTATTCGCAGTGGTCAGTCAGCAGATGAGCAGTTGGCAAAGTGGAAGCAGAGAGACGAGGCCAAGGGCAGTGTTTTGTATTCAGTTAGTGACGGTATTGTGAGATACCGAGACAGGATATGGGTTCCTAGCAGTGATTCTATCCGAGCAGATATTCTATCAGAAGCCCATATGTCGCCGTACTCTATTCATCCAGGGAGTACGAAGATGTACAAGGATCTGCAGTTATTGTATTGGTGGCCAGGAATGAAGAAGGACATCCGACGGTTTGTATCCGAGTGTCTGACTTGCCAGTTAGTGAAGGCGGAGCATCAGAGACCAGCAGGTTTGCTCAAGCCTCTTCCCATTCCCGAGTGGAAGTGGGAGAATGTTACCATGGACTTCGTGACCGGATTGCCGAAGTCAGTCAGAGGATCAAATGCCATCTGGGTGATTGTAGATCGTCTTACCAAATCAGCGCACTTCTTGCCTATTAAGACGACTTTCACCATGGTTCAGTATGCAGAGTTGTATATCCGGGAGATAGTCCGACTTCATGGTATTCCAGTTTCTATCGTATCTGACAGAGATCCCAGATTCACTTCCTCGTTTTGGAAGAGTTTGCATTCGACTATGGGGACGAAGTTGCTGTTTAGCACAGCTTTTCATCCGCAGACAGATGGGCAGTCAGAGCGAGTCATTCAGATTTTGGAGGATCTTCTCCGTGCTTGCGTCCTTGATTTCTCTGGGAGTTGGGAGTCGAACTTGCCATTAGTGGAGTTCACCTATAACAACAGCTTTCAGTCGTCTATAGGTATGGCTCCGTACGAAGCACTGTATGGCCGTAAGTGCAGATCTCCTGTTCATTGGGATGAAGTAGGAGAGAGAGCCGAGTTGGGTCCAGAGATTATTCAGCAGACTGTTGATGTAGTAGCCCGGATCCGTGATAGAATGAGGACTGCTCAAAGTCGACAGAAGAGCTATGCAGATCAGAGAAGAAGAGAGTTAGAGTTCGCAGTCGGCGACCATGTCTTTGTGAAGGTGGCACCTATGAAGGGTGTCATGAGATTTGGGAAGAAAGGGAAGCTTAGTCCGAGATTTATTGGACCATTTGAGATCCTTGACAGAGTTGGGACGCTAGCTTATCGTGTTGCTCTTCCGCCGAATCTGGCCGGAGTACACAATGTGTTCCACGTCTCTATGCTGAGGAAGTATATGGCGAATCCTTCGCATGTGCTGAATTTTGAGCCGTTGCAGCTCACTCCGAACCTATCTTATGAGGAGAGACCAGTGCAGATCCTAGACAGACAGGAAAAGAAACTTCGGAACAAGCTGGTTAAGCGAGTTAAAGTCAAGTGGCTTAACCATTCAGAGGAGGAAGCTACGTGGGAGTCCGAGCCAGAGATGAGGAGTCTGTACCCCGAGTTATTCGGTGATTTTTAATTTCGAGGACGAAATTTCTTTTAAGGGGGGAGAGTTGTAGAACCCGTAACGTAGACTACGTATAAGCCATGCATAATTCTAGTACTTTAAATTAAAATGATTTTTTTTTATTTCATGAGTATTTAAATTCCTTTCTTTAAATTTATTTATTTTACGTAGTAGTTTAATTGTCACCTTTTTAGTTAAATAAGTGAGGCCGGACTGGAGATGGAGTATTGAGATAAGTTAATAAAGACTTATTTAAGAAGTGGTAATTTAGCATGTTTATTTCATTAATGTACGTTTAATTATTTTTATGTATTTTAGGCATAATTCATGCATGATAAGATTTGTTTCATGAAATTTTAAAAAGTTCGTGCATAAAGATTTTTAAGTTGCATTTCACGTTCGAACGAGGATCGGAGACCGGGGAATTTTCAGGAAAATTATTTTATTACACGATCTATTTTTATAAATTATGTTAAAGCATTTTTTTAGGGTATTTTTCAAAAAAATAGGAATTTTTGGGTATTTTACCCGCAGAACCTTTAATTTTTACGGTACGTAAATTTTATCAAATCGGATGACTTTTTAAAGGTTCGGCTAATATTTTCAAAAACTTTCTAACACAAAATGTTTTTTAGGAGTGTGTTGGGATTTAATGGACCTATTTTTAAGTTTGTTGGGCTTAAACTCTTTTAATTCCTTTTAATTTAAAATAAGGACCCATTACAATTGTTAATTATTTAAATAATACTAATTAAACCTAAACTCATCTTAACCTAACCTTAATCACTTCCTCTTAGCCGACATCTCCCTCAACTGCATTTTTCCTCTCGGTTTTCTCAACAGCAGCTCATAACAAACCATCGGCCACTCCATTCTTTGCATTAGAAGCTCTCCCGGTGTCTCCCTCCTCTTGTGTGGTTCATCAATCATCAAGGCACGCATTGTATCATCCTTTGTGTATCATACACGATATATATATATATATATACGTTGTTATATGCTTGTCCATTCATGAAATTCTCGATCCAGCAACTGTACATGATGATGTATTGGTTTTGCCTTGTTCCATGCATCTCCACGAGCACCACTCACATTTTCTGATTTGTTGTGCAAGGGCTGCGAGTGCTGGTCGTTTAGGGGCTGAGCAAGGTGAGGAGACGATGTTCTGGGGTTAGAGTTTAAGGTAGCTTGCGGTAGCATGAAGAGCCAAGGAGTTGAGCGTATAGGGTCTCGTTTTGGGATGGGGCTCGGACCGAAGGTGCAACTGATGGGGTGAGGGCATCTCCAGGCCGTGGACTGGTCTCTGATGAGTCTGAGTCACGATCTGGAAGGGCTTGAACCCTGCTGGTCTGAACTCGAGGGCCATGTGAGGGCGCTGCATCGAGGAGGGTTCATGGCCGGGTAATTTGTGAGGTTTAGCGAGAAGCTGGAAACCTCCAGCGTGTAGGGGACTAGTTTGCATGGGTTCAGTGGAATCAAGGACGTCCTAGGAGGGTCTAAGGAGGACTGATACAGGGCTGTATTGATTGGGTGTAGGCTAGAGTGCATTAATGGGAAGTGGGACACTAAAGTTGGTGGAGGTAGGGAAGTTGCAACTTTCCAGCAACTTTCCAGCAGATATAAAAGACTGATATTCGTGAGTTAGGGGCCTTAATTGTTGGGTTTTAGGACTTTTAACTGTTTTTAAGGTGTGGTAAAAAGTTGGGAAAAATTTGATTAAGTTTCGAGTCCATTCGGGTTAAATTCGGGACCCCGATCCAATTTTAAAACGAATTAGATAAGCGGTGATTTTGGCTCGAGTTTACGCCTAGGAATGCCTTTAAAAATATTTTGGGATATTTTAAGGAGTTTGGTAAGCTTCGGGTCAATTTTAGAGGTCCAGGGTTGAAACGATAATTTTTGGACTTCCAGGGGTAAAATGGGCATTTTGCACCCGGGGTGAGATTTTAGTCCTAGCAGCGCCCTGAGCACAAATCATGATATTTTTAAATGTTCATGCATCACGTTTACGATTTTTAAGCTATTATAATAATTATGGTGCATGTTTGGTTTAAAGGAATTAAGAGAGAAAACGTAAGAAATTGAAGAGCACTCCGTCTCCGCCGCGCCGCGTCGTTATTTTGTTTGTTTTCTGTCAAAACAAACCAAGGCATTTTTATATCTTCTTTCACTCTTCAATCAAGCCATATAGGTATTTTTAAATATAGCAAGTACATGATTTTATTGCAAGAAGATCGAAATTGTTCATATTTAATTATGTTAGTTAATTATATTACGTGCAAATATTCATTTTGAGATTTATGCGATATTGCTTGTGGTCACTTTACTATCATGCTAAAGTCCGGTCGCCAGTTACCGACCCGGTCGCTAGTTACCGGTCAGTTCAGTTGTTTCACCCAGTATACTGTGGCAGTAGTCTGATCAGACATACGGTCGCTAGTTACCGGTCAATTCAGTTCAGTTCAGTTCAGGGACCACTTGCGTAAACCATAATCTCACCAGAAAATTATTACAAGTTATTTCATTACAGGGCTCCGAGAAGCAAACAGTTTCACTAGGATATTTTCAGTTCAGTTATGCACGTACTATAATTACCATTGAAATGATATTTTACGTTACACCTCAGTACAGGAAATTTTCACTTGCATGCGACTTTATTATTTATTTACTTGTTATTTACGATATATGCATGCTGAGTCTTTAGGCTCACTAGACTTGATAGTTGTAGGTACTGATGATGTCGGGACCGAGGGCGGAGATCAGTGAGGCAGCTCGAGTCGGCAGTAGTGGGACCCGAGGACCTCATTTTCAGCATTTATTATTATTTGATTGCTCAGACATTTTTATATATTGTTGGATAAATTTCTAACTGTTGTTTCGAAAAATGTTAATTTCTTCCGCTGTCACTCTGAACATCAAACTTTATTTATCAGTTCAATTACGAATGGGGCAATTTTATTTATTTAAAAAGAAAATTTTTAAATTTTCCGCAATTTTTCAAGCACGGATTTTTAGGCATTTACACTTCAGGCCGATTGCGATTGCGCACATAACCTTTCAAAATCTTCATGAATCTTTCAAATGGGTACATGTGCCTATACCAAATCGGTGCACCCAATTTGACCTCCCGGACAAGATGAACAGTTAAATGAATCATTATATCAAAAAATGAAGGGGGAAAGTACTTTTCAAGTGAACACAATATCAACACAATCTCTCTTTGCAAGTCATCCAACTTTAAGACGTCTACCACTTTACTATAAAACACATTGAAGAAGAAACACAGCCGGGTTATAGTATCTCTGACATGTTTTGGCAAGACACCGCGGATGGCCACTGGAAGCAATTGTTGCATTAAAGTGTGATAGTCGTGTGACTTCAGGCCAACAAGTTTAAAATCCTTCATCGACACAAGGTTTCTAACATTTGATGAGTAACCTTGTCACGCCCCGTGTCCGAAGCATCGTTGACATCCAACATTGCTTAACAATTATATTGAAAACAATAAAGCCTCGTATCAAATCAAACAAGTCTTTTGCATAAATAAAGTATTGTCTTACAATGACAATGAAATAAAATACATCAAAGTTGCGAAATGCGGAAAACTAAACAAAAGGGATAACTTGATTCTTGCTCTTGACCATCGATCACCAACCCCAGAAAGCTTCTTGCTCTTCCTCATTTATTTGTTTTTCATTTTTATCTGAAATTTGTAAGGGGATGAGTGTTTTGGGAAACACGCAGCAAGTGGGGGTCGATCGATTCCAAGATACATATAGAACTTAATCTTTAAAAATTTCCTTTAGCATGCTTTCAAAATTTATATTCTTATCTTAACCAGACGGAAACCAACCCAATAAAACACCCAACTTATCAAATGATTCAGAACAGAACAGAAACAATTCAGATCATTTTAGAACAGACAAAACACAACACTGTTACTCATCTCATATTCATGGTCAAATTGTCCCCAATATGTTAGTCCTCTAAGGGGTGAGGCTAGAACACGGTTTTATACCCACCGATGGTGGCCAGACAAAACATGGTTTTATACTCACCAATGGGGGCCAGACAGAATTACAATTCTCGTCCCATTTCAATTTCAAATGGTAACAGTGTACACAGAATTCAGAGACAACAGACAGAACTTATCATATTTTCAAAGTTCAGATTTCTGGACAGACACATCAGAATCAAAGGAATTCGAAGCATAGAAGAAATACATAATCGATCGAAATTTTTAAACAGAACAGGTAACAATTTTCAAAAATATGATCATACTTATAAGCATATCATATTACTTTTATTCATGGTTCAAAATAGAAACAAATACTTAATCAAAAGCCCACTTACATGTATTTTGGGAATAGGTTCGATATTTGTGAAATTTTGACACCTTGTTTCTCGAAAATTCTGCAGTACCTTGACGTATTCTTTTCAATCACTGTCTTCACTTCAGCAGCGCTTCGACGTAGAAACTCTAACACTTGAACCGCTCAAGCTCCTCCTTTTTCTTTAATTTCGGCCGAAAGCTTTGTAAGGTGGGGAAGGGGAAACCGATCGAATTTTCTTGCTTGGTTTTTGTGAGATTTCGCAATGCATGGTGTCACATATTTATAGACCAAAACTTGTCCCCTCATCTAGCCATGGCCGAAACCTTGTCTCCAAAGAAAGAAGTAAATGTACTCATAATGGTGGTCAAAGCATACCAAGCATCAAGAGTCATTCTTTGCATATTAAAGATGTCATAACCCTTAGCTCCTCCCGCAGCTCCTTCATGGGTTAACGCAAAGGTTATTTCCTGCACATTTAATTTGTCCAAACTCTTGGCTCAACTTATAGCTCTCTTTTTGGTCTTGTTAGGACAAGCTTGGTTGAGCTGCTTTGAGCTGACAGATCGAGTCCTTGAGCTGTGGTTTTACTCCTCCCGTGACAATACTTCGATGGATGCGGTTACTTGTAGCTTGGCCTCCCGTTGAGTAAATCTCCGAGCTTTGAAGTTACTTCCTCGTGTTAAATTTGATGACAATTTGAGTTAATATCAAAGTTATCTAGTTGGAACGAAAATTTTCGAGCTTAGTTTGAGTTAAACTCCAAGTTCGTATTACTTACATGATTTGCTTCGGATCGTAAAATCCTGTGTTCTCACATCACTCCCTCTTTGTTGAAAGTTTCGTCCTTGAAACTTGCATTAGCTTGATCTTTCAAATAGATGAGGGTATTGTGATTGCATCTTCTCCTCGAGTTCCCAAGTTGCTTCTCTTTCAGTATGATTTGACCACTGTACCTTGACATAAGGTATTGTCTGATTTCTCAACACTTGGTCTTTTGAGTCCACTATTCAGATAGGGACTTCTTCGTATTTGAGTTCTTCGTTGAGGTTTCCTTCAATAATCTGTGGTGAAACTTTGAGTACATGACTCGGATCTGGGACATACTTCCTCAGCTGTGAGACGTGGAAAACGTTATGTATTCTGACCATGTCTGGTGGTAACGCTAATCGGTAGGCTAAGGTTCCTACCTTCTCTAGTATTTCGAATGATCCCACATATCTCGGATTCAACTTTCCGGATTTACTGAACCGAACTACTCCTTTCATAGGAAACACCTTGACGTAAGATTTTTCACAAATTTCCAATTCTAACGGCCTCCTCTTCAAACCTGCCCAGCTCTTTTGTCTATCTTGGGTTGCCTTGAGTCTTTCTTTGATTACAACTACTTTGTCAACGGTTATTTGTACAAGTTTTGGTCCGAGAATCTCTTTTTCTCCGACTTCATCCCAATATAGAGGCGACCAACACCTTCTACCATACAAAGCTTCATACGGAGCCATCTCGATGCTACTATGATAGCTGTTGTTATAGGTGAATTCTATCAGGGGTAACTGTTCACTCCAATTTCCATAAAAATCCAGAGCACATGCTCTCAACATGTCCTTGAGGGTTTGAATTGTCCTCTCGGTTTGGCCATCAGTCTGAGGATGATCGGCTGTGCTGAGAGTGACTTTGGTTCCCATCGCCTTTTGAAAACTTTTCCAGAATCTTGATACAAATCTTGGATCTCTGTCAGACAGTATACTTGTCGGGACTCCATGTAGTCTCACAATATTGTCCATATACAAGGTAGCGAGTTTATCCAAGTTGTAAATCATCCGTACCGATAAGAAATGTGAAGACTTCGTCTATCTGTCAACGATTACCCAGATTCCATCATGACCTTGTCTTGATTTTGGTAGTCCGACTATAAAGTCCATGGAGATGTTATCCCATTTCCATGTTGGTATTTCCAATGGCTGTAAAAGTCCTCCAGGCCCTTGATGTTCTGCCTTGACTTCTTGACAGGTTAGCATTTGGAAACAAAGACGGCTACGTCTTTCTTCATTCCATTCCACCAGTAGTTGTTCTTCAGGTCTCTGTACATTTTGGTGCTTCCTGGATGTACTGAAAATCTCGATTTATGTGCCTTGGTCATTACTTTTTCTTGAATTCCATCGACATCGAGCACATACAACCGTCCTTCCATCCAAAGGATACCATTCTCATCAATTTGAAATTCTGTAAGTTTTCCTTCTTGGATCTGTTCCTTAATTTTAAAGATGGAGGTGTCTTGGCTCTGCTTCAATTTGATGGTTTCCCGGAGTCCTGATTGTGCTGATAGTGAAGATAAGCTTACTTTTCCAATGTTTCTTCGGCTTAAAGCATCTGCAACCTTATTCGCCTTACCCGGATGATAATTGATTACCAAATCATAATCTTTTAGAAGTTCCATCCACCTTCTTTGCCTCAAATTTAACTCTTTTTGAGTGAAGATGTACTTGAGGCTCTGGTGATCAGTAAATACTTCACATTTTACCCCATAAAGATAGTGCCTCCAGATTTTGAGTGCAAACACAACCGCAGCTAATTCCAGGTCGTGAGTTGGGTAATTTTTCTCATACGACTTTAATTGACGTGAGGCATAAGCAATTACCTGACGTTCTTGAATTAGTACACACCCTAGCCCTCCTTTTGAAGCATCACTATATATTGTGATGTCCTTGCCATCTTCAGGGAGGATTAATACTAGTGTAGTTGCGAGTTTTGTTTTCAGGGTTTCAAAACTCTTTTCACATGCTTCATTCCAAATGAACTTTGAGTCCTTCTGAGTAAGTTTGGTAAGAGGAATGGCAATTGACAAAAATCCTTCCACGAACTTCCTATAATACCCACCTAAACCAAGAAAACTCCTTACTTCAGTTACTGTCTTTGGTTGTGGCCAATCCTTGATTGCCTCTACCTTCTTTGGGTCCACTGACACCCCAAATTCAGAAATTATATGTCCTAGGAAAGCCACACTTTTTAACCAAAATTCACACTTCTTGAATTTGGCATATAGTTCTTTTTCTCTCAGTGTTTGCAACGAGAGACGCAAATGTCCTCGGTGTTCTTCCTCACTTGGTGAGTATACCAAGATATCATCTATAAAAACAACCACAAACCTGTCGAGGTATAGTTTGAACACTCGATTCATCAGATCCATGAATGCTGCAGGAGCATTTGTTAAACCAAAAGGCATTACTGTAAATTTGTAATGTCCATATCTTGTCCTAAAAGCAGTTTTAGGGATATCCTCAGTTTTGTATTTAAGTTGATGATAACCAGATCTTAGATCGAGTTTTGAGAAAACTTTGGCTCCCTTTAGATGATCAAAAAGATCGTCTATTCTCGGGAGTGGGTACTTATTCTTTATGGTGATCTTGTTTAACTCCCGGTAGTCAATACATAGCCTCATACTCCCGTCCTTCTTCTTGACGAATAGTACTGGGGTTCTCCACGGGGATGCACTGGGGCGGATCTTTTTCTTGTCCAGTAATTCCTGCAGTTGCTCCTTTAACTCCTTTAGTTCCGCTGGAGCCATTCGGTATGGTGTCTTTGAAATGGGTGCAGCACCAGGGACCAAATTGATTTCAAATTCTACTTCTCTATCGGGTAACTCACCCGGTAATTCCTCGGGAAAAACCTCTGGAAATTCCTGAACAATTGGAATATCTTCTAACTTTGGGACTTCTTCTCCCTTGATCTCAGTGATCACTGCCAGATGAATTTCTTCTCCTCCTTTTATGGCCTTCCAGGCTTGTGAGGCAGATAGCAGAGATTTCCTTTCTCTAGATTTTCCGTGATATACAACTTCCTCTTGGGCCGGAGTCTGAAGTCTAATTTCTTTCTTTTTACAATCTACCATGGCATGGTTTTTAGCTAACCAATCCATTCCAAGAATGATGTCAAACTCAACCATATTAAGTTGTATCAATTCCACTTCGAAAGTTTGTTTACTGATGCCAATTTTACAGTTTCGATACACTTTGCGTGTCTCAATTATTTTACTCGTTGGTGTTGTCACTCTCAATGGTTCACTAAGAGTATCATGTTCAAGTTTAAGCTTTTTAGCAAATCTTCTAGACACAAACGAGTGCGTAGCACCACAATCAAACAAGGTATATGCAGGCATTTCATTGAGTAAGATAGTACCTGCTACCACTTCATTGGTGTTATCAGCTTCTTCTTGGGTGATTGCATATACCCGTGCATTGGTTTTGTTTTCATTTTGCTTGATGGGCCCCATTCCTTTGTCCTTGTTGTCTGGACAATCTTTAATTCTATGACCCACCTTTCCGCATTTAAAACAAGCACTGTCTTCCGATAACATTTTCCAACATGCTTCTGTTGACATGTATCGCCTCACTTTCCTTCGGTGTTGCCAGTACTGTTAAAATTTCCTCTTGGAGGTCCGCTGGAATGATTTGGCTTCTTAAATTTGGGACCATTTTGGGTAGTTTGGTTGAATAACGGTCTCTTATTTCTGTTTTCATCTTCACGACGCTTAATATCTGTTTCCGCGCTCATTGCCGCGCCCATCAAATCAGCAAAGTGGTTTGGTTTGAATACTGCCAAAGCCGATTGAATCCGGCTGCTCAGTCCTTTCTTAAAACGACGCATCTTCAAGGTTTCATCAGACATATTTGTTGGGACGTAGGTTCCCAAGTCATTAAATTTTGAGGTATATTACATTACTGTCATATCTGGTGTCTGCCTGAAATTTTCAAACTCATTCAGCCTCTGCAGACGAAACTCGGCTGGATAGTATTGTTTCAAAGATTCTCTTTTGAAAACCTGCCATGTGATTTCTTTCATTTCTGCTAGAGATGGTGACACAGTTTCCCACCCTTTTCTAGATCGGTCTTCCAAAAACGGTGTTACAACTTCCACTCTCAGTTCTTCAGGTATTTCCAGTAAATGCAGTTGTGTTTCGATATTCTTCAGCCAATTGTGGCTGACTTCCGGGTCTGGGTTCCCATCGAAGGTTGGAACTCGATTTCTTCTCAGGGATTCATAATGGTATTTAATTCCATGAGGTTGTGGTGCTTGGGGTGGTTGGATCGCGTTAGCCAATGGATTCACGAATCTTTGCAATGTCGCAGCTACGATAGTAGTTATCGCCATCATGTTTTCTTGGCTGAGATTCACTCTTGGTGGTGGTGGATTCTCATTTTGGTTGGCACCACGAGGGTTACGGTTGTTTCGGGGTGGTCTTCCTGCCATATCCTAGGATAATTTTTTATACTAAGAGTTGCGAAACGATTGAAGGGATAGATTTTTGAAGTTGATCGAAAATTGAGGGAACAAATGAAAGTTGGATTCAGATTGGGATACACTAGGCTTTTGCCAAAATTTGACTTCGCCAAATTTTGTCTGTCAAAATCCCAGCGGGATTATGAACATGGTGGCTCTAATACCACTTAAATGTCACGCCCCGTGTACGAAGCATCGGTGACATCCGGCATTGTTTAACAATTATATTGAAAACAATAAAGCCTCGTATGAAATCAAACCAGTCTTTCTCATAAATAAAGTATTGTCTTACAATGACAATGAAATAAAATACATCAGAGTTGCGAAATGCGTAAAACTAAACAAAAGGGATAACTTGATTCTTGCTCTTGACCATCGATCACCAACCCCAGAAAGCTTCCTGCTCTTCCTCATTTATTTGTTCTTCATTTTTATCTGAAATTTGTAAGGGGATGAGTGTTTTGGGAAACACTCAGCAAGTGGGGGTCGATCGATTCCAAGATACATATAGAACTTAATCTTTAAAAATTTCCTTTAGCATGCTTTCAAAATTTATATTCTTATCTTAACCAGACGGAAACGAACCAAATAAAAGACGGAACTTATCAAATGATTCAGAACAGAACAGAAACAATTCAGATCATTTCAGAACAGACAAAACACAACACTGTTACTCATCTCATATTCATGGTCAAATTGTCCCCAATATGTTAGTCCTCTAAGGGGTGAGGCAGAACACGGTTTTATACCCACCGATGGGGGCCAGACAGAACATGGTTTTATACCCACCAATGGGAGCCAGACAGAACATGGTTTTATACCCACCAATGGGGGCCAGACAGAAACAATTCTCGTCCCATTTCAATTTCGAATCGTAACAGTGTACACAAAATTCAGAGACAACAGACAGAACTTATCATATTTTCAGAGTTCAGATTTCTGGACAGACACAGCGGAATCAAAGGAATTCGAAACATAGAAGAAATACATAATCGATCGAAATTTTTAAACAGAACAGGTAACAATTTTCGAAAATATGATCATACTTATAAGCATATCATATTACTTTTATTCAAGGTTCAAAATAGAAACAAATACTTAATCAAAAGCCCACTTACATGTATTTTGGGAATAGGTTCGAAATTTGTGAACTTTTGACACCTTGTTTCTCGAAAATTCTGCAGCACCTTGACGTATTCTTTTCAATCACTGTCTTCACTTCAGCAGCGCTTCGACGTAGAAACTCTAACACTTGAACCGCACGAGCTCCTCCTTCTTCTTTAATTTCGGCCGAAAGCTTTGTAGGGTGGGGAAGGGGAAACCGAATTTTCTTGCTTGGTTTTTGTGAGGTTTTGCAATGCATGGTGTCAAATATTTATAGACCAAAACTTGTCCCCTCATCTAGCCATGGCCGAAACCTTGTCTCCCAAGAAAGAAGTAAATGCACTCATAATGGTGGTCAAAGCATACCAAGCATCAAGAGTCATTCTTTGCATATTAAAGATGTCCTAGCCCTTAGCTCCTCCCGCAACTCCTTCATGGGTTAACGCAAAGGTTATTTCCTGCACATTTAATTTGTCCAAACTCTTGGCTCAACTTATAGCTCCCTTTTTGGTCTTGTTAGGACAAGCTTAGTTGAGCTGCTTTGAGCTGACAGATCGAGTCTTCGAGCTGGGGTTTTACTCCTTCCGTGACAATACTTCTATGGATGCGGTTACTTGTAGCTTGGCCTCCCGTTGAGTAAATCTCCGAGCTTTGAAGTTACTTGCTCGTGTTAAATTTGATGAAAATTTGAGTTAATATCAAAGTTATCTAGTTGGAACGAAAATTTTCGAGCTTAGTTTGAGTTAAACTCCAAGTTCGTATTATTTACTTGATTTCCTTCGGATCGTAAAATCCCGGGTTCTCACAAACCTACAGGTACCTTTACTCCCGACAAAGAATTGCAAATACTTCTTTTCTCATCCTTACTTAGTGTGTAACATGCTGCTAGCAAAAACGTTTTCTTCTCCCCAATCCTTGGTGCCAATTCAGTCCTTAAATTCATTTCCAGAAGATCTAATCTTGATGCTACTCCATCATTTGTTTTTCCTGGAACATCAAGTAATGTACCGATGAGACTTTCACAAACATTTTTTTCCATGTGCATCACATGAAGAACATGTCGAACATGTAGATCTTTCCAATACTCAAGTTCAAAGAATATTGATTTCTTTTTCCAGCATGTTATCCTGTCATCGTTCTTTGACTGAAGCTTTCCGCTGAATTTTCCACAATAATAATTAATTCTTTGAACTCTTTCTAAAATTTCATTGCCACTCAATGGTTTTGGTTCGAGATTAAATTCTTGTTTCCCATTAAATGCCTTCTTTTGCCTTAGATAAGGATGTTTACCAAATCTAAAAGCAATAAGTTTGAAAAGTATAGCCCATACTAAACCTCTCAAAAATCTCTCAAAAGCATAAGTAAATAGTCTTAAAAATCTATAATCATAAATCATGAGTCAAAAGTCATAATGCGAAATAATAGAAGCGTTGGTCCTCGGGTTGAGTGCACCGACAGTCCAGTAGAATCACCCGTCGAGACCTCCCTCATACCCACCTACATACATCACACCTAGTGAGTCTAGAGACTCAACACACCATCATCTGGATAACAAATAATACATATAAAATCGCATGCAACAGTGAAAATACTTTTAGGTAAAAATAACATTTCATGATATGCATAAATAAACCTTAACCTTTTTCCTTATCCTGACATAAAACATTTTAACGTGATCATAAACATTTTCCTTTTTCCTTTGTTGAATTCAGATCGTTAATAGTGACTTTCCTCAAACCTCAAAAGTCGATGGATCCATTAACATGTAACCACAGTACTGGGCGGCGGGGGACACCAGCGACACTCTCACCGGTCAACTGGGCACTGGCCTATCATGATCGAATAGAAGTACGATCGTCGGGGATCCCTCTGGGGCCTTCTCCCATAATTGGGATCCCTCTGGGGCCTTGTCACCTCACGATATTCCCATCCTTACCTCAAACCTCATATCCTCATAACCTCATATTCGCAATAATGGAAACACGATCGTCGGGCTCCCACTGAGACCATCACCCTCACGACATCGCCATCATTAACGAATTAGTCACAATTACTTCACTTCCTTCAACGTTTTACATTTTCTTCACTTTATAAAATCATACATAACATAACATTTTCATTTGTGAAACCAAGCATGCAACATGTCTTTTAAATGTCAACTTTAAATCATAAAAATCCATTGGACATTTACAAAAACCATAACTTAATCCTGAACATTTCATAAACAATTAAAAATATTCATAATATCGTAAAAACAGCATTTAGGGTACTGCCATGACGTTTACTAATTTCCCGATGTAAAAAGACCGTTTTACCCCTAGACGTAAAATTCCTCGGTTTTGACTTTTCTTGAATTCATTGACTCTAACATGTCCCAAATAATTATTTAAGCCTAAATTAATTTTCTCATAATTTTATTTAGCTTAAATATTAGACTTTTTCATTTATCATTAATTAATTGTTTTGATGGTGTTTTAATCCCGAAAAATCCCAAACTTTAATATAAAATTCCTAAATTCTAAATTTAGTCTTTTTATATTATTTTATCCCTTATGGACCACGACTCGACCCCCGTGAGCCGTTTTCCAATTTTCATTCGTTTGAAAACCCTATTTTGACACTTAAACTTCGACCCCGAGCCAACTTTCGATTTTCACGAGTTGCCCCCGAACCATGTTGATCCAAAACTTGACTAACATACTAAAGTACCGTACTGGACCCTTAAACCACTAAGAACTCATGCCAAAACAAAAAACGTGAGCCCCCTTCCCTTACCCATAAGCTGGCCGAGAGTCCAGCTGTGCATGGACTCTAAGTTTCGGTGCTTGTGGCCCTAGCCGACGCTCCAGACCCTGAACCCCCATCAAGTACACCTACCTAGGACCCTAAGGACTCGCCCTAGCCCAGCCCCTAAGGCCTGGACTGAGCCCTTCCCTCCCAGCAAGCTGCGCACCCCTGCACACAATCTGCCAAGATTCTCGGTAGAGTCCTAGCATGGCTAGGACTCTTTTCCCAGCCCATAACTCGAGTCCTAGCTTGGCTAGGACTCTCCCCCTGACCCATGACTGACCCTAACTGAGCTCTGACCCAAGCCAAGACCAAGCCAACCCCTTATCCATTGAACCCGATCACCCCAAACCCTTGACAGCAACTTACAGTTTTCGCATGGCTTATTTCCTTCGACTTTGTGGTCGTTTAGGCGTGTATGTGTGACTTTAAAACATTGAAAAACCTCTCTTGATCTTACCTTAGGTCATGGCAGCCCCTTAACCAATTAATATACAAGTTTTTGGATTCAAAAATCATGTTTCCTCATGTGTACATGCAATATTTCGAAAATACTGAAAAATAAATCATGTTCTTCATGCATCTAATAATTAAAACATTAATATGACATGATGGATGAGAAAAAGAGATTTATGGCGTGCCTTTGCGTTATATACGCTCGAATAACCGTTGACGACGAAGAACGAAGGGACACCTTGGCTAGCTTTCTACTTGAAACTTCGAAAAAAACCCTCTTGGAAGCTATGTATGTGTGCCGTGTGTGTGTAGGGTGGTGAGGAGAGAATTTTCAAATTTTGAAATAGGGTGGCCGATTGTTTGTGGTGAGTAGGGTAGGGTTTAATATATTGTATACTCTAATTAACTAGGCTTTGGCCTATTAAGCCAATTAAATTAAGCCCATTAGTCTAATTAGGTTTTAAATAAAATATTAACAAGGTTTTGGTAAAAATAAATTTGTGAATTTATTAGCCGGATTGCTAAAAAGCTCGTATTTTATTTGACAACCAATACCGATAAAATTTACGTCCCAGCGTATAAAATCACCTCAAAACCCCATATTTTCAAAAATACTAAAAAGCAACACTCATATTTTAAAGAATTAAAAACAATTATTTAATAAAATCATTTTACGTTTTTCAGCCTTCGCTCCCCGTTCCTCGATCGTCACTTAAATAATCCTTAAAAATTACATTTTTATGCATGATGATAATAAAATCATAATTAGCATATAAGCATGCATGACACATAATTAATTAAGCAATTAAAATAAATAATTACTCATTTTTCCTATTTCCTAGATTCGCATGTAGTTGGATTACGTCGTCTTAATTTTTTGACCTTACAATACCATTACAATACAAATGTGCCCTGATAGTTTCAACATTTTTCTTCCATAGATTACCACATCTTGCACATGGACAAGGTATTGCATCAGAATGGATAGCATTTTTTAGCGCAAACTGCAAGAAAGACTCTGTTCCAACATCAAATTCATGTGATAGCCTATCTTTGACATCCAATCTTTGTCCATACTTGGTACAACTACTCTGCTAACAATAAGCCCAACCCCTTCAAAACAATTTGAAATAATATTAAAAATCTTTTATTGATAGTCTATCTTTTTAATATATATACACACACACATGTATACATAAAGAGAATTTTGTTACAAACACCAAAATTTGTTTTAAACTTTATATTTAAATGATATAAGTTGGTTAATGGTTGAATTCATGTAGCTACTCCTTACCCAAAGTAAGCTAGTAAGACCAATGTTCTCCAAACAGGACCGGACCGGCCGGTCGGACCGGTTCAACCGCGAACCGGCCTCCAGACCGGTCCGGAGATAAGTAAAAACCCGGAAAACAGGTTTAACCGGAAAAAATCGGTTAAAAACCGGTTAAACCGAAAAAACCGGAAACCGGAAAAACCGGTTAAAACCCGGTTAAACCGGAAAAACCGGAAAATTTTTTTAACAAATTTTTGCTTTCTGTTTGCTAAACATGTATTATTTTAATTTTTTAAAAAATATTTAGATAAAGGTGTTGGTGAAATGCAAGAAACACCTTCTTTGGACTTGGAAGAACTTTTGGATGGTGGGGATGAAGATGATAATGACTACGAAAGAACATTTCAAGAATTGGATGCGGTGTGGGCATCAAAGGATGCAACTTGAAGGTTGAAACTAGATGTTTGATAATTTTTTGTATAAGAAACTTGATGTTTGCTACTTTTTTGTATAATTAAACTTGATGTTTTCTTGGGCACTTAAACTTGGTCATCACTATTTGGTTACATGTTGTGTAATTTGGATTTTTGAATTTGAAAAGTGATGTTTATTTGGATATTTGTTGTAATTTTCATCTTAAAAATTAAGTAAAAACTATAAAAACATAAATAATCAATATTTTACTATTTTATTTATTATATAAAATAAATAAAATATTAATTTTATTGATCCGGTTCGACCGTTCGGTTGAACCGGTTGAACCATTTTTTAAGGCTTGACCGGTTCGATTAACGGTCCGGTTATAAAAACACTGAGTAAGACTCTTGCGAACTTCCCAGATCAGCATACACCTAAAGGCGTTGGAAATAGTTCACATTTCACACAAACACGCTCTGCATCTAATCTACATTACACAAAGAACCACATTAATCATTTCTGCTTCAAATACAAATCATTTTCTTTCAATGACAAGCAACAACCACAAATAAAATAAGGTGCACCGATAACAAGATTTGTACTTACTTTACTTTAAGAAGTAAAAGGAAAATCACACACAAGTTCCCAACCATTCGAAACTTTCAAGGAGGAACATAATTGATAATAAAGTCAAGCATCAGCACTGAATTGCGAAGAGCCTAGAAGATGGACAATGTAGCTAATGAATTTCCATTAGGCCTTTCTTTTACTTCTAAATCGTAATACAGCTAAGAAATAACAGTGAAAACAAAAGGGTTCCACAATCATCCAATTCTCAGCGCATTACATTATAAAACCCCAAAATTAAAAGAAGCTAATTTTTCTTATAATAAAACTATAAAGATTAATCGAGCAATCAGCGAAGGTAAAAAACGTTCTTAATGCGAATAAAGAGCATACTCATAACATAAGAAATCACAACAAAAGCAACTCCAGCTGACGCGCACGACACCTTCACATTCTTCGCGTGTTCTTATCGAGTGCCAGATCCATCAGCTACTTAAAACTACTATAATACATCTCAAACAACCTCAAATGACCCAAATAATCGAGTGAAATTCTTACCCAAACGGATGACAAATCGTGCGCAGAATAGGACTAAGATTCACGACCTTGCCTTGCTCAAAACTACCGATTACCGTTGCAATCAAGGTCGACCGGACATGGGCTACCTTCGCCGGTCCTCGGTGACAGAGAACGGACGGACGGTGGCTTTGATTCGGCTGGGAGAAAGGAGGGCGACAGGAGTGGGTTTGGGGGGAGTGTGTGTCTCGATACTTTAATTATAAGGTGAGTGTGTGTTATGCGATATATAAGTGTGAGGAATTAGTAGGGATTTTGGTTTTTTTGACAACATTTTTTTAAACACTGTTGTTAAAGGAGTTAGAGTGTTGCTTTAAAAGTTTTTTATTTTTTTGTAATACGACAACAGTTTATTTAAACCGTTGTCTTAGGCCCTAAATTTGTACATTAGACAACGATTAATAAAACTGTTGTGGTAGCTACTAAAAAAATCGTTGTCTTTCACTGACGTTAATAAACAACGGTTTTTAACACCGTTGTCTTAGGTACATAAAAACGTGCTCATAGACAACGGTATTAAGAACCGTTGTTGTAGCTACTAAAAAACCCGCTCATAGACAACGGTATAAAACCCGTTGTTGTAACCCATAAAAGACAACGGTTTTAAACAAAACCGTTGTCTTATAAAAATAAAAAAACAGCACAAACAACCAAATAGCACGCCCATTGACCGTTGTCGTTCACCCATAAAAACACAACGGTTTTTTAAAAATCGTTGTCTTTGACAAAGAAAAAATTAACAAAGACAACGATTTTTGTTAAAACCATTGTTAAAGCGAAAAAGACAACGGTTTTTTATAAAATCATTGTCTTTTGAGTGTCGTTGAAACTAAAATTTCTTGTAGTGAAACAAGGACGTAAAACACATAAGCAAGTAAACATTACGATTTACACAGACGACTTCTACATCCATTGACCTGTAACCAGATCTATGGCTCGAGATAGAATTCGGAAAGAGATGCCACAATTGTACTACAGTTCAGGGTACACAAAAACACATAGTCATGCTTCGATCGAACACGTAGATCGATAGAATCAGGCGTCACTTCTGCAACGATAATATCTCGAGCAACCTCTCCTGTAAGGATTAGACGGCGGGGGAAGGCAGCCGCTGCTTCTCGAGTAAGAATCCCCTTTTTCTCCATTGCATACTGGTTGATCTTTTGCCAAAGCTCCAGGTGAAATGTACTTCTTCTGTTCAAGAAATATGCTGCTTATTTCAGATTCCATCAGCGTCTCGGTTTCTTTGTATTTGCATTCCGATATCGAACCGTTGCATGATGCAATGACAGTGTTGATCAAATCTGTGTAAACAAAGAGTAGAATGAGAAAACACATTAGAAACTTTGTGAAGTTTTTTTCTCCCATTACTTCTGTAGGATCACTTTTCTCCCTTCGGTACTCAGCTTTGTTTTGATTTTTCACCTACTATTGTTGACAATTAATGGTGTCCTATCTTTCTTGAAATAGTTGAAGCTGTTAGAGTAGATGCCCTGCAAGCCAACGGTTGGCTAGGGAATTTATTGACTCAAGGGTAATAAACAATCTTTATTTTAATATAATTTAACTTTTCATGGTTTCAGTTTACTTTATCTGTATACCCATGCAATCAGCATAGATAAAGTCCTTGATTATACTTTAATACAAATGAATCGTAATTCGATGTTGAAACTCATTTGTAAACACTTTATAATCTAAATTCGTTCCTAGTCGATTCAGCCGTCTAAAACATGGATAAGGTCGCTTGAGCTCGAGACTAGCATCTGTGATGTTGTGTACCGCGTTTCTTGGTAAGGGCATAGAGATGTCCAAACATGCAGATGGGTAGTCATATGATGATTATATCGAACAACCCTCCCTCGGACTTTCCAAGTGGTTATCATTCATCGAGAGGATAAGTCTGTGGTTATGATTGTACACCATTAGTCCTTACGACCCGGGACAACACTGAGGCTCTATATGCTAGGACTGTGCTTTGACTCGTTTACCGGCTCCAGGAGAGTCATCAGGTGGCGAGATTGGGTACAGTTGCGACACATATAGGAGCTAGTGCATTGTAGTCGGGGATTCACCGCTCACCTACGGGTGTGGATATCCTATGTGATCTGATGAAATAATAGTGCGTGGAATATCTGGCCAGAGTATGAAATATACGTTGGAGAAGGAGTTCTCCAATAGTACATGCGATGCCACTATTATATGTGTCACATAGTTATCGAATTGATATGCAACCCTCGATGAACCAATGGTTGCAGATTCGATCGGGATATATGAGATGAAGGGACCGTACTGTATGATAATCATAATCGACTAGTTCTTGCAGGCACTATCAGTGATACCTAGGGGATCATGGGGCGATGCTACTAGACGCTCTTACCATGATCCGATGGGTGCAATCAGAAATGAGTTCTGGCATTTTGATCAAGGTGTTGATGAAAAGAATGGGGCTAACTAGCTAGGGTAAGCCCGAATAAAGGAAATTGTCCTGAATCACAAAGAGTTGTGAACCCACGGCTAGCTGTATCCCTGAACCATTGAGGGTCACACAAGCACTGGTTTACTTGTTCCCGTTGAGATAATAAATTCAATGAGTTGAATTTATAGAAAACGTTGAGATAATAAATTCAATGAGTTGAATTTATAAGAAATAAGTTTGATATGATCAATCGATAAGCTTATAAATAAAGTTTATAAAAGCTTATAGAAATTTTGAGAGCATGACTGCTAAAGATTGTCAAAAGAAGTACATCTGCCTTATTTAGATTTTGGTGATCTCGAAATTAAAGTGTGCATCATAATAACAATAAGTTGAAATTGTCACATCGATGATGTTGGATCGTCGATCGGGATTATGATGAGATTAATGTAATGGGAGCATGAATCATGGGCTTGTAAGAGTATAAGTCCAGCATGCAAATTTATTAAAGTTCAAATGGGCTTTAATAATTAATTATATTTTAATTGAGTTAAAATATAGCCCATTTAGTTTTTATAAAATATGGTATTGATTTATGTAATATGGAGATATTCATGATACCATAATTTAAAAACCTTGCACACAAAGAAAATATTAATGCATGATTAGTGGTGTGCCATTCTCGTGAGTCAAAGATTTGTTGAAATTTATTAACTTAATTAATATGATTAATTAAGGAAATTACAATTAGTTGATTCAATTAACATAATATATATATTACTTTGAGAATGGACCACCGATGCTTTTTACATAAAAAGGAAAATCGAGATTGGCCAAAAAGTTGGCATGATTTGATAATCTTTAATTAACTTAATTAATTTGATTAATTAAGAAAATTAAGGATTAGAAATAAAATAAGAATTTGATTCTTAATTTACAACAACAGACATCCGAAATCTTTTGGCAAGAAATTTTCGGCTCTCCCATGAAGCTCTCGAAATTCTCTAAAATATTCTCTCAAAATTTGGCCACTCCAAGTTTGAGGGTTGTGCCGGATTTTAGTGTCATATCTCTACGCAAAACATCTTCTAATTTTCTAGTGCAAATTAGAAGAGGAACAAATAATCCGGTCGTGGACCTGATTCGGAGATCGAAGAACGTTCGTAGGGATTTACAACAAGAGCTACGTCCGTTAATACCGGTGTAGTTGGAGCCAAGTGAAATTATTCACCAAAGGTATAAAATTTCAACACCCTATGAATGTTTATTCTTAAAACCATACGAAAGTCCAAGCAAATATATTTTGATTTTCAAAATAAAATAAAAATTTTAAAACTTCCGCTGCGTTTGGGCGTGTAGAAAACCAAGATCCAACAGTTGTATCAGAGCCAAGGTTTTTCTAAATCGTATAGTTTTTTATATTGAATAATTCGTTTCTAACCACACAAGAAAATTTTTTCAGAAAATTGTAGCACCATAAAAAAATTTTATTTTTCCAGAAATAAAAAAAAAAAAATTTATTTTCGGATCTGCCCGGAACTGTTTCGGGCAGACCGCGCGCGCAGCGTGCGCGCAAGGGCTGCGCGCAGGAGCTGCGCGGAGCGTCAGCGCGGCGCGCGCGCAGGAGCTGCGCGGAGCGTCCGCGCAGCGGGCGCACGACCTGTGCGCACAGCCCGACACGTTTGGGCAGTGCGCGGGCAGCGCGGACGGCCGCCCGGGATTGTCTCGGGAACTGTGCTGGATTATTGGGCCTGAATTGTTTGGGCCTAGGGTGACAATTTTCTGATTTTTTAAAATTTTTGGGCAAAATTGATATTTTTGAAAATTGGTTTAATTTTTCTTTTGGAAAATTGTTTTTTGAAAAATTAATAATTTTCTTATAAAAGAAATAATTAGAATTTGATTTTAATTATTTATGGTAAAAATGAGTTTTACAATAAATCAATTATTATTTATTTAATAGAAAATTAAATAAAATTTTTATTTAATTTATTAAATTCTGTAATAATTGTGGTGGTTAGTAATAAAATTATTAGATATATGATTTATCAGTTAATTAAATTTGTTTAATTAATTGATGTTAATATTTGATATTATTAAAGTGGGCCTGGTTTATGGCTCGTTCCCACCCCATGAGATGTATCCCTTATGTGTCATGGCTATTTAAATGTAATTTTTAGAAATAGTGGGAGATCAAGACTGGAAGATGGTGGGCCCGGAGCACAAGATGAAGACATGTAAAATATTGGAAGCTCATGTAATAAGTTGCATTTGCATCCCTGCATTCACCTAGGTTTTGGACCTGGATCCATGTCTGGCTCACATGGCTCTAATAGTGTTGGCGATCAATCATCCTTATTTGTTTATTGTTTTGTCATGTTATGATATATATGCGATATATATAGTAGTATGCATGTATGTATATTATTAGATAATATAGTTGCATGAATCCGGCAAACATACAAACTCTTGGCACGCGATTTTAAATTAAAATAATGAGACAATTTTAAAATTAAAATCCCTCATTTTGAATATGATTCAAAATTTATATCAAACTGAAAAAGTAAAAATTAAAAGAGTTTAATTTTTCCTTGCCTTCCATCAACCGTGGTTGCATGTTGATCGCTACCCGCGGAAAGTGTCTGGCTCATATTATTGGGGGAACTCATGGCGACCGTCCACTACAATTCAATATTGATGGGTTGGTTTGACACGCGAAAATAAACGACGTCATATTATTGGGTCCTTATTAAACGTGAGGCAAAACACGCGGAGGTTGCATAGGGATGCAATTGGAATCTACTTTTTAGAAATTATAATTGGCTAATTGGCCTCTACGTGCCCACTAAGGAAATACGATTTCCCTTTTTCATCAGAGGGTGGTGAAAATGTCAAAATAGTGGGAGAGAATTTATAAAATAAAAATCCATATTTTATATCTTAAAATTATTTTAAAATAATCACCAACCATTATTCTGTTTCCACATCAGTATATTTTCGATTTCGTCACGTAATCTATTTCTGTTATTAACAAGCTAATCGAATCTAACTTTCAAGACTGGTTGTGAAAATTGTTCTGAATTCGGAGAAAATGGCATACACACTAGTGTCAGTCCTGCTGAACTGACAAAGCATGCAAGATGGTAGAACCATAGTATACAAGCTAAAGTGTAACATGCTCGCTTCTATGTCAAATGAACTGTAGGGACATTTTGAGGAAATTCTGAATGCTGCTGACATTCGAATGCACGTGCAAGAGTTGCATGGTGCATGAAACTATGCACACTACTTTCAAGGAGCTCATGACTACACGCATGCAAGATAGGGCTTTGGCCCATGAGCGTGGTATACATATGATTGGGCTTATTGAGAATGTGGTGGGCCTGGAATATGTTATTCCTAACGAGTTGATTGATGACATCAATTTGTTGTTTTTTTCTTCTTCATTTGACGGGATTATGGTGAACTTCAATTTGAATAAGATAGATGATAGCCTTGAAGAGCTAGTCAATACGCTTAAAACTTATGAGATCACCATAAAACAGGAAATTATTGTTTTTCTTATGGTCCTCTCGTCAGACGAAAATGGCCCACAAGGTAAGGGAAAGAAATGTTCTGCCCCTTACAAGAAAAACAATCCCAATAAGAGGTAAACTCTGAAGGACACTTAAAGGGCCTACAAAGCCCGATAGGTCAGAACATATTTATTTCACTGCAAGAAGTCCGGACATAAGAAATTATATGCGCCAGAAATGTTCTTGAAATGATAAGTGAATGTCCAAGTAAACATGATTTCAACAACAAACAAAAGAAAATTAGATGATCCAAATCCCGCACAAATATGGCACGCTAGACTAGGTCATATTTCTCAAAGAAGGATACACAAACTAGTGGGAGAAGACATGTTTGACAAGTCAGACATAAATTCTCTACTTACTTGTGAGTCCTGTCTAAAAGGAAAAGTGACCAAGACTCCATTCAATGGAAACGTGGAACGTGCACATGGTCTACTGGATTTGATCCACACAGACGTTTGTGGCCAGCTAAGTGTTAGCATAAAATATGAGAAATCCTACTTCATTACCTTTACTGATGACCATTCGAGGTATTGGTATGTTTATTTGATGAGACACAAATCTGAAGCTTTTGAAAAGTTCAAAGAATTCAGATTTGAAGTAGAAAACAGTTAGAAATGAGTATTAAGACACTTCGATCTGATCGAAGTGTAGAATACTTGAGTGCTGAATTTTTGGGTTATCTAAAAGAGAATGAGATTCTCTCAGTGTGGACTCCACCAGAAACACGACAATTGAATGGAGTTTCTGAACGTCGAATCGAACCTTGATGGACATGGTTCGATCCATGATGGGATTCACTGATTTGCCTACATCGTTTTGGGGCTTTGCGCTTGAAACCGCGGCAATGTTGTTGAATAATGTCCATATTAAAGCAGTGAATAAAACACCATATTAGATATGGATGGGAAAAACTCCCAAATATTCTTACATGAGAATATGGGGATGTCGTGCTTACGAGAAGCAGACAGTGGGAGACAAATTGGATAGTAGATCCACTTTGTGCTACTTTGTAGAATGTCCAAAGAATTCTGTTGGATATTATTTCTATCACCCTAATGAAACAAAAGTGTTTGTTTCAAGAAATGCCACCTTTTTGGAAAAGAAATTTCTATTAGATAGAAAAAGCAAGATGATAGAACTTGAAGAAATTCAAGATACTCACTCAACTGTAAAAGTTGAATCTGATCCCCAACAACCAGTAGTTGAAGTACACGTTCCTAGAAGGTCTGATAGGGTTATCAGACCGTCTGCAAGATACACGCTTCTTCATGAACAAGGCCATGATGAGCCTTGTGTCAGAGATCAATATATGGTCTCATGCAGGCGTCAAGGAATTGGAACTTCAGATTTCATAGCACTATCAAAGAGTTTGGTTTTGCTAAGAATCTTGAGAAACCATGTGTGTACAAGAAAGTTAGTGGGAGTGCAGTGTCATTCCTAGTACTTAATGTTAATGGCATCCTACTCATTGGGAATGATGTTAAAATGCTGCAATCAACTAAAGTATGGTTAGCAAGTAAATTCTCCATGAAAGACATTGGTGAAGCATCCTATGTATTGAGAATAAAAATCTAAAGAGATAGATCAAGGAGGATGTTAGGACTCACCCTAGCCACTTATATCGATACCATTCTGAAGCGATTCTCTATGGAAGAGTCCAAGAGAAGATACTTACCAACGTGTCATGGTGTTACTCTATCTAAAACTATGTGTCCTAAAACTGATGAAGAGATAGAGATGATGACACGTATTCCATATGCGTTAGGCATTGGTAGTATCATGTATGGTGTGATATCGACACGTCCTGATGTTGCTTATCTGAGTGTTACAAGCAGATATCAGGCGAACCCTGGTCCAATGCATAGGAAGGCCGTGAAAGATATTCTTAAGTACTTGAGTAGGACTAAGAACTTGTTCATGGTCTATGGGACGGAGAATTGAAACTGGAAGGCTACACTGATTCTAGCTTCCAATGTGACGTAGATGATTCGAAATCGACCTCTGGTTTTGTATTCATGCTTAATGGTGCGGCTGGCTCTTGGAAAAGTTCCAAGCAAGACACCGTTGCGGATTCCACCACTGAAGCTGAGTACATTGCTGCATCTGTTGCAGCCAAAGAAGCAGTTTGGATGAGGAATTTTGTCCAAGAGTTGGGCGTTATTCCTAGTGGAGTTGATCCAGTCCCGGTGTACTGTGACAACACTGGTGCCGTTGCGCAAGCAAAGGAACCAAAGTCTCATCAAAGATCCAAACATATACTGAGGAAGTTCCACATCATCCGGGAGATTGTGGGAAGAGGAAATATATCAGTTGAAAGAGTTCTATCTGCAGATAATGTTGTTGATCCACTTACAAAGCCCTTGCCATGACCATTGTTTGAAAAGCATCGCGAAGCAATGGGATTAAAGTTATGGGTAGTTGGCTCTAGGGCAAGTGGGAGATTGTTAGAGTAGATGCCCTGCAAGCCAACGGTTGGCTAGGGAATTTATTGACTCAAGTGTAATAAACAATCTTTATTTTAATATAATTTAACTTTTCATGGTTTCAGTTTACTTTATCTATATACACATGCAATCAGCATAGATAAAGTCCTTTATTATACTTTAATACAAATGAATCGTAATTCGATGTTGAAACTCATTTGTAAACACTTTATAATCTAAATTCGTTCCTAGTCGATTCAGCCGTCTAAAACATGGATAAGGTCGCTTGAGCTCGAGACTAGCATCTGTGATGTTGTGTACCGCGTTTCTTGGTAAGGGCATAGAGATGTCCAAACATGCAGATGGGTAGTCATATGATGATTATATCGAACAACCCTCCCTCGGACTTTCCAAGTGGTTATCATTCATCGAGAGGATAAGTCTGTGGTTATGATTGTACACCATTAGTCCTTACGACCCGGGACAACACTGAGGCTCTATATGCTAGGACTGTGCTTTGACTCGTTTACCGGCTCCAGGAGAGTCATCAGGTGGCGAGATTGGGTACAGTTGCGACACATATAGGAGCTAGTGCATTGTAGTCGGGGATTCACCGCTCACCTACGGGTGTGGATATCCTATGTGATCTGATGAAATAATAGTGCGTGGAATATCTGGCCAGAGTATGAAATATACGTTGGAGAAGGAGTTCTCCAATAGTACATGCGATGCCACTATTATATGTGTCACATAGTTATCGAATTGATATGCAACCCTCGATGAACCAATGGTTGCAGATTCGATCGGGATATATGAGATGAAGGGACCGTACTGTANTATAAAAGCTTATAGAAATTTTGAGAGCATGACTGCTAAAGATTGTCAAAAGAAGTACATCTGCCTTATTTAGATTTTGGTGATTTCGAAATTAAAGTGTGCATCATAATAACAATAAGTTGAAATTGTCACATCGATGATGTTGGATCGTCGATCGGGATTATGATGAGATTAATGTAATGGGAGCATGAATCATGGGCTTGTAAGAGTATAAGTTCATCATGCAAATTTATTAAAGTTCAAATGGGCTTTAATAATTAATTATATTTTAATTGAGTTAAAATATAGCCCATTTAGTTTTTATAAAATATGGAATTGATTTATGTAATATGGAGATATTCATGATGCCATAATTTAAAAACCTTGCACACAAAGAAAATATTAATGCATGACTAGTGGTGTGCCATTCTCGTGAGTCAAAGATTTATTGAAATTTATTAACTTAATTAATATGATTAATTAAGGAAATTACAATTAGTTGATTCAATTAACATAATATATATATATTACTTTGAGAATGGACCACCGATGCTTTTTACATAAAAAGGAAAATCGAGATTGGCCAAAAAGTTGGCATGATTTGATAATCTTTAATTAACTTAATTAATTTGATTAATTAAAAAAATTAAGGATTAGAAATAAAATAAGAATTTGATTCTTAATTTACAACAATAGACATCCGAAATCTTTTGGCAAGAAATTTTCGGCTCTCCCATGAAGCTCTCGAAATTCTCTAAAATATTCTCTCAAAATTTGGCCACTCCAAGTTTGAGGGTTGTGCCGTATTTTAGTGTCCTATCTCTACGCAAAACATCTTCTAATTTTCTATTGCAAATTAGAAGAGGAACAAATAATACGGTCGTGGACCTGATTCGGAGATCGAAGAACGTTCGTAGGGATTTACAACAAGAGCTACGTCCGCTAATACCGGTGTAGTTGGAGCCAAGTATAATTATTCACCAAAAGTATAAAATTTCAACACCCTATGAATGTTTATTCTTAAAACCATACGAACGCCCAATCAAATATATTTTGATTGTCAAAATAAAATAAAAATTTTAAAACTTCCGCTGTGTTTGGGCGTGTAGAAAACTAAGATCCAACAGAAGCCACACTAAAAACACTAGGACCTTTGCCCACTATTGTTGACAATTATCCTATCTTTCTTGAAATCGTGCAAGCCACACTAAAAACACTGGGACCAGATGTATGTATACTATGGTTTCTCGGAGCACTAGAATACTTGTGTTCACTAAATGAGCATAGTTGGTTACAAAATGAATATATAATTATACAAAATTAATATTTTTAATAACATTTATTTATTTGTTTTTGTTTTTGTTTTTTTTATTAGTGATGGTTTTTTATGAGTAATAACATTTTAAAATAAATGTCCATTAAATTAAGTTGGGCTTGTTATAAAAAAAAATAAGTAATTTTATAAGTTATTTAGTTCAATATAGTTTTTATCATACATATATATATATATATATATATATATAAGTCTCGAAAAATATTCTACATTAAATTCTCCCAATAGTTTCACGCGAACATATATATGTGATGGGACAACCGATGCTAGTTTCACAAGATATTTACGCGAACATCTTGTGGCGCTCATGGTTGCCCTCCTAGTGATGTGTAGACTTGTCAAATTGGGTCAAGCCCGTCGTGCCAGCCCGCCCCGCTATAAAAATTGAGTGGGTTGGGTTGATAAAATAGCAGCCCGTTTGGAGTCGGGCCAAATGAGTGAGCCCGTTTAGGTTGCGGGCCAAGATGAGTCAAGCCCAATTGGGGCGGGTTGGCCCGCCAAATTAGGATATAATTTTATATATTTTTATATTTTTAAATTTTAAGTTTTATAAGTCTCATGCGCCTCCATCACTCTTTTATCTTATTTTTTTCTTATTTTGCTCATTGGTCTCTCCTCCATCACTCACTCTGGTAAAATCTGAATCTCTGTAAATTTTATTCATGAATCTTAAAGGGAAGAAATTTCTGTAAATTTTATTCATGAATTTTAAAATAATTTTTAAGTCTAACATTTGTTTGTGAACCCAAAAGCGGTTTCGTTTGAAGTTCGACGAGTTGTAGTGAAATTTTGTGGACTCGACGGAGGTTTGATAATTATGTATATTGTTGAACACATAATATTTTCTAAAATTTACAACCGTCTCTTTCCACGACTTTCTGTTCTCTTCCATATCTCAATCTTCATGTTTGGTTTAAGCACTTTACTTTTTATGTATTATGTTGATACTTTCTTAATTTCTTATTTCAATGTTTTTAAGTATTTTATGAAATTATTTGACTGAAATATATTTTTCTTCTATGTTTATTGCGATATTGTTTAGTATTTTTTTATTAAAAAAATAAGCGGCTTAAAAATAAGCGGGTCGGCCCGCCTAGCCCGCAGCCCAAGGTGGGTTGGGCTGGGTTGGCCATTTAGAGGCCCGCGAAAATGGCGGGTTGGCCCGCCCCGCCCCGCCTAATGGCTGGTTGCGGCGGGTGGTGGGCTGGCGCATGTCTAGTGATGTGTGGGCTAACACAACTCTCTCACTCTCTCTATTTATGGTTATGATTTATGGTTGAGAGTAATTGATGAAACAAGGGGAATTTTTATTTGCAATAAAATGATAACAATAAATGAAATTGAAAAAAGATACTCTTGCATTCTCACTAGTCAAGGTATAGAAGATATAGATGCAATACTTTGATATGTATTTTTTTGCTTACAATCATAAATGAAAGTCGAAGTCCTGTAATTGAAACTGTTAAAAGTAAAAATTTACGGTAAAAAGTAAAAATCTCAAACTCACAAAATATATCAAAATATACATTTATAAAATTTTCGTTCTACTCAATTGTGATTTTCTTCACAAATTGAGAGACCTATTTATAGAATTTCTTTGGAAATAATCCAAAAATAAATACATCATTACATACATCATCACACACTAATTTTCAATATTTAAAACTCTTATTTCAACATTCAAATATTCCAACTCTTATTTTTCAACACTCCCTCTTGTGATGATGATCATGATACAATGATTGTCTTCATTACTTGTTTTTATACTGTCTCGTTAAAAACCTTACTAGGAAAACACTTTTGGGAAAAAAATCATAGTAAGGGAAAAAGAGTGCAGTCACGTAAACTCCCCCTTATGTTAACACGAACGATTCTTCACAAATTTCATAGATTGCACATCCTAATATTATATATATTCTTTCTGAAAATTGTCGTAGGAAGTGAATTTGTGAAGAGATCTAATGATTTTTTACTTGATTGAATGTAACGAATATCAATATCTTTATTCTTCTCAAGCTCTTGGGTGAATGCGAAAAACTTAGGGGGAATATATTTAGTTCAGTTGCTTTTTATGTATCCCTATTTCATTTGAGCAACACATGCCCCATTATCTTCATATAGTATCACAGGCTTCTTGTCAAACGATAATCCGCATGAAAGTTGGATATGTTCGGTCATTGATTTTAGCCACACACATTCACGACTTGCTTCATGTAGTGCAATAATCTCGGCATGATTTGATGAAGTTGTTACGAGTGTTTGTTTCTGTGAACGCCAAGAAATTGCAGTGCCTCCACGAGTTAGTACATATCCGATTTGAGAACGTGCCTTGTGTGGATCAGATAAGTACCCAGCATCAGCATAACCAATTATACTTTGATTGGTATCTTTTGAATACAAAATTCTCAAGTCTGTCGTTCGTAGTAGATAACGGAATATATGTATAATTCCGTTCCAGTGTCTTTTTGTTGGATATGAGCTAAATCTTGCCAATAAATTTACATAAAAATATATATCAGGTCTTGTACAATTTGTAAGATACATAAGGGTACCAATAGCACTTAGATATGTTACTTCTGGACCAAGAATAACTTCATCATCTTCACATGGACGGAATGGATAATTTTCTATGTTTAATGATTTAAAACTCATTGGAGTACTTAAAGGATTTGATTTATCCATATTAAAATATTTAAGGACATTTTTTGTATAATTTTACCGGTGAACAAATATTCCACATCTTTCCATTTTATCTAGTCCTGTCGATTTTTACATTCACCAAAAGATTTTGGTTCATGATCTTCATTGTCATTTATGATGTCAAATGCCACATTATAAGAAAATATCTCATCAATTTCTTTTATATCTTTTCGGTTCCATATTTTTCCAGTATTAATATAATTGATAGAGATTTCACGATTCTCATCAGTTTGTGGTTCTAACAAAATCTTTTCATCATCATGTATTTCTGCAGGAATATCATTCTCAATTTTGTGATCATCGTGTTTCTCTATGTTTTTTCTTTTTCGAGGATTTATATCCTTGGAACCAATTGGCCTTCCACGCTTCAAGCGTTTAATAAGATCATGAGTGTCTTCAATTTGTTTCTTTGGAATTTCAATTCAAGCAGGGGCGTTTACGACATGTATATATGATTTAGTTACCCCTTTTGTGTCTGCAAATGCATCTGGTATTTGATTTGCTATTCTTTGCAAATGGCCAATTTGCTGTACATCTTTTTCACATTGTTTAGTTCTTGGATCCAGATATAACTATGATGATGTATACCATGTAATTTCTTTTTCGATATGTTTCGTTTCTCCCCCTAACATTGGGAAGATTTCCTCATTAAAATGACAATCAGCAAAACGTGCCGTAAACACGTCTTCTATCTGAGGCTCAAGATATCGAATGATTGATGGGCTATTATAACCAACATTAATTCTGATTTTTCTTTCAGATCCCATTTTTGTTTTTTGAGGCGGTGCAATAGGCACATTGATAGGATCGGTTAGAGGAAAAGGAGTATTTAGAAGGGGGGTTGAATAAACACTCACAGTTTTTAACTCTTTCTCGAATGTATTAATTAGTTTGGTGAGAAACTGATTCTCAAAATCTTGTCAGTCGATCACAGTCAGTTAACAGTTAAGTGCGGAATATAACTGACTGAAAGATAGAATATAGTAACTGAAAAACTTGTAAGAAATGCACAAGGTTTGTTTCTGGATGTTCGGAGATTTCAATTACTTCTACGTCAGCCCTTCTATCACGAAGATAGGATTTTCGCTAAAAGACTTTGTTCAATACAAGACTTGTACAGACCCAGAATCAGTTTGTACTTAACAATACAAAAACCGAAACTCTTAGTTTAAAACTCAAATTGCTCGATTGAGAAACTTGGCACAACTGATCTTTAGGATCAAGTTATACAGTGATCACAATGTGCTAAATTGCTCGAAAGATAGCCTGGCAGCTATGAATGTATATGATAAGTGTAAGCGTAAGTTTCAGCAGAGTAACAGTAAGAAAGATAGCTAGTTCACTCTTCGCAACTGATTGTAAAGATTCGTGTTTCGTGTTTTTTTATAGTTGCTTCTCTCTGCTATTTATAGGCTTTCCTCCGACGGTAATATTGAATGCGATTTAAACTTTCTATCCGTTGATGTGCCACGTCCAAATTCCTCTGCCAATAGTACAGTGCGCCATTTCTGTAATGCTGCGTTCCCACAAACAGTTGCAGACTGTTGTACTTTTTGTCGGTGGTCGTTTTCAACTGATGACGTGTCCAGGTGAAAGATCAGCTGAAAGGTAGAAGCTGATAAGGTTCACAACTGCAGTCAGTTGATTGCACGACCAGTTAGTATATCAGTTGGTCGGATAGTTGAGATGCTGGATTCAGTTGAGGCGTCCGATAAATTTGAGTTTACATGATCAGTTAATTTGATCTTTTATCTCTTCAGTTTGTCAAACAACCGAAACTTAGTTTCCAACAATTTCCCCCTTTTAGGTGTTTGACAAAATTAAGCAAATAATAACTGATCAACTGAGCTCATAGTAGATAAAATAAGATCTTGAACAACTGAACTTCTTAATAGATAACTCTCTCAGTGTACAGATTTGTACAAAGAATGAAAGAGTACAATAATCTTCAATATGAATCAGTCAACTGCTAAACATTCTACTGAGAGACTTTTTCTCTATGTCTTGCTGTTGTTGTTGAGCTTTATCTTCTCTCTATTCCCCCTTTTTTTCAGATAACTTCCGAACATCGGTTGATAAGATCTTAAATGTGGTGGCTACGTCTAAAACTGCATTGAGCATAGTAGTTTGAAGCAAGTCTATCTTTCTGGAAATAGTTGTCTCCAAAAAGTCAACTCGTTTGCCAATTGCATCTTGAGTTAGGGAAAGACTTTCAGCTATACCTCTGTTCTTTTTAACTTCATCCAATGTAAGAGAGAGAGAGGTCATAGTAGCTTGAATTTTTTTCAGTTTCCCATAATTGAATTCATTTGATGAATTCAGCTTCAAAGTGTGACCAAGCTGAGTAGATTGGATGTCTAAAATGGGTGTCATAATATTTGACAGGTTGTGCTGGATGGTCTGAATCTCTTCAAGAACTGAATCAATATCTATTGAGGGATGAGGAGATAGAGGTCCAGATGTCCCTGGTTCATGTTCTTTGGTAGCTTGATCAAAGACCACCAGAGTCCTGTCAGTGACTAGCATTTCTGCACGTACCATTTCTTGAGCATCTTCTACACGGGCTTCTGGGGAGGAGAAGAAGTGGAGATTTGATCAGTTTGAGAATCAGCTGGTTGTTCAGTTGAGTGATCAATTGGCTCTTCAGTTGTTTGAATAGTTGGTTCGTCAGCTGGCACTTCTTTAGTTGCAGCTGAGTGCAGTTGAGCTTCTTCAGGTGGTTCAAGAAATGTTTTTTCAGTCATAACAACTGACTAAACTGGCTGCTCAATTTCTGTAAGAATGGCCATCTCAGTAGGTTCTTCAGGCAAAACAGCTTGAACAGCTGGTTCTTCAAAAGTAGAATCTTCTGGTTCCTCAGTTAAGGTATCATTTTCAGTTGATCTGGATGTTTTTAGCTTAATATCAGAGGTGACTGATTGAATGACCTCATCAAGATTTGCCAATGATAAATCAGCTTCTGAATAAAGCTTCGGATCAGCAGTTGAAGAAGTAGGTGCTAAAGATAATGAGGTTGAGCAACTGAAGTGGAGGGGGCAGTGGCTTGATGAGAAGATTCAGCAACATTGTCCTTGGGGGGGTTCTTGAACTGATTCCTCAGTAGAATCTTCTGATGATGAGTCTTGACAGGCTTCTGGAAAGACCAGTTCTTGACCTTTTTCCCAATTTTTTATCTCCATCTGCCATGAGAGAAGATCCGTGTCCAGTTGGTCATGCACAACTTTGTCATTATATGCAGTTGGACTTGTAGGATCATAGTTCAGTTTCAGTTGAGCCACTATCTTCTGTAGCCTTTTAGCTCTAAGCTGATTGAAGAAGTAGTTCTTTCGCCCCAGTGCTTGAACAACGGTAGATGCTTTAACTACCCTCAACACAACATTTTCCAGCGCAATAAATTTTTTCAGTTTGGATTTTCTCTGAAGCTCTCTGGCGAAGACATCCAATCTGAATTTCATACATTCATCGTAGGTCTTGAGCTTGTTGGCTGAAAATTCATTTATCTGTTCCCAGATAAGATCAATATGTGTTTGGATGGCATTTGTTGGCCTGGGCTCTTCTTGCAATTTGCCCTTGCCCTTAGAGTCAGTTAGGGCATGAGGAATGCTCAACCCTGAAGTAGTTGCATCAATTTGTTCTCTGATCACTAGCCCCTTTGGTCCGGCAGGAGGTAAAGGGGAGTAACCGATGATAGTGATCAGTGGAGCCTTCACTCCAGCAAGTTTCTTCTTGTCACTTAATTTGGTGACCTTTGTCTTTGGTAAAGAAGTAGATAAAGGTAACTGATCCTCAGTTGAGGCTTCAGCTAGAATAGCTTTCAGAGGAATAGCCTGAATAGGCTGTTGGGCATCCGATTGTTTCAATCGATCAGTTGGGACAGCTACTGGCTTGGTTTTCTGAGTTCTAGGCTTCTTGGAAATTTTTGGAAAGGGTGTCTTCTCAGAAATCTGATTCAGTGATAATCAGTTTCCTCTTTGTCGTCTTCAGCTGAGCCAGAGTTTTTGCCTTTTTGACTGATTTGGGAGCCATCTGTTGCGTCCCAATATCCTTTTTCACTTTCAAAAACTGCTCAGGAGATATGTCCAGTTTCTGCTTCAGTGGCTGGACGTTCTTAGCATTGAAAACTTTGAATTTGTATGATTTCTCAGCAGTATCACCCACTAGTCCCTTCATTTTCAGTAGAATACTGATTTGCACGGTATATCCCCGTGACTGCTTTGTTGACTGAAGCATATTTCTCAGAATAGTGAAAATAATATGCATCCAGTTCATCTTCTTTTCAGCCATGATTACCGTCATGACTTGAAAATTTTCCAGAGTAAGGGCAGCAAATGAACCAACCTTAGCTAGTATCCCATTGGCTGAAATATCGGCCAGCAGTTGAATTTCTGGCTTGAGCTCTTTCTTGGGATCGGAAACTTTGATTTTCCGACCATCAGCTGATAGAAGAGACTGCATCTCTTCAATATCGGAGGTTTTCACCTCAGAGAAATTGAAAAGCCCATCAGTAGGCAACTGAAACAGTTCGCCGAAAGATTCTTCAGAAATGATCAGCAATTGACCATTGACAGTAGTAGCGACATTTCCATCAACAGTAATGTAGCCATTAGAGTAGAAGTCATGAAGCTCCTCCGGATAAATTTCCTGAGAGGATTGGCCCAAAAATGTCTTTAATCCAGCTGCTTCTAATTTCATAAATACGTTTGATCGAGCAAAACTTGCACTGTGGAATCCTTAATAAAAATACGGTTTTGTATGCTCAAAAACTAATCGCAAGTGCACGATGTTAAATAATTGTATAATATACGTGAGTATGAGTATCGTTCCGCTGAAGACTGTTTTTGACAATTATTATTTACAGTTATTAAATCTTTAGTAACGAAATTTGGATGATTGTTTTAATACTACTATGCTCAAATAAATATGCAAATAAAAAGATCCAAGAATTGAATAATGAAATATAATATCTAAAATGGTTGATTAAAATTCAATGAGAAATGAATTTGTTGAGAATATCGGTTCACCTACCCCTCATTAATTAATTAATTTGTTCAATAGTGATTGTATGCTTCCGACAGGATTTCCTACTCAATTGAACACACTCTCTCGAGCTATGCCAAACTAATTCTACTCAGTGAAGTAATTAAATGTCTTTAATTATTTATCAAGGGTGAATCACATGTCGATCTAAGAAATCCCCTAGTTTTCGCCGTACCGGACTATGACTATCGGCGTGTGTCCAATTTCATAAATCTATGTAAATTGTATATCCATGGCCTATGCTACTCGTTCCTATCACAAGCTATTCTCTCGAACTCACTCGCAATAAAAAAATCGTTGTTAAAGTTAGCTACGCTCTAACAACACAATGAAAAACAATACCACATTCAAGAACAAAGCAACAATCGAAATATAAATTATGTAAATCAAAGTTTGGGGTAGGATCCCCTTAAATCCCAACAAATAATTTGGTTTAGCTACTAGAATTCATGGTAGAAATAAACACAACAATGTTTAAATGATAAAAAAAACTAGATTAGAAATACTATTCGTGACGAAAGTGCGAGGAACGACGCCCGAAAAATCTTCGACTCTCAACTCCAAGCGCAAAAAATCCTCTCCAAGGCTTGTGGTGGCTGATAAATTATGTCTGAATCCCTTTAAAATCGTCCCCTAAACCTCTTCATATCATCCATATCCTCAAAATAAGGTAAGTAATCAGACAAGAAATGTTCCCAAAAATAGGTGGCGCTCGGGCGGTCGAATATTCCCGCTCGAGCGCCACATCCTCTGTAATTTGCTTGGGTAGTGCGGTAGTCACGCTCGGGCGGTATAATATTACCGCCCGAGAGCCAAGTATTATGTATGTTTCTTCTTCGGAAGGCAATTATCGCGCCCGGGCGGTAAAATATTCTTGCCCGAGCGCGACACTTTCTGGATATTGGCTACGCAAATCACTTCTCGCGCTCGAGCTGTAAATTTCTGCTGCTCGGGCGCCAGTCTTTCTGTCCATTCTTGCACATTTTTCTCCTATTTCAGTTTTACAGTCATTTTTCCTGCAATTTCGCCACGCCCTAGTGAGACATGATCACATGCATATGCTTACTCTAAAACGAACAAAATGTAAATGAAATGTACGCATGCACAATGCAAACACACACAAAACTAATGCAGTAAAACACGTAAAAACCATACCTCTCACGCCCCTCATACTAACCTTTTGCTTGCCCCCAAGCAAAATAGGTTACAAACCACAACCAAGACATGAAACAAACACAAAGTGAAAGTACTAAAAAAATTAAACTGATGGCGAAAAAGCAAACTGACATTTCATGCCTCAGCGGGTTTTTTAACTACATCCACTTAGTCCACTCAAAGCATTTATTAACACCCCTTTCAAAACACCCCAACAAATTTTTATTTTGCCAAAAGGTGTGGTCGTGTGTGTGTGTCATGGATTTTTCTAACTCGTGCTTCAGATAGTTTTCTTCGCAAATCATGTGGGTCGTCGAATCAACAATTCAACGCTAGTTTCGCTCTCCTGAGTTCTGTTTCTATTCGGGACCAACCAGTAAACACATAAAGTTGTAGTGTTTCATAGTTGAACAAAAAAATTTAGGGAGTCAATAGCCATAAGTGCTCAAGGGGTTCAGAAAGATTGGGAGTACGTAGATCATTTTCACTACGCGCTTGTCAGAAATTTTGTCTGACATTCCTCAACGCCTTACATCTCCATATTTTTAGCCTTGGGATAGGATTTCATCCTTTTTTGGCTCCCCCACACCTTACATCTCTTTTTGTTTCATCCATTTTTTTTATGCATAGTTTTCTCGTGCATACTCCTTAGGATTGGAATAAAGGGTATGTTTATTTATCTGGACTAGAGAAGAATTTTTACGTCCTATGTACGATCAGTATGAAGGGTATTTGAGGTATACTTTTTGATTTCTACTCGAGTTCATGCTACTGGTCAGTCACTTATTTCAACAGAAATTCATTCAAGTTCTACTCGCATCTCATGTTTTTCCAGTTTCCCTCACAGATTATTTTGAACTTAACTGTCATTCATACCACTACCGAAATCCACTATATGTGCATATAAAAACTTACAGGTCACCGGGGGATTCATAACAAGTGATAAGACTAAGCAACATGCAGTTCATTTAGCCCAAATTCATCATTGGCTACCAATTTACCTGTTTCACCATCAACTGACACACAGGCAAGACCCAACGAAACGACCCCCTCATACTAAGGGTGTGCAATGTCCCCATGGCACAAAAGACTAAAACACATAAATGCAAACACGAATACAGACACAGAAAAATAATGCAAGACACATGCCATGCTGAAAAACAGTGAGAAATAAAACATAAAGCAGTGGAAAATAAAAATGTAAAGAAGGGGAAACAGTGAACTCCCCTGATCAAGGCCCCTCCTCGTCATGCTCTGGTGGTGGCACTCCTGATGCATCCCCCTGCTGAAGATAGTCATACTGAAACTGGTAGGGGGTATGAATGGCGGAGGTGGTGGTATGGTCCCAGGGTCTACGCCCCCGTGGATGAGCATAGTGCGCAGCATGGAGTCGAGATGGGCAAAATGTGTCGTGAAGTTGGTGTTGACCTGCTCCTAGTGAGCCATGAAGGCAAGCGTTTCATCCATTTTTTCATTTTGGGTTCGCCTCCGTCGTTGTTGCGGTAGACGACGTGGGGAGGCTGTGCACGATCCACCTTTATCTCCCTCGTGAGTGGGAAAATCACTACTTCTCTTAGCACGTTTCCGTTGAGGTCGTCCACACAAATAGCCTTCATCGGCTGTAACCACTCCTCATCATCACAGAATACAACTCCAGCCCTCGCACACTGCTCTTAATTGATAGTGGGAAACAAGAGGCTGACATGACTATTGTGAGCACTCAATATGATCTGAGAATTTATAAGTTTGCCCACGTTGATGTCGTATCTCTCGGTCAAAGCAAACAGTAGCACTGCCCGTCCTTTTTGCACTTCGCTCTTATGCGAGACTGGCATCATCCGTCGGGCCACAAATAGATACTAAAGGGCAATTCCCGCTTTCAAATACTTCTCGTCAAAATAGCTTGGCGGTCCGCCCAACAGTGTCCACATCGCGCCCGGATGGCACAGCGTTGCGAGTATCATATCATAGTTGGGGCCGGCTACCAATTCCCCAAATCGAGAGTCATCAACTTCAGCCGTCTCTAAAAGTGCGTTAATTGTAACAGAGTCACACGGCACAAGTCGACCTCTCACAAAAACCTTACCATCCTTCCCTTCCGCCGCATTGGTGTAGAAATCCCGAACCACTAAGACCACTGCCGGCTTAGGTTGATTTCCAAATTGTTCCCATCCACGCCTCTCCAACTCCACAAGAGAATCTAAATATCTATCTTCAAACTGCCTACAGAATCCCCTCTCGGCAATGGGGTTTCTATGAATCTTAGTGTGATCAAATCGACCCCTAGCAGCCTCACTCACAAAACGATGTGTATCAAATGACGAAGATGAAGAGGAAGAGCCGGGATTACCTTTTTGTTTCTTGGGAGCCATGGTGATGGATGATGGAGATGGTGGATGACCGGAGATAGATGAGCCTTGATTCCCAATGAAGAATATGCCCCGTTGCAGGAAATCTAATGGGGTTCGAAATTTTTGCACAAGAAGACCGAAAAGGGGCGAGAGAGATTGTTAGGGATTGGTGAGATTTTAGAATGATAAAGGGGAAAGGGGGTTCGTGTTTTTTTATGGTAGGCGCGCTCGAGCGGTAGAAAATTACCGCTCGAGCGCCGAGCTCTCTGGAAATTTTTTCTTTTTTGGTTTTTTTTTAACATTAAAACAAAACAATAGAAATATAAAAACATAACGAACATAACCAAAATAAAATTAAATACAAGATGAAGGAAAGAAAGGTAGTTCTCAATTTATAGTCGAGAGCTTGACTGTCGGGCAGTCTCAGTTCGAATTGTCTTGGAACCGGGTTATTCCAAGTTGTGGCTCAATTGTGCCACCCATGTAGTGCTTCAGTCGCTGGCCATTGACCGTAAATGTCTCATCCTTTCCGTCTTGCAATTCTACAGCCCCCGATGGGTAAACTTTGGAAATCAGGAATGGACCAGACCATCGCGACTTCAACTTTCCGGGAAACAGTCGCAACCGGGAGTTGTAGAGCAGGACATTTTCACCTTTGTTGAATTCTCTTTCGATGATCCTCCTATCATGAGCTTTCTTTATCTTTTCTTTGTATGACATTGCAAGATCATATGCCAGATTCCAGAATTCCTCCAACTGATCCAGTTGAAGCAGACGTCGTTCACCTGCACCAGTAAAGTTAAAGTTTAATGCTTTTGTTGCCCAATATGCACGATGCTCTAACTCTACAGGTAGATGACATGCTTTACCAAACAATAACCTATATGGTGTAGTGCCTATAGGTGTTTTGAACGAAGTCCTATATGCCCAAAGAGCATCATCTAACCTCACTGACCAGTCTTTCCGACTGACACCTACTACTTTCTCCAGAATCCGCTTGATCTCTCGGTTCGACACTTCTACTTGACCACTCGTCTAGGGGTGATAGGGGGTAGAGATCTTGTGCGTGACACCATACTTGCTCAAATGTTTTTCAAAGAGTTTGTTGCAAAAATGGGTGCCACCATCATTAATGATTGCCCGAGGAGTCCCAAACCTGTTAAAATATTTTTCTTTAGAAATTTCATGACCACTTGAGCATCATTAGTGGCGTATGCTTCTGCCTCTACCGACTTAGACACATAGTCCACCGCCGCCAAAATATAATTTTTCGTGAACGAACTGGGAAACAGTCCCATAAAGTCTATCCCCCACACATCAAATACCTCACAATCAATGATATTATTCAATGGCATTTCATGACGGTTAGAGATGTTACCTGTCCGCTGGCATTTATCACAAGTAAGCACATAAGAACGAGCATCCTTAAAGAGGGTTGGCCAATAAAAGCCACATTCAAGTACCTTGGATGCCGTCCTTGTTGGCCCAAAATAACCACCTACTTGACGGTCATGGCAATGGTTAAGGATTTGACCGAACTCCTCCTCTTCAACACACCTTCTTATCATTGAATCTGCATAGATCTTAAACAAAAATGGTTCCTCCCAAAAATAATGTTTCACGTCAGAAAATAATTTCTTACGTTGGTGAAACGATAGATTGGGTGGTGGTGTGCCTGTGACAAGAAAGTTAGCAAAATTTGCATACCATTACAGTGTTTCACCTCAAATAGCTGCTCATCAGGAAACCAATCATTTATAGCATGATCTACACAGTCATTACTAATCAGCTCCAACCTAGACAAGTGATCCGCTACCACGTTCTCGACACCTTTCTTATCCCTTATTTCTAGGTCAAATTCTTGTAACAATAAAATCCACCTAAGTAGTTGTGGCTTTGCATCTTTCTTAGCTCATAAATATTTCAGTGCAGAGTGGTCCGTGTAAATAACGACTTTTGACAGAACAAGATATGAATGAAATTTGTCAAGCGCAAATACTACTGCAAGTAATTCCTTTTCAGTTGTTGCATAATTCAATTGAGCCTCATCTAAGGTCTTACTTGCGTAGTAAATTTTATGAAATACCTTATTTTGCCACTGGCCAAGCAGAGCCCCCACTGCAGTATCACTGGCATCGCATATGACCTCGAAGGGTAGATCCCAATCTGGTGCCACCAAGACAGGAGCCGTCACCAAGCGCTCCTTCAAATCCTCGTATGCCTGTAAACAGTCAGAATTAAAATCAAAAGGCACATCTTTCATAAGTAAGGAAGATAGAGGTTTGGCAATTTTAGAAAAATCTTTGATAAAACGCCGATAAAAACCAGCGTGGCCTAGAAAACTTCTAATTCCCTTTATGGATTTTAGAGGTGGTAAGTTCTTGATAACTTCGACTTTTGCCTTATCCACCTCTATTCCATGCTCTGATATTTTTTGCCCCAATACTATTCTTTCTTGCACCATAAAATGACACTTTTCCCAATTCAGCACCAAATTTGTCTCTTACATCTCATCAACACCACCTTCAAATTCTGCAAACAATCATCAAAAGAAGAGCCAAATATCGAGAAGTCATCCATGAATATCTCAAGAAAAGTTTCTATCATGTCATGAAATATAGCGGTCATGCATCGCTGAAAAGTGGCAGGGGCTGCGTCCGTCTAAAAGCAAAAGTGCCATAAGGACAAGTGAAGTGCTTATCTCTTGGTCCTCGGGCGCAATCATGATTTGGTTATACACTGAATACCCATCAAAAAAACAATAAAACTCATGACTCGCTAACCTCTCAAGCATTTGATCAATGAAGGGCAGTGGAAAGTGATCTTTACGGGTAGCATCATTTAATTTCCTATAATCTATGCACACACGCCATCCCGTAACTGTCCTAGTGGGTATTAATTCATTTTTTTCATTTGTGATCACAGTAATCCCACCTTTTTTCAGCACACACTAAACATGACTTACCCATGCACTATCAAATATAAGATAGATAATACCTACATCAAGGAGTTTGATAGTTTCTGCTTTTACTACCTCTTGCATCTTTGGATTCAATCTTCTCTGAGGTTGCACAAGAGGTAAGTAATCGTTTTCCATCAAGATCTTGTGCATGCAGACTGATGGATTGATTCTTTTGATATCCGCCACCTTCCACTCAAAAGCACTCTTGTGCGCTTTCAAAACTTCCAACAGTTTGTCCACCATCACATCTGTCAAAGCAGCAGAAATAATGACAGGTAAAGTATCATTCTCACCTAGGTATACGTACTTTAGGTGTGGAGGAAATGGTTTGAGCTCAAGCGTCGGTGGCTCCTCCATGCTTGACTTTTGAGGGATCAAGTCTCTTTGAAATCCCAAGTCCTCTAATCTCATCCTTATTGGCCTCTTCCATGGCTGGTTGGCATTGAGGTATGCCACTATTTCGGCTTTCTCTGCATCCAATTCATCTTCTCTCAATTCAGTAGTGAGAGTGGCTTCCAAAGGGTCCCTAAGAGCATCCTGCACATAGTTAGACACAAGAGCATCAAAAGCCTCAATTCTATAACAACTATCAGAATGCAGTGTGTGCTTGAGTGCATTAAAAACATCAAAAGTAATCTCTTCTTGGCCCACTCTCAATCTCAACTTCCCTTCTTGAACATCAATTAGGGCCTTGCCAGTTGCAAGGAACGGTCTCCCCAAAATCAAATGCATCTCCATATCCTCTTCCATGTCGAGCACCACGAAATCTGCAGGAAAAATAAATTTATCCACTTTCACGAGCACATCCTCAATAACTCCCCGTGGATACTTGACAGATCTGTCTGCCAGCTGCAAAGACATCCTCGTTGGTTTTGGTTCCCCCAACCCAAGTTTCCTAAACACAGACAAAGGCATAAGATTAATACTCGCACCAAGATCACACAAAGCTTTATGGAAAACATCACCAATCATGCAAGGAATAGAAAAATTCCCTGGATCCTTAAGTTTCGGTGGGATCTTGTTTTGCACCAAAGCTGAGCAATTTTCAGTTAGATTTACTGTCATGTGATCCTCCCATTTTCTCTTGTTTGCTAAGATGTCTTTCAAAAATTTAGCATAACTAGGCATTTGCATCAAAGCATCGGCAAAAGGAATATTGATATGAAATTTTTTAAATACCTCAAGAAACTTACCGAATTGTGCATCAAGTTTTGCTTTTTTCAGTGCTGCAGGGAAATTTTCAGTGCTGCAGGGAAAGGAGGAGGTATAACAATTTTTGATTTTGCAGTGGGTGCTGGTGTAGAGTTAGAAGACTTGCCTTTAGAAGTCTCAGTATGTTCATCCGGCACTTGATTTTTTTCTTTTTCTCTCGACTCTAAAATTTTTCCACTCTTCAACTCAATGGCCTTCACTTGCTCTTTTGGATTGGTCTCGGTGTTACTTGACAAGGTGCCCGGCTCTCTACTTGCTATCATCTTTTCCAACTAACCTATCTAATTCTCCAAGCCCTTTATTGATGCATTCTGGTTTTGTAGTCTAGTCTCAGTGGCTGAAATGAACTTAGACATCATCTGCTCTAAATTTGACTTTTCTTCTCTAGGAGAATCAGATCTGTACATCGGTTGTTTCTCATACTGTTGTCCTCCTTGTGGTCGATTCTGACTGTTTTGACCACCCCATGAGCAGTTGGGATGTTGTCTCCATCCAGGATTGTATGTATTTGAATAAAGATCATTCCTCGGACGGTTTTGAATCCCCACTTGATTCATTGGTGCCTCCTCATTCACATAGAAAGGACCATTGTCTTGACAGTCCTTAACGTAGTGTTCTCCTCCGCATTTTTCACAAAATATCTCTTGCAGGAGCATCGCTGTCACGTTTGCATTCATGCTGTCTATTTTCCTGTTAAGTGCTTCTAATTGTGCAGTGACAGCTGAAAAATCAGTTACCTGGTGTACTCCTGCATTCCTTCGCTGAGTGTTCCTCTCAGATTGAGGGTGATAGCTGCTAGCGGCCATCTCCTCCAGTAACTCATACCCTTCTTCGGTTGTTTTCCTCAACAGATTTCCGCAGGCCGTAGCATCTATCATGGTTCGGTTAGATGAAATTAAACCATAGTAGAAATTTTGGACAACTAACCCAAGAGGCAACTCATGATGTGGGCATCTTCGCAGTAAGTCTTTGTAGTGCTCCCAAGCCTCGTAGAGTGACTCCTGCTCAAATTGAAAGAAGGTGGTTATGTCTGCTCGCAGCTTCATGGTTTTCGATGGAGGAAAATATTTCAAGAGGAATGCCTTAGCCATGTGTTCCCAAGTTGTGATTGAACCTACAGGCAAACAATTCAGCCAAGATTTAGCTTTATCACGCAAAGAGAACGGAAATAAACGTAGTCTAACAGTATCATCTGAAACTCCATTAAATTTAAAAGTGTCGCAAATTTCTAAGAAGTCGGCGATGTGAGTGTTCGGATCATCTAGCGCATTCTCCCCCGAATTGGATAGTGTTCTGGATCATTTGAATTATGGCTGGCTTGATCTCAAACTTGTTTGCCCTGACAGTTGGTCGAACTATGATTAGCCGTGCTCCATCAAGCGAAGGTTGCGCATATTCAAGCATAGGTATGCGCCTTGGCTCCCCGACCCTTAAATCTTCATGATGCTCTTCCTCATGTTCGTTCCTATTCATCATGTCTCTAAGCCTTTGTTGTTGCCTTCTTCTGCATAAGGTTCTTTCAATCTCAGAATCGAATATCTCTAGTTCAGACTCTAGAGCCCTTGGCATGCACGAGAGAGATACCTGTAATTAAATCGAAGGTGTCAAACAAAGTAAAACAGAAAATGCTAAAGTAAATAATTGAAAATAAAATTGAAGATTAACAATCTCCGGCAACGGCGCCAAAAACTTGATCGAGCAAAATTTGCACTGTGGAATCCTTAATAAAAATATGATTTTGTATGCTCAAAAACTAATCGCAAGTTCACGATGTCAAGTAATAGTATAATGTATGTGAGTACGAGTATCGTTCCGCTGAAGACTGTATTTGACAATTATTATTTTCAATTATTAAATCTTTTGTAACGTAATTTGGATGATTGTTTTAATACTACTATGCTCAAATAAATATGCAAATAAAAAGATTCAAGAATTGAATAATGAAATATAATATCTAAAATGGTTGATTAAAATTCAATGAGAAATGAATTTGTCGGGAATATCGGTTCACCTACCCCTCATTAATTAATTAATTTGTTCGATAGTGATTGTATGCTTCCGACAGGATTTCCTACTCAATTGAACACACTCTCTCGAGCTATGCCAAACTAATTCTACTAAGTGAAATAATTATATGTCTTTAATTATTTATCAAGAGTGAATTGCATGTCGATCTATGAAATCCCCTAGTTTTCGCCCTACCGGACTATGACTATCGGCGTGTGTCCAATTTTATATATCTATGTAAATTGTAGATCCAAGGACTATGCTACTCGTTCTTTTTAGAAGCTATTCTCTCGAACTCACTCGCAATAAAAAAACCGTTGCTAAAGTTAGCTACGCTATAACAACACAATGAAAAATAGTAGCACATTCAAGAACAAAGCAACAATCGAAATATAAATTAAGTAAATCAAAGTTTGGGGTAGGATCCCTTAAATCCCAACAAATATTTTGGTTTAGCTTCTAGAATTCATGGTAGAAATAAACAAAACAATGTTTAAATGACAAAAAAAACTAGATTAGAAATACTATTCGTGACGAAAGTGCGAGGAACGACGCCCGGAAAATCTTCGACTCTCAACTCCAAGCGCAAAAAATCCTCTCCAAGGCTTGTGGTGGCTGATGAATTACGTCTGAATCCCTTTAAAATCATCCCCTAAACCTCTTCATATCATCCATATGCTCAAAATAAGGTAAGTAATCAGACAAGAAATCTTCCCAAAAATAGGTGGCGCTCGGGCGGTCGAATATTACCGCTCGAGCGCCACATCCTCTGTAATCTGCTTGGGTAGTGCGGCAGTCACGCTCGGGCGGTATAATATTACCGCCTCAGCGCCAAGTATTCTGTATGTTTCTTCTTCGGAAGGCAATTCTCGCGCCCCAGCGCGACACTTTCTGGAAATTGACTGCGCGAATGAGACATGAACACATGCATATGCTTACTCTAAAACGAACAAAATGTAAGTGAAATGTACGCATACACAATGCAAACACACACAAAACTAATGCAGTAAAACACGTAAAAACTATACCTATCAACGTTCTTGACATCGGCATCATTGACTGATAGAACAGATTCAAAGTAGACAGCCATAGCATTCAGAATATGTGCCATTTCTGAGAGTTAGAGAATTTGAAATTTTGCAAGGTAAAAGCTCTGAGTTTGAATTTGCTCTGAAAAGTAATGTACGCGTAAGGAAGAACTGAATTGGAGCGGGGAAAGGTACATATATAAGTGACTGTTCAATTTTTTGGACACGTGTCAGTCCACGGAAATTTGAATAAAAACGTGTGTACGTGTGCTAAAAACGTGTGTGCAATTTTAAATGGTTCAAATGGGTCCACGTTTTAAAACTCTATTCAGCATTTAATGTGAAAAATAACAGTCACATCACTTGAGTTGGAGTAAAGTTCGATTAATTAGTTAACTTATATGAGAAGATTAGTTTAATTATCAGCTGAATGATCAGTTGTGATACTGAATCATTTCAGATGAAAATTCACTAACTACTGTCTTATCAGTTAACCTCTTAAAATCAAGATTCCCTCTTACTAACTGCATTTCTAAATTGGAAATCTAAACAACTGTTAATATAACGAGTAAGTAATGAAAAAGAATCTTATTCTCAGAAGATGAATCGTTCAATGTAATGATTGCGTCTCTTCAGTTTCCTTGGGCTTTGGCTATAAATAGACATGATACGGTTAATAACAAATTATCATCAAGCAAATATCAATTCAAATGTTAATGACATGAGCAAATGGTTCAAAAAGTCCAGATATGGCTGAAGCTTTTATGCAGTCAGCTATGGAGGCCAGAAAGTCTGCAATAGAAGACGAAGTATATGAGAAGATTCTGCATCACTGGCTAAAGCTTCAGGACCTCCAATCCTTCCAGCAGGAAGGATTAGTTGCTAAATCCAGACGGTTAGCAACTATGAGTAGGTATCGGCGATGTCTTCACGTTGCTGATGAGGTGGACATCTTCACTGACGAAGGTGTCTACCTCCTGATGCTGATCAAAGAAAGGAGGACTCTGAAAAAAATTGCTATTTCAGAGGGCTTCCTAAAGACTTCCGCTGGGAAAGTATCCAACTGGCTGTCCTAGTGGAGGTCTGCAGCAAAAAGAGAAATAACCAATGTACGCATTGCTTATAATAAATAAAATGTGTATTTTGGTTTATCGTTGTCTTTTACTTATCTGTAGCACTAACTGGCATTAGTTGATAAACAGAGAACTAAGTGAAATGATGTGAACTAGCAACTAACTGACTGATAAACAAGAAAAATGATAATACTATGATATAATCAAGTTAAATCAATTAAACCAAGTATATTTCGAAAGTATGAAAACTTAGTCTCTGGCAATGGTTTGGTGAAGATGTCAGCTGCTTGTTGTTCAGTTGAAACATATTCCAGTCTGATGGTTTTCTTCAAGGCATGATCTCTGATGAAATGATGTCTGACATCTATATGCTTGGACCTTGAGTGAAGAACTGGATTATAAGTGATAGAAATCGTGGTGGTATTGGCACAAAATATTGGTGATTCTTTGGCCATAACTCCAGAATCTTTTAGTTGTTACTGGATCCAGAGCAGTTGAGGATAGCAGCTTACAGCAGCAAGATATTCTGCTTCAGTTGTGGAAGTGGCTGTGGATGTCTGCTTCTTGCTGAACCAAGAAATCAGTCGGTCTCCTAGAAACTGACATGATCCACTTGTACTTTTACGATCAAGTTTACATCATGCATAATCTGCATCTGAATATCCAACTAAATTGACAGAAGAGTCTTTAGAGTACCATAACCCAACATTTGGCGTGCCTTTAAGATATTTTAAAATACGTTTGGCAGCTGAAAAATGTGATTGCTCAGGGTTTGCTTGAAATCTAGCACACATACAGACAGCAAATACAATATCAGGACGACTAGCGGTTAGGTACAATAATGAACCTATTAAATCTCTGTAGAGTGTCGTCTCAACTGATATTCCCCCTTGAACAGTACAAAAGCAGACTATAGTGTGTACACATCAAGAAAAAGACGTTCAACTGACAATAGTGCAAAAGCAGACTGCAACAGATAGTGGGAACGCCGCAATCCAGCTGCTGAAAGGGGATCGATTAAGGTGCTTTCTAGCGCAACGGAAGTTTCAAAATTATTTTCTAGCAAAATCGAGCGCCCTAAACACTATAGTGTGTAGCAAATACAATAAAACACACAAATGTCATACATAGGATGTTTTAGAAAATATACCTATCAATCTCTCAAGATTGATGATGGCTCCAACTAAGTTGTAAACAACTTAGCTCTTCAATGGCAAGACAAATCTTCAAGCCTCCCTTGAGCACTCCTTGCTCAAAATCAAGCCCACCACCAACAAGGAAGTTCTCCTCTAATTTTGCACTAGAAAAATGAGAGGATTTTTCTTTGAGAAGAAAGTGCAATCTTCAATAATAAAAGAAGTAAAAATGGAAAATTTGAGAGTGAAAAATTTCGGCGAACCTTGTGTGGGAGGAGAGAAGGAAGTGTTTTTCTTGGTGTATGAAAAAGTTAAAGTAAAAAGTTGCATGTGCATGCCATGCCATTAACTCAAAAGTTGCCTCCAACCCTCACCTTCCAAGCATGCAATTCTATTTAGGTTTGTAACAATTACAAAGCTCGTGGACTTTTATTTAAATGTTTTAAACATATTTAAGACCATTTAAAATTTACTTGATTTTACTCAAGCCTACTAGTTGAGTAATTATTTCCTATTGGGCTCTACAAGACCCAATATTATTTAATTAATTCAACACTTGAATTAATATAATTATTTGGACTCTACTAGGCCAACTAGTATTTAATTAATTCAACACTTGAATTAATTTAAATTAGTTCATAATAATGTTTATGAAAATCACAATTTTCAAATATATTATTTATTTGGCCAACTTTTAATTTAGGAACACTTCCACAAATTAAAAGTTGCATTCCCCTCAAGTAGTCATACTTCTATTTTTCTTTACGCTAATAAATTTTTTTATAAGTCGTTCAACACATTGAACTATTTTTACTTCTCAGCGGGATCTAGAAAGTTAGCACTTGTGTGGCCCTCAAAGGTTCAATGATATAACTAGCCGTGCGTTCACATCTCCATTTGATTCGGGACTAAACATGTCCTTATATGAGCACACCCCAATTGCTCCATTCTTACTTATCAACTCCTTGATAATTAGAACATCAGAACTCAAGTCTGATATTACCCAACCAATCATGTTACACGCCTAGCAGCATCGCTTACATGATTCCCTAGGCATCAAATGATAGTGCCTGCATGAACCAATCTATTATGGTTAGCGTACAGTACGGTCCCTTCATCTCATATATCCCGACCGATTCGACAACCATTATTATATCGAGAGCTGTCAAAGAATCGATACTATGTGTCATGTCGTAGTCGCATCGATGGTGTAATCTATGAAACCCCTTTCATAATTACAACCAACACTCTGATCAGAGATTTCATACTACATACACATATGATATCCATACCCAAAGGTAAGCGGTGAATCCCCGACTACAATGCATCGACTCCTATGTGTTTCGACAGAACACCCAACCTTGCCACATGATGACCCCATGAGAGTCAGTAAACAAGTCAAAGTGCAACGCTAGAATATAGAGTCTCAATGTTGTCCCGGGTCATAAGGACTAATGATGTACAACCATAAACTAGGACGCTTCCACTCGATAAGTGAGAACCACTTTTAAAGTCCTTTAAGGAGGGTTGTTCTGTGCACTCTACAAGGAGCACCTATCTGCATGCTCGGACATCACAATGTCTCCAACCAATGAAACATGGTACTCACATCGCAGATATTAGTCTCAAACTCGAGCGGCCTATATCCTTCTTAGTGGCGGCTGAATCGACTAGGAACTGTTTAGAATATATAGTATTCCAAATATGAGTTTCATGATACTCATCATATGAGCATCTCGTATTCTTTCTACTATTTGTATATTGAAGGACTTTATCTATTCAACTAGCATGGGTATACAGATAAAGATGTGCCAAATCAATAATTTCAAATATAATTAAAATAAAGATTGTATATACATAGAGTTTCATTATGAACACTCGGCCAACACTTGGCTCGACGGGCAACTACTCTAACAATCTCCCACTTGCACTAGAGCCAACTACCTATTGATCCTCGATACTTCTCGAATAATGGTCCAGGTAAAGGCTTAGTTAGTGGATTAGCAACATTATCTGTGGAGCCGACTTTGTCAATTGACACTTCTCCTCTTTCCACAATCTCTTGGAGGATGTGGTACTTCTCAATACGTGTTTGGATTTCTGATGAGACCTTGGCTCCTTTGCTTGAGCTATAGCTCCCGTGTTGTTACAAAACACCGAGACAGGAGCAACTCCATTAGGAATGACTCCCAACTCTTGGATGAAATTCCTTATCCAAACAGCCTCCTTTGCTGTCGCTTATGCAGCAATGTATTCTGCCTCAATGGTGGGATCCGCAGTACTGTCTTGCTTGGAACTCTTCCAAGAGACAGCAGCACCATTGAGCATGAATACAACCCTAGAGGTTGACTTCGAGTCATCGATATCGCTTTGGAAGCTAGAGTCGGTATATCCTTCCAATTTCAGTATCCTTCCTATTTCAGTTCTCCATCCCAATAGACAAAGAACAACTAATTGGTCCTTCTCAAATACTTGAGGATGTCTTTCACAGCTTTCCAATGTGGAAGATTAGGGTTCAATTGATATCTACTCACTACACTTAATGTAAAAGCCGCGTCAGGACGTGTAGATATCATCCCATACATGATGCTACCAATTGCAGATGCATAAGAAATGCTTGTCATCGCCGCTATCTCTGCATCAGTCTTGGGAGACATAGACTTGGATAGGGACACGCCATGACACAATGGTAGATGTCCTCTCTTGGACTCATCCATCGAGAACCGCTTCACAATGGTATCAATGTATGTGGAGTGGATGAGACCAAGCAATCTTCTTGATCTATCTCTATAGATCTGTATTCCCAAAACAAAAGATGCTGCACCCAAGTCCTGCATCGAGAACTTACTTGCTAACTATATTTTAGTTGATTGCAACATCCATACATCATTCCCAATGAGTAGATTGTCATCAACATAAAGCACCAGGAATGTCACAGCACTCCCACTGACTTTCTTATACACACAGGGTTCCTCAGAATTCTTAGTAAAACCAAATTCTTTGATTGTACTGTCGAATCTGAGGTTCCAACTCCTAGATGTCTGCTTTAGACCATAAATAGATCTCTGAAGTTTGCATACCATATGCTCACTTCCGATAGATGTAAACCCTTCAGGTTGAGATATGTAAATCTCTTCCTTAATATCCCCATTAAGAAAGGCTGTCTTGACATCCTTCAGTCATATCTCATAGTCATACCATGCAGCTATGGCTAGTAATATCCTTATAGACTTGAACATTGCAACTGGAGAAAAGGTTTCCTCAAAGTCAACTCCTTTTCTTTGAGTATATCCTTTTGCCACCAATCGCGCCTTGCCTTCCCATCTGCCCCAAGTTTCCTCTTGTAAATCCATTTACACCCTATGGGAACAGTTCCCTCAGGTGGATCCACAAGATTCCTTACTTGGTTCGAATGCATGGAATTCATCTCAGATTCCATTGCCTCAAGCCACTTTGATGAATCGACATCAGATAACGCTCCCTTGAAGGTCCTTGGATCACATCCATGGTTAGGCTCATCATGGCCCTCTTCGAGAAGCAGACCATACCTCATAGGTGGTCTCGAGACTCTCGCGGATCTTCTAAGAGCTTGTATCTCCTCTCTTGGCTCTTCGGGTGTGGGTTCTTCAATTGTGGGTGTCTCTCAAACCTCTTCGAGTTCTATCATCTCCCTTTTTCTATCCTAAGAAATTCTTTTTCGAAAAAAGTTGCATTCCTAGAAACAAACACCTTGGTTTCTTGGGGATGATAGAAATAATATCCAACTGAATTCCTTAGATATTCCACAAAGTAAGATAAAATGGATCGACTATCCAATTTATCTCCCACTGTCTGCTTCACATAAGTAGAGCATCCCCATATTCTAAGATAAGAATATTTGGAAGGCTTACCCATCCATATCGCATATGGTGTCTTATCAACTGCCTTTGAATGGACATTGTTCAACAACAGTGCCGCTGTCTCAAACGCATATCCCCAAAAGGATGGCGGCAACTCCGTGAACCCCACAATAGACCGAACCATGTCAATCAAAGTCCGGTTACGACGCTCTGAAACACCATTCAACTGTGGTGTAGCAGGAGGAGTCCACCCTTGGAAGGGGATCGATTAAGATACTCTTGGAACTCGGCACTCAAGTACTCACCACCTCGATCCGATCGAAATGACTTGATGCTTCGTCCTAATTGTTTCTTTACTTCACTTCTGAATTCTTTGAACCTTTCAAAGGCTTCAGATTTGTATTTCATCAAATACACATACCCATACATCGAAAAGTCATCGGTAAAGGTGATGAAGTAGGCATGTCCATGCTTAGTGGTGATGCTAAGCGGACCTCACACATCGTGTAACGTACCATACTTTCAACTACTTAAAATTTGCGAAAAATTAAAAATTTTCTTAAGTAGCTCGCGAACCTTCAAAATTCGATAAAATAAACTGTACGTCTCAAAAATGGTTGCAACAAAAGATCTAAAAATAAAGTTTGCCAAAAGTATCTGATAAAAATCTCGTAACTAGTAAAATTGTAGAACCCGATAAATCAGATTACATATAATCCATGCCTAATTACTATTATTTAAATTAAAATGATTTTTTTATGCATGAGGGTTTAAATTCTTTTTTTTTAAATTTGTTAAGTCATGACCAATTATTTTAAATCGCGGAAGTTTAGTTTTATCTTTTCGGTTAAATACGCGAGGTCGGGCAGAAGTTGGAGTAGTGAGATTAAATTTTTAATAAGAAAATATTCCTAAATTTAATTTAAGCCAAGGAATAATTTATTTTAATGGTAGGGAATGTTTTAGGATTTTATTTAATTAATTGGACTTAAGCTATTAATTAATTATCTCATGTCCAATATTTAATTAAAAGCCTAAATTAAAATGTGTAACCAATTGGGATAAATTAATCTAAGCCTATTTTATTTAAGAAATTGTAACTTAACATGTTAGTAATTTATTTTAAGACTTAGCCATGCATGCAAGAAAAATTACTATCCTAAATTAATGAATTCATGGATTAAGCAATATTTTACCTCCATTTTACATAATAAGTGTTTAAAGCTTTAAAGAGTTAAAATTCATGAATTAAGCAATATTTTACCTCCATTTTTATAGCAAAATTTCGGCCACCCCTTAAATTGATTCACCTAAATTTGACAACTCCCCATTCATATCACCTCTCATTGGCTTTTATGGAATAATAATCTTTCCTCATCAATTAGTGATAATTACTTGCACCATGATTCACTTAATTTTTCCCCCAACCCACTAATCTAGAAATGCTAATTCCCTCCATCTCGTGCAACTAGAAAGAAGAAAGATATTTCCTAATTCCATTCAACCCCTCATATGAAACTTTCTTCTTAATGCATTGCTTGATTCATTATTCATCTTGGTAACCTTCCCCTTCATTGTCTAGCTTTTTCCCCCACACCCCTCATTCGAAAATATCAGTAGACAATCAGCAGAAAAACCGTGTATTAACAGCAACAAGAAATCGAGAACTTGCAACAAGAAAGTAAGAAAAGAAACTTCGTCTCCGCCGTGCCGTGTTCGTCGTAATTGTTTGTTTTATTCAAAACAAATTCCATGCATGTATATGTTATTCTTTTCTCTTCAATCAAGTCTTATACATATTTTTAAACCATGTCGTGTTTATAAATCATGAAGCAAATTTCGAAAAATGACAGCAAGTTTTTATTAGAAAAATCTGTACAACCTCTCGGCCACTTCCTTGTGCTTCACGGTTTTGGGCTTGTTTTGTGATTTCAGGAGATTGGCTTGCTTCCAGGCGCTCAAGGCAGCATCTAGGCAGGTACTAGCATGGGTTAGAGTCATGTTGGCTCGTTGGTTCCAGCCCATGCACGCAAGAAAGAGACTTGACTGCAACTTTCCCCATAGTTACAATGTGAGTCTCGATTTTGTTGTTTGGCCGTCTAAGGTGAGGGTTAGGATTGTGGTTGGCCCAGGGACTGTAACCATGGTTAGAACCCTTCCTTAGCATGTCTAGGACGTGACCAAGATGTCCTTTCAAGGCTTGGTTCATGGTCCCATCTAAATTTTTAAACAAACAACACAAGTGCCCCTTCGGTTTTCATTTCTGATTTTGTGTGAGTGGTTTCGTCTTTTGAGGTATAGATGGATCTTGGTTGGCTCCTAGCCCTTAGCCATGGTTCACAAAATACCTCATGATGTCTAGATCAAGCCATGGTTGATCATATGGCCACTGGAATGAAAAAGACAGCAAAATAAAAGCAACACCCCCACGGTACAGCACATGGTGTTCTCGGGTGGAGCTTGGTGATGTCTTAGGTGTTTGCTTGGATTTTTATTGGCCTAAGGCCCTTAGCCATGGTTCAAGCCACGCCTTAGGATGTTGGGAAGAGGCTTTGGTCGGTGGTTAAAGCCCCAATGGCCATTAGACTTGTAATCGAAGCAACACAAGCACAGCTACTGCCACCGAAATTTGACAGCAGCCTTGTTGCGGTTCAGGAGGCTGTTTTGAGTTCTTAATTGGATTTTAGCCTATGGCCTTGGACTGGACAGTACCTCAATGCGTTAGGAAGGTCATGTTTTAGGCTGTTTTTGATTTGGTTAAGTTTAGAAGTCGTACGAGAATTTACGGTGCAATGTGCCAAAGTGACTCTCGAAAGAGTGTTTCATGATTTTAACCTCCATTCACATTTTTCGTGTATTACATCCCTAGGGTTATGTTTTCCAGTATTTTAGGTATATTTTAATCATGGCTAAACGATGGTTCAATGTTGGTTCGGGTTGGTACGAAGCCACGGTTGAATACTAAGTTTGTTGGGCGTAGTTGTCTCGTTTTTGGTTCGGTTATGAGGTTTTGGTCAAGTTGGGTTATTTGCATGTTTCTCATGTTAGAATTAGGTCGCAGCGAGCCTGGGAACGATCCAACTCATTCGGTAAAAACAAGGTTATAATTATATTACGTGCATAAAATATAAAATGTTTATTTTTGAGATATATGCGATATGTCTTGTGGCCACCTTACGCTTGTGGGATTGCTTCACCCGATGACTTACGACCGGTTTATGATTATGTATGGGTACGGATATCGAGTCCAAGGGCTGTGATGATCTCTATCGCCCAGTATACTATGGTTTAGTTTGATCACGCGCTTACATTCATGTTATGTTACGGGCCACTTGCGTAGAAACATTATGTAACGCCTCGAAAATTTTAAGGTCCACGCAAACAACGTGCATGCAATTATTAAATTCTTTTGTATTTTAATTAAATATTTTAATTGCATTAATTAATTATGTTGTGCATATTCGCATGTTTAAAATATATTTTTAAAGGTTATTCGAGTTGCGATCGAGGAACGAAGACCGAGGGCTGAAAAATTGTAAAATGTTTTTATTAAATAATTGTTTTTAATTATTTAAATTATGGGTGTTGTTTTTTTTATCATTTTTGAAAATATGGGGTTTTGAGGTGATTTTATACGCCGGGACGTAATTTTTATCGGTGTTGGATTTTCAAATAAAATACGAGCTTTCGGGCAACCCGGCTAATAAATTCACAAATCTATTTAAACAAAAACTTTGTAATTATTTTTATTAAATCCTAAGTAGGACTATTGGGCTTAATTTTGAAGCTTAAAAGGCCTAAAGCCTATTTAGTTGTTTAATTAGTATTTAAAGTATTTATTAAACAAAAAACCCTACACAATTCAAGTAAACTCTCGGCCACTCAATTTGTAAAAAAAGAAAACTCTTCCCCCACCCCCAATACACGACGCCCACACACTCAAATATTGAAGGAAAATTTGTGATAGCTTCAAAGGAAACCGCCTAGCCTTCGTCTCCTCGTTCCGTTCTTCGACGTCAACGATATTTCGTGCGTATATAAC
>NC_133321.1:11205311-11233916 GCF_012295235.1 Primulina huaijiensis
GAGCCCGACGATCGTGTTTCCGTTGATACGAATACGAATACGATGAATATGATTGGAGATGTCGTGAGGGGAGAAGGCCCCAGAGGGAGCCCATTTATGGGAAAAGGCCCCAGAGGGAGCCCCGACGATCGTATTTCCAATGCCATGATATGTTAATACGTTGGCCAGGGCCCAGTTGACCGGTGAGAGTGTTGCTGGTGTCCCCCGCCGCCCAGTACTGTGGTTTCTTTAGATGGATCCATCGCCCATTAAGATTAAGAATACGAGTCACAATCACGATCTGAATTCAACATACACGAATATGAATATGACTATGAATATGAATATGAATATGAATATGTTTATGTTGATATGAAAATGTTTATGAAAAGATTTATGAAAATGTTTATGTTTAAAGAGGATGCATCATTATGAAAATGTTTTATTTAAAGTTTATGCATCATGAAAATATTTTTGAAAACGTTTATGGTTAAAGTTTATGCATCTTCATAAAAACGATATTTTAAGTACAAGTATTTTTCACTGTTGTATGTGAACTGTATTACGTATTACTTGTTATCAAGGATATGACGTGTTGAGTCTTTAGACTCACTAGGTGTGATTGATGCAGGTGATTATGATGATTATGTTTATGGAGGTCTTGGTGGTTGATCTGACTGGACTGAAGGCGCACATAACCCGAGGACCGACGCTAGTTTTCCACACTATTTATTATTTATGATTTTAAGTTATGTTAAGAATATTTTTATGACTATTATTTATTTATGAGTGATTTTTGAGAGATTATAGTATGGGCTGTATTTCTCAAATATATAGTTAGTTGTGTTTATTTTAAAATGATGTCCAAAATATTTTATGTAATTTTTGTGGTTCGGCCGATGCTAAGGAGGTTTAAAAAAAAAATAATTCTAGCACATTTTAAGAAAACGAAAGGCAGACGTTTCACATTATCTCTACAGAAAAATTACGATGTGACAATTTATGGCAGGGCTCTATCGAGCAACTCTTTTACGTACGATTTGTTTTGATAAGCACGTATTTATAATTATTCACGACACGATTTTTACCTTACGTTTTACGATACGATATTTTTACGTTGCATGCGATTTTATAATATATTTACTTGCTATTCACGATATATGCATGCGGAGTCTTTAGACTCACTAGACTTGATTGTTGTAGGTACTGATGAGGTCGAGACCGAGGGCGGGGACCAGTGAGCTAGCTTGGGTCAGCAGTAGTAGGAACCCGAAGACCTAACTTTTTATCATTTACTTTTCATGTTCAAACTCGGTTTTCTTTTTATGTTGAATTATTTTTAAGATGTGATTTTGGACACAATGTTTACTTCCGCTGTTACTTTAAAATTAAATTTTTTTATCAGTCTATTTTTTTAACGATGCATGTTATTTATTTAAAGAGAAAAATTTTAAATAATTCTGCAAATTAACAAATACGACATACGGGCCTCTACAGTTGGTATCAGAGCCTATGTTCTTGTAAAGGGTTGTACTACTACTGACCTCGAGAAGCTCATGAAGTCACGTCTTCGGTCTGTAAGTTTTACGTTTACGCATTTCGTTTAAAGCATGAAATATTTTAACAACATGTTTTCATGACATGTTTTATGTCAAGATTATGATTATGCAGTATTTATTTAAATTTAAAGAAATAATGGAATTATGCATGTTCGATACGTATTGGTTATATGCATGGAATAGTATGCCTCCTAGACGCATTCCTGAGCGCGGAGAGATGATGAACATCGTCATGAGGACGGTGAGGATCGTAGGCAGGAGAGAGATGTACCACCACCCCCTCCACTGGACATGAACGCCTAGATGCTAGCCGGAATGACTCAGTTCTTCGCACAGTTTGCGGGGAACAATGCTAGGGTAGCCAGGCAGGCGGGGCCTGAGGCTACCTATGATCGCTTCATGAAGATGAGACCGAAGGAGTTCTCAGGAACGACAGATCCTATGATTGTCGAGGGCTGGATTAAGTCCCTCGAGGTTATTTTTGAGTTCATGGAGTTTGGAGACAAAGATAGGGTTCGTTGTGCAACCTATCTGTTTGGAGGAGACGCCCGCTTGTGGTGGGAAGGAGCATCGGTAGCCTTGAATTTGGCCACTCTGAGCTGGACGCGCTTTACAGAGGTATTCTATTTTAAATATTTTACAGACGAGGTGCGTTCCAGGTTGACCAGGGAGTTTATAACCCTGAGGCAGGGAGACATGACTGTTACGGAGTTTATCCGTAAGTTTGAGAGGAATTGCCATTTTTGTGCATCTGTTTGCCAATGATGTTGGTGCCAAGTTGAGGCATTTTCTGGATGGTCTACGGCCGATCTTGCGCCGTGATGTTAGGGTGGCTGGCCCTACGACCTATTATGTCGCTGTCTCCAGAGCTCTAACTGCAGAGCAGGATCAGAATGATATTGAGAGAGATCGCCAGGGCAAGCGACCAGTCGAAGTGCCGCACTGCCCTCCTCATCAGCAGCATCAGAACAAGACGCCTTTCCACAGCCCGCCCAGGAACAGAGGACAGCAGCAGCAGGGACGTGTAGTACCGAGGGCCTCAGAGTATCCAGTCTGTGCCAAGTGCTCGCGCCGCAATACTGGAGTTTGTTGGTATGGTTCGGGAAAGTACTAAAAGTGTGGTAGTCATGACCACTTGCTGAAGGAGTTCCCTCAGGGGATGCCTACCCAAGGCAGAGTTTTTGCCCTCCATGCAGCGGAAACGAACCCGAAGACGATGTTCTTGACAGGTATCTTAAAGCTTTAAGTTTATATTTGAAAGTTAATGTTTCGAGGGTTTGGGTTGAGGTTCTGAACTTAGAATTGGTGATAGGATTGCATGTTCTAATCAGGGTGGTTTTCAGAGTTTAGATTAGAAGAACTTTGGCCTTCACATGTCTATAAGTTTAGTTCTTGTAATCATTGGGTTCAGCTTGATGTTCCAACCTTTCAGGGAGAATTTTTATAGCTGGTTCAGCTACGAATGCCTTGATAGATTCAGGGGCTACTCATTCGTTCATTTCGGAGATCTTTGCGATTTCCTACAGATCAAGACCATTGGGCTAGATGTAACATATTCAGTAGTACTGCCTTCGGGAGAGGAGCTGACAGCTACTAATGTGTTCCGAGACATAGACCTCGAACTTCATGGCAATCTTGTTTATGCGGATCTTATCGTATAGCCGATGCCAAGAACAGAGTTTTGATTGATTTCCAGCGGAGATCTGTTCTAGTCCGACCGCTCGGGAGAGAGCAGTTCTTATTCAACCAGACAGGTACTTTCATTTACCATGTATGATATCTTGTGTTCAGGCTAGGAAGCTCAAACGTAGAGGGTGTCGAGCATTTTTAGCGACTTTTGCATCTGTTCTCGAGAAACCCAGTCAGTCAGCCTCCGATGTCCCAGTTGTCAGGGACTTTCTAGACGTTTTTCCTGATGACGTCTCTGGTATGCCACCTGTGCGAGAGGTGGAGTTTTCTATTGAGCTTATGCTAGGTACCGCACCTATCTCAAAAGCGTCGTACCGTTTAGCACCGACAGAGATGGCAGAACTCAAGAAGCAGATTCAGGAACTTCTTGACAAGGAGTTCATTTGCCCGATTTTTTCGCCATGGGGTGGGCTCGTATTTTTTGTGAAGAAGAAGGATGGTTCGATGAGACTCTGCATTGATTACCGAGAGTTGAACAGAGTAACAGTGAAGAACAAATACCCACTTCCGAGGATTGAAGATCTATTCGATCAATTGCAGAGAGCTTCAGTATTCTCAAAGATTGATATGCGTTCTGTTATGACCAGTTGAGGGTGAAAGATGCTGACATTCTCAAGACTGCTTTTAGGACTCGTTATGGCCACTTTGAGTTCGTTGTGATGCCGTTCGGTTTGATGAATGCGCCAGCGATCTTCATGGATATCATGAATCGGGTATTTCAGCCGTATCTTGATCAGTTCGTGATAGTATTCATAGACGACATTCTCGTCTACTCAAAGAATCAAGAGGATCACAGTAGACATCTGACCGCAATTTTGCAGACCTTACAGAAGCACAAACTGTTCGCGAAGTTCAGTAAGTGCGAGTTCTGGTTAGAAAAGGTAGCGTTCTTAGGCCACATCGTTTCTAGCAGCGGTATTGAAGTAGACCCAGTGAAAGTTGCAGCAGTCAGAGATTGGGTTGTGCCGCAGAATGCATCAGAGATCCGTAGTTTCCTTGGCCTAGCAGGATATTATCGGATGTTTATTCAGGGATTCTCCTCTGTCATAGTTCCACTCACGTCGTTGAGAAAGAAGAATGCGAAATTTGTGTGGAGCGATGAGTGTCAGAAGAGCTTCGATACTTTGAAGCAAGCTCTTATCTCAGCACCAGTATTGGCCATGCCGTCAGGGCCCGGAGACTTTGTTTTGTATACCGATGCTTTGAAGATCGATCGAGGCGCAGTATTGATGCAGCATGGGAAGGTGATAGCGTATGCTTCTCGTAAGCTGAAGATACATGAGAAAAATTACCCTACCCACGATCTAAAGTTGGCAGCCGTAGTATTTGCCTTGAAGATTTGGAGGCATTATTTGTACGGAGAGAAGTTCCAGATCTTTACCGATCATAAGAGCCTCAAGTACTTCTTTACGCAGAAAGAGGTGAATATACGTCAGAGGCGTTGGTTGGAGCTACTGAAGGACTATGACTGTGACATTAGCTACCACCCTCGCAAAGCTAATGTAGTTGCGGATGCATTGAGCAGGAAAGTCGCAGTGATGGCTCATTTGGCGATTCTGAGACCTCTTTAGTTTGAGATGCAGAGGTTTGATCTAGAGACATATCCTTGAGATAGAGTTCCCCGTCTATCTACTTTGACGATTCAGTCTTCTCTTCTAGACCGTATTTGCAGTGGACAGCCATCAGATGAGCAGTTGGCGAAGTGGAAACAGATAGATGAGGCCAAGGGCAGTATCTTGTATGCAGTTAGCGACGGTATTGTGAGATATTGAGACAGAGTGTGGGTTCCTAGCAGCGGTTCTATTCGAGCAGATATTTTATCCGAGGCCCACATGTCGCCGTACTCTATTCATCCTGCGAGTACGAAGATGTACAAAGATCTGCAGCTATTGTTTTGGTGGCCCGGAATGAAGAAGGATATTAGACATTTTGTATCCGAGTGTCTGACGTGTCAGCTAGTGAAAGCGGAGCATCAGAGACCAGCAGGTATGCTCAAGCCTCTTCATATGCCCGAGTGGAAGTGGGAGAACGTTACCATGGACTTCGTGGTCGGTTTGCCGAAGTCAGTTAGAGGATCAAATGCTATCTGGGTGATTGTTGATCGTCTTACCAAATCAGCGCACTTCTTGCCTATCAAGACGACTTTCACCATGATTCAGTATGCAGAGTTGTATATCCGAGAGATAGTCCGATTTCATGGTATTCCCGTGTCTATAGTGTCTGACCGAGATCCTAGATTCACTTCCTCTTTTTGGAAGAGTTTGCATTCAGTTATGGGTATGAAGTTGTTGTTTAGCACAGCTTTCCACCCACAGACAGATGGGCAGTCAGAGAGCGTTATCCAGATTTTGGAGGATCTTCTCCGTGCACGTGTCATCGATTTCTTAGGGAGTTGGGAGTCGAAGTTGCCATTGGTAGAGTTCACCTATAACAATAGTTTCCAGTCATCTATAGGTATGGCTCCATATGAAGCATTGTACGGTCGTAAGTGTAGATCGCCTATTCATTGGGATGAAGTAGGGGAGAGATCAGAATTGGGTCCGGAGAGTATTCAGCAGACTACCGATGTAGTAGTCAAGATCCGTGATAGGATGAGGAATGCTCAGAGTCGACAAAAGAGTTATGCGGATCAGAGGAGGAGAGACCTAGAGTTTGCCGTCGGAGACCATGTTTTCGTGAAGATAGCACCTATGAAAGGTGTCATGCGGTTCGGAAAGAAAGAAAAACTCAGTCCGAGATTCATCGGACCGTTTGAGATCCTCGACAGGGTTGGGACGTTAGCTTATCGCGTTGCTTTTCCGCCGAATCTGGCCGGAGTATACAATGTGTTCCACGTCTCTATGCTGAGGAAATATATGGCGACTCCTTCGCATGTCTTGAATTTCGAACCGTTGCAGCTCGCTCCGAACCTGTCTTATGAAGAAAGACCAGTGCAAATCTTAGACAGACAGGAGAAGAAGCTCCGAAACAAACTGGTGAAGCTAGTGAAGGTCAAGTGGCATAATCATTCGGAGGAGGAAGCTACGTGGGAATCTGTGCCAGAAATGAAGAGTTGGTATCCAGAGTTATTCGGTAAGTTTTAATTTCGAGGACGAAATTTCTTTAAAGGGGGGAGAGTTGTAGAACCCGATAAATCAGATTACGTATAAGCCATACATAATTACTATTATTTAAATTAAAATGATTTTTTTATGCATGAGGGTTTAAATTATTATTTTTTTTAAAATTCTTAAGTCATGATCATTTATTTTAAATCGCAGAAGTTTAGTTTTATCTTTTCGGTTAAATACGCGAGGTCGAGCTGGAGTTGGAGTAGTGAGATAAAATTTATAATAAGAAAATATTACTAAATATAATTTAAGTCAAGGAATAATTTATTTTAATGATAGGAAAAGTTTTAGGATTTTATTTAATAAATTAGACTTAAGCTATTAATTAATTCTCTCATGTCCGCTATTTAATTAAAAGCCTAACTTAAAATGTGCAACCAATTGGGATAAATTAATCTAGGCCTATTTTATTTAAGAAATTGTAACTTAACATGTTAGTAATTTATTTTAAGACTTAGCCATGCATGCAAGAAAAATTACTATCCTAAATTAAATTCATTATTTCACTAAAATACATAATAAGTGTTTAAAACTTTAAATAGTTAAAATTTATGAATTAAGAAATATTTTACCTCCATTTTTATAGCAAAATTTTGGCCACCCCTTAAATTAATTCACCTAAATTTTACAACTCCCCATTCATATCACCTCTCATTGGCTTTTATGGAATAATAATCTTCCCTCGTCAATTAGGGATTATTACTAGCACCATGATTCACTTAATTTTTCCCCCAACCCACTAATCTAGAATGCTAATTCCCTCCATCTCGTGCAACTAGAAAGGGGAAAGATACATTTCCTAATTCCATTCAACCCCTCATATGAAACTTCCTTCTTAATGCATTGCTTGATTCATTATTCATCTTGCTAACCTTCCCCTTCATTGTCTAGCTTTTTCCCCCACACCCCTCGTTCGAAAATATCAGTAGACAATCAGTTTAAAAACTGTGTATTAACAACAACAAGAAATCGAGAACTTGCAACAAGAAAGTAAGAAAAGAAAACTCCGTCTCCGCCGCGCCTTGTTCGTCGTAATTGTTTTTTTTATTCAAAACAAATTCAGGCATGTATATGTTATTCTTTTCTCTTCAATCAAGTCTTATACATATTTTTAAACTATGTCGTGTTCATAAATCATGAAGCAAATTTCGAAAAATGACAGCAAGTTTTTTTTAGAACAATCTGTACAACCTCTCGGCCACTTCCTTGTGCTTCACGGTTTTGGGCTTGTTTTGTGATTTCAGGAGATTGGCTCGCTTCAAGGTGCTCAAGGCTGCATCTAGGCAGGTACTAGGGTGGGTTAGTGTCATGTTGGCTCGTTGGTTCCAGCCCATGAACGCAAGGAAGAGACTTGACAGCAACTTCCCCCATAGTTGCAATGTGAGTCTCGATTTTGTTGTTTGGCCGTCTAAGGTGAGGGTTTGGATTGTGGTTGGCCCAGGGCCTGTAACCATGGTTAGAACCCTTCCTTAGCATGTCTATGACGTGACCAAGATGGCCTTTCAGGGCTTGGTTCATGGACCCATCTAAATTTTTAAACAAACAACACAAGTGCCCCTTCGGTTTTCATTTCTTATTTTGTGTGAGTGGTTTCGGCTTTTGAGGTATAGGTGGATCTTGGTTGGATACTAGCCCTTAGCCATGGTTCACACAATACCTCATGATGTCTAGATCAAGCAATGGTCGATCATATGGCCGCTGGAATGAAAATGACAGCAAAATAAAAGCAACACCTCCACGGTACAGCACAAGCTGTTCTCGGGTGGAACTTGGTGATGTCTTAGGTGTTTGCTTGGATTGTGGTTGGCCTAGGGCCCTTAGCCATGGTTCAAGCCGCGTCTTAGGATGTTGGGAAGAGGCTCTGGTTGTTGGTTCAAGCCCCAATGGCCATTAGCCTGGTAATCGAAGCAACACAAGCACAGCTGCTGCCACCGAAATTTGACAGCAGCCTTGTTGCGGTTCAGGAGGCTGTTTTGAGTTCTTGGTTGGCTTTAAGTCTATGGCCTTGGACTGAAAAGTACCTCAATGAGTTAGGAAGGTCATGTTTTTGGCTGTTTGTGATTCGGTTAAGTTTAGAAGTCGTACGAGAATTTACGGTGCAATGTGACAAAGTGACTCTCGAAAGAGCGTTTCATGATTTTGGCATCCATTCACATTTTTCGTTTATTACAGCCCTAGGGTTATGTTTTCTAGTATTTTAGGTGTATTTTAATCATAGCTAAACGATGGTTCAATGTTGGTTTGGGTTGGTACGAAGCCATGGTTAAATACTAAGTTTTTTGGGCATAGTTGTCTCGTTTTTGGTTCGGTTATGAGGTTTTGGTCAAGTTGAGTTATTTGCATGTTTCTCATGTTAGGATTAGGTCGCAGCGAGCCTGAGAATGATCCAACTCATTCTGTAAAAACAGGGTTATAATTATATTACGTGCATAAAATATAAAATGTTTATTTTTTAGATATATGCGATATGTCTTGTGGCCACCTTACGCTTATGGGATTGCTTCACCAGGTGACTTACGACCGGTTTATGATTATGTATGGGTACGGATATCGAGTCCAAGGGCTGTGATGATCTCTACCGCCCAGTATACGGTGGTTTAGTCTGATCACGCGCTTACATTCATGTTATGTTACGGGCCACTTGCGTAGAAACATTATCGCTACAGAAAAATTACGATATGATAATTTATGACAGGGCTCTATCGAGCAACTCTTTTACGTACGATTTGTTTTGATATGCACGTATTTATAATTATTCACGACATGATTTTTACGTTACGTTTTATCATACCATATTTTTACGTTGCATGCGATTTTATAATATATTTACTTGCTATTCACGATATATGCATGCTGAGTCTTTAGACTCACTAAACTTGATTGTTGTAGGTACTGATGAGGTCGAGACCGAGGGCGAGGACCAGTGAGCTAGCTTGGGTCAGCAGTAGTAGAAACCCGAGGACCTCACTTTTTATCATTTACTTTTCATGTTCAAACTCAGTTTTCTTTTTATGTTTAATTATTTTTAAGATGTGATTTTGGACACAATGTTTACTTCCGCTGTTACTTAAAAATTAAATCTTTTTATTAGTCTATTTTATGAATGATGCATGTTATTTATTTAAAGAGAAAAATTTTAAATAATTCTGCAAATTTACAAATACGACATATGGGCCTATACAAAAATAAATCAGAGTATTTTGATCATTTCATAGAACTTAAAACATGGTGGTCCTCGGGTTTAGCCTCCCGCTCAGTCCAAGCCAGCACCTTGGTCCCCACCCCTAGTCTCCTCAAAATCATCATCACCTGCATTGATCAAGTCTAGTGAGTCTAAAGCCTCAACACGTAGAAACTGGAAGTAACGAGTATTACGTAATAAAACCACATGCAACTTCAAAATAGAGCGTACATACGTGAAACTTGAACTTGCAATTAAACTTGAACATACATACATAACATAGACGTGTCATAACGTGAAAAATTTTCATAAACATGCTTGCATACTGGTACATACATAACTTCATCATTTTGCGTAGAGGCATGTTTCAAAGCAAGTGACCCATAACATAAATCGCCTGATCAGACTAAACCACAATACTGAGCTGACAGGGAAGATCCACTGCCACATACATGAGATCCCCGTTCATGCTTTAACGGGTGGATTGGTCCCCGTTAATGCTTTAACGCTTTCCAATCCTGATCTAAACCCGTTCATGATTTAACGGGGTGGATTGGTCCCTGGTCATGCTTTACCGCTTTCCAATCCCATACATAATGTAGAACCCGTTAAATAAGACTACGTATAAGCCATGCATAATTTCTAGTATTTTAAATTAAAATTGATTTCTTTATTATTTAAGGCATTTTAAAGTTGTTTAGTCATGATTATTTATTTTAAATCGCATAAGTTTAGTATTATCTTTTTAGTTAAATAAGTGAGGCCAGACTGGAGTTGGAGTATTAAGATAGAATTTAATGATAAGAAAACATTCTTAGAATTTATTCATGATGAAGGATAATTTATTTTAATGTAAAAGAATGTTTAAGAATTTAATTAAGTAACTAGAGTTAAGTAGTAAATAAATTCTTATATGTCCAATAACTTAATTAAAAGCTTAAATTAAAATATGTGATCAATTGAGATAAGTTAATCTAGGATTATTTTATTTAAGAAATTGTAACTTAACATGTTAGTGAATTTAAATTAAAAATTTGCTATGCATACAAGATAATCACTATCCTAAATTAATTATTTAATTCACTAAAATACTTAATGGGTAGATAAAACTCTAAAGATTTAAAATACAATATTTAAGCAATATTCTACCCCATTTTGATAAGTAAAATTCGGCCACCTCATAGAAGATATGAAAAATATTTGACAACTCACCACTTGATTCATTTCCTTAATCTTTTCTGGGTAAATAATTCCTCCACCTTTTTAATCACCAATAATTAATCAATTAAGCAATATTCCACCTTGTACCTAGACTCAATTTTCGGCCACAACCCATTTAAATTATCCCTCAAAATCCTATGATATCAAACCATTTCCTTGTCTCACAAATTCAAAGAAAGCAAGATTGATATTGCCATTTAATTCCCTTTTTATCTTGCAACCTTCTCTTCATTTTCCCTAGCCATTCTCCCCAACCCATTCTCTCAAAATTTCAGTCTCTTTCAGCAAGAAAAATCGTGTGAGGCTAGAGGAAAAATAAGAGAGAAAAACAAGAAAGTGAAGCAACTCCGTCTCCGCCGCGCCGCGTCGTTCTATTGATTTGTTTTTCATTTCAAAAAAATCCAAGGCATGTTTATATCCTCCATTTCTCTTCAATCAAGTCATATAGGCATTTTAAAACATCACATGTTCATGATTTTAATGGCAAAACCGAAATCATGACAGCATGTTTAAAAAAAATCTGTGCAGAATATTTCCGGCACTTCCTTGTGCATCACGGGTTGGCTTGTTTTTGTTGGTTCAGGGTTTGGCTCGGTTCCAGGCACTCAAGGCTGCATCTAGGCACGTACTAGGGTGGGTTAGGATCATGTTGGTTCGTTGGTTTCAGCCCCATGCAGTCAGGAATCAAGGCTTGACAGCAACTCTCCATAGTTGCGAGTTTGAGGCTCGAAATTTCAGGTTTGTTGTTTAAGGTGAGGTTCGAATCTTGGTTGGCTTTTGGTCCTGTAACCATGGTTAGGACCCTTCCTTAGCATGTCTAGGACATGACCACGATGACCTTTCATGGCTTGGTTCATGATCCCATCGAAAGTTTAAACAAACAAGACAAGTCCCTCGGTTTCCTTCTTTTTCGGTTTTGGGTGTGTGAGTTTCGAGATTTGTGTGTTGGGTGGATCTTGGTTGGCTTCTAGCCCTTAGCCATGGTTCACACAATACCTCATGATGTCTAGATTATGTCATGGTCAATCAAATGGCCACTGGAATGATATATGACAACAAAATGAAGCAACACCTTCCACGGTACAGGATGGTGTTCTCGGGTGGAACTTCGGATTGTCGTAGGTGTTTGTTTGGATTATGGTTGGCCTAGGGCCCTTAGCCATGGTTCAAACCATACCTTAGGATGTTGGAAAGAGGCTCTGGTCAGTGGTTCAAGCCCCAATGACCATTAGCCTTTTAATCAAAGCAAAGCAAGCACAGTTGCTGCCGCTGGAATTTTACAGCAACTTTGCCTTCGGTTCATAGGTGTGTTTCGAGTTCTTAGTTGGCTTTTAGCCTATGGCCTTGGACTGGACAGTATCTTTTTGAGTTAGGAAGATCATATTTTTGGCCGTTTGTGATTTGTTAAGTTTAGAGGTCGTACGAGAATTTACGGTACAATGTGCCAAAGTGACTTTCGAAAGAGCGTTTAATGATTTTGGCCTCCATGCATACTTTTCGTGTATTACAGCCCTATGGTCATGTTTTCAGTATTTTAAGAGTATTTTGATCATGGCTAAATGATGGTTTGATGTTGGTTTGGGTTGGTACGAAGCCATGATTGAATACTAAGTTCGTTGGGCGTAATTGTCCCGTTTTTTTTGGGTTCAATTACGAAGTTTTGGTCAAGTTAAATCATTTGCATATTTTTCATATTAGAATTAGGGTGCAGCGAGCCTGGGAACGATCCAACCCATTTGGTAAATTAGTACATGATGTTTAATTATGTTATTTAATTATATCACATGCATAAAAATATTAAATATTCATTTTTGAGATTTATGCGATATTGCTTGTGGCCACCTCACTATCATGGGATTGCAGCTTATCATGGGATTATTACCTCACCCGGTGGCCACTAACCGGTTCATGATCATTTTTTGGTACTGATATCCAGTCTAAGGGCTGTGATGATCTCTACCGCCCAGTATACTGTGGTTTAGTCTGATCAGGTGATTCGGTTCAGTTCATGGGTCAATTGCGTAGAACATAATCTCAATAGAAAATTATTACATGCTATTTCATGACAGGGCTCTATGGAGCAAACATTTCACTTACGATTTTCAGTTCAGTTATGCACGTATTTATAATTATTCATGACACGACTTTCATGGTACGCTTTATGACACGATATTCCCACGTTACATTTTATGACATGATATCTTTACATGGCATAAAATTTTATGATATATGTACTTGTTATTTACGATATATGCATGCTGAGTCTTTAGACTCACTAGACTTAATTGTAATAGGTACTGATGAGGTCGGGACCGAGGGCGGGGACCAGTGAGCCATCGTGGGTCGGCGGTAGTAGGAACCCACGGACCTCATTTTCAGCACTTACTATTTTTAATCCAAACTCAGTTTTTATTTTGTTGAAATTATTTTAGTTGCTACTTTAAAACAAATATTTACTTCCGCTGCTACTTTAAACATTGGATCTTTTTATCATTATAATTTATGAATGAGGCATTTTATTTATTTAAAGAGAAAATTTTAAATTTTTTCGCAAAATTTCAAGTACGAAATACGGGCCTCTACACATAATTTGGTAACAAGACATTTAGCATACCTCAAAATTAAAAGTATTTTTTTTGCACGCCGAACATACTTACTTGGCGTTGAGGGAATCGTTGGATCTCGTTCGGGGCCACTGCTGCACATACTAACAAGATTTCAAGCACTTAATTTCCATACTTAGACATAATAATCGTGCTCACCACCCAAAATGACAATTTTCTTATGACATTATAAATTGCTCGGGACTTGACCTCATTTAATCATTGTGCTAAGCCATGACATTAACCCCCGAAACAAATCCTAAAATGATGTGTGAACATTCCCAAAACATAGACCAACCCAAAATAACACATTTTGATGCAATTTTAAAAGTCACACACAAACGACTCGAACCGATGCAACGAGACAGATCTTAAGACGCTATGACAAAAATTCAACTTAAACAAATGTCCCCAAAACAATGACGCACAACAACTGCGCAAAATAACCCATAAACATGAATTTTTTTGACACCAAAATGCTTCCTACGACTTCTAATGCAACCAAGTGCCTATCGACACTAATCGAAGCACCAAAACTCATCCCAACATCATACTCACAATACTTAAACGCAGCAGCAATCACCCAACGTTCCCAACGAAGCCTACAACAAATAAACTTCAAGAATACATCAATAACATAATTTTCAGAAAATGCAGTTTGAGCAGTCTCACGAAAACGGTCATAACTCACTCAATTTTATCCAAATATTTTGAATTTTATATCAAATCGAAGGTATCAAAAAGTTCTACATTTTTTATGTTGAAAGTTTTCTCAAAATCACGATTGAAAAATCGCAGTTTTTGAAAAGATAGTAAAAAACGTGATTTGTGATCCAAAAATCGTTTCAAAATTGATCCAAACATCATTGCTCAAACTTCTACACATCACACATGTATTTTTATGCATAAATAACAACACAACGCATAATATGACGAGATCGATGCATAAACGAAAGAATACATGTGCCTTTAAATTTTAACATTACCGAAACGTCGACACCGAAACGGAGATGGCTCGAGGATTGATCCGGAACGATTAGTGGCTTGTTTTCCTTGAAGAAAAGTCACGAAAATTTGCTGGAAATATTCAAAGGAGGGGCGGCTGCTGTTCTTACTTTGGAACCCTAGGTTTCTTCTCTCAAAAATGAAAAATGAAGAATGAAATGAAAGTGTGTGTGGGGACCCGGGCTCTAACTCGATTATCTTTGGGATTAATTGGATCTTTGCTAGAAAATGTGGGTCAAAATTTTTCTTTTAACATTTATTCAAATGTATATGAACAAGCACAAGACATCATATAAAATACTGTCATCTTATTTAACTGCAAATAACATTCCCATGTTCAACTACAATTAACATACTAGTGTTTAGAAATTCAGTACATGTCTAGTAAAAACAACTAGTGATCTTCTACGCCCGTAATCTCCACGCTATCTCGATCTCTCATCCTCTGCGTGACCCTGATCCTGCCCCACCTGTTGTTATGCACACATACAGACACAACAACAGCCGGAAACTCCGGTGAGAACAAATCCCAGTATAAGACATGTATACATGCATGTCATGCAATTCAATACATAATCATAAAACATGCCATCATGAATAAAATTCAATAACAATATGTTCCATAGTCTATGAAACAAGATCAATGCAACATAACTCAAACTCATGTCTTGACTCAACTCGATTCTAACTCTAGGGATCCCAGTGTGAATAAGACGTCACAGTCTGCCACCTACCCTCCCAATCGGGGTGACGGTACGTCTTATTCCTAGACTTCGGTCCTGTCTGTATCGAATGTCTACAATCGGAGGAAATCTGCTCCTATGCGTCGATACCACCGAACATCTAGAAATTTGACAATTCTGCCAATGACGCTCCTATCTTAAATGCTTGAATATAAATCAATAGACAAAGCGTAAACATATAAAATGGTAAACAGTCTAGTATGTGATTTTGGGAAACTCGAATCACATCTAACTCGAGTTGTATCTTCCCTAATCAACATGAATTATACCTTTCTTTCTGTCAATCTGACTCTGTCGAAGTCTCGAACTCAAGGCCTGTCAATACTCAATCTGGGAATGACAATATCGAGGAGTACAATATCAATATACCGATCAAGTCAATACTGGATATAATTAGAATTAAATCAAATTTTGTTCCGACAGCATAACTGCACAATCTCAATATACCAAACAATACAAATCAACAGATATCCGTTCTCGCAACTCCTTATCAATAATAATACAAATCTGATATCAAATCTCAGTCAAATCAACTCTGAAATTCATAACAATTCTATACGGTATCCGTTCTTCAATCCGGTTTCGATTATCTGATTTCTACCACGTCAAGAACACCATATATGAATCATATCTGATTCTGACAATATCATAATTTCATATCATATCAAAACTTAAGAAAACTTACGTCCGGTTGAAGCCTGCGTCGATAGGAACACAGTACTGAAGTCGGATTCAAAATCGGACGGACGGATCTTTCACAAATCACAAATATAGAAGATAAAAGGCGTAAGGATTTCTTCGAACTTCCCTCGTTTCCTTTCTCCGTTTCTTCTTTCTGATCAATTCTGAAGGCATGAACATATATATATGACAAGTTGCATTGCTAGAATACGTGTCATCATTTTTCACAACTTTCAGGCGGCGCTCGGGCGGTCACCGATTACCGCTCGGGCGCGGGATGTTCTGCCCGAGTGCTCGACTTGTTACACACTGGCGCTCGGGCGGTCATTCTCTACCGCTCGGGCGCCAGACGTTCTGTCCAAAAACCACCTGATGATGCACTGGCGCTCGGGCGGTCATTTTCTACCGCTCGGGCGCCAAAGGTTCTGGACAAAAGATTAGTCTTGTGATGTACCAACGCCCGGCTACCCCACTTGAGTTCCTAAAATCTCGTTTCTGTCCAGTAATTAATGTCTGATTACCGTGATTAAATCTCGGGCATTACAGTGTGTGTGTGTTATACGTGTATATGTGTGTGTATAAGTGTGTGTGCATGTGTTAGTGGTGTGTGTGCGTGAGTTTGAAAGTAATTAGGGGATAAAATTGCTTAATTAACTAATTAACAAATAATCAAAAATGCTAACCCACTTTTATCTTAATAAAATCCCTTAATAAAAGAAAATGAAATGCACACTTGTTATTTAAAAGTTTTAAAATCCTAAATTCACTAATTAAATAAATTAGGCTTTAAAATGCTAAAACTTAATAAATCATTTAAAATGCACCACTCCTAACTTAAAATAAATTACCATATTTTAAAATTGCCAAAAATCGTCGCCGTTCTCTTTTCCTTGATCCCACATCGAATGATCGCCTGAAACATGAAACTCGAAAAACATTTTAACGTGCATCACATAAACATTAAAATAATACAATTAAAATAAATGCATCGCTAAAACTCATTTTAATTTTAAATAAATGAATTAACAATTAAATAAATGCATGAGTTTTACGTGTACTGAATTTTGGGCTCTACACATCGGTATGGATCAAATCCAATAACCCTTTGGCTACTCCACATGGCCCTTAAAGGGAATTTTGATCATCTTTCTTTTTAGACAAGATTCACAAGTTGGGAGAGAATTAATATCAGACATATCAAACATGCCCACTCCCACTAGCTTTTTCATCCTTCTTAGGGAAATATGTGCTAATCGAGCATGCCATAATTGTGCTGAATTTAGAGTATCTTGTTTTCGCTTGTTTGTTGTTGTTATCGCTTGGACATTGTTTAGTGGAATATCTTTCAATTTTAAGTTATAGAGATCGTTTTCAAGTTCTCCAGTACCAATCAAACATTCATTCTTGTAAATGTTGCAAACACCTTTGCTAAATAAACAAGAATATCCATCATTATCAAGCATAGAAATGGAAATAATGTTTTTCACCAAATTAGGTACAAACAAAACATCTCTTAAAACTAACTTAAAATCTTTGTTCAAAAGCAAGTAAACATCCCCAATAGCCTTGGCAGCAACTCTTGCTCCATTCCTCAGCCTCAAGAAGGTCTCACCTTCCCTTAGTCTCCTACTTCTTCCCATCACCTGCAATTCATTACAGAGATGTGAGCCACAGCCGGTATCTAATACCCAAGAAGTAGAGTTAATTGAAATGTTTACTTAGATATAGAACATACCATTTCCAGAACCTTTCTGGGAAAGATATTCTCTGTAGTTACGCCTCCAATGTCCAGGATTCTTGCAGTGATAACAGATGTCAACAGTCTTGTCAGCCTTAACTTGTGTGGCTGCCACAACGGGATTCGGAGCTTGCCTCTTTAAGGGCACATTCTTCTTGGGACGTTGGAAAGAACGCTTCTTTCCCTTCCCATGTGGACTAGTCTTCGCACTAGATGAAGAACCCACATAAAGAACCGGCTTCTCTTTCTTGATGGTGGACTCAAAGGTAACAAGCATATTCACCAACTCCTCAAGGGTAGGCTCCAGCTTGTTCATGTTGAAATTCACCACAAAAGGATCAAATGAGCTAGGCTGCGACCAAAGCAACACGTCAGTGGTCAACTCAGAGGGCAACGTAAGATCCATGCCAACGAGCTTGTCCACGAGTCCAATTAACTTCAGGCCATGCTCATGGACCGAAGCCCCATCTCGCATGGTAAAGTGATTAGCTCCTTGACAGTAGCATGTCAAAGAGGCCGTGTTTGTTCACCGAAGAGCTCCTTGAGATGCAAATGAATGTCAGCAACACTCTTTGCATCCTCAAAACGCCTTTGCAGCTCATCATTCATAGAAGCCTGCATATAACACTTGGCTTTCAAGTCATGGTTACACCATTCCTTGTAAGTCTGCAATTCCTCAGGAGTGCAGTCATTCGGAGTCTCAATAGGGGGCGACTCAGTAAGTGTATATGCTATCCTTTTTGAATTCAAGACGATTTTTAGGTTCCTTAGCCAATTGAGGTAATTAGGTCCGGTTAATATGTGTTTACTGAAAAGTAAAACAGATAAATATTAATGAATATTTTAAAATATTTAGTAAGATATAAAGTATGGACTTTTACTCTATAAATATTTACTCCCAATTTTTTGACATCTTTCACTACGCTCTAGTGAAAACGGAAAACTCTTTTTCTCAGTAGGTACGTAAGGTCCAATTAGCAAATTATGATCCCGAATAATATCAGCCAATCATAATTCCTAAAAGGTAGTTTCCATTTGCAACTCCATGCCACCATCTACGTAAACTTTTGTCTCACGTTTGATTAGGACCCAATAATATGACGCCGTTCATCTTTACGTGTCAAGCCTTACCCATCGATGTTGAACCTTAATGGACGGTCGCCATGAGTTCCCTAAATATTATGAGCCAAAATCATGAGAGTTCCACGTAGTTCGCATCATCATGTCAATGGATGTCACAGTTTCCGGTGTCCAGTGTCCCCCCAAATAATATGAGCCGAACCCCGAACACGGGTAGCGTTCATCATGCACCCATTGTCGATGGACATGGAAATTATAAAAACCTTTATAATTCTCCTTTTCGGGATTGATTTTAATTTGAATCTTATTCAAAATGAGGGTTTTTCATTTTGAAAGGTCTTATCATTAATTTGTTATTTAAAATCTCTCCATGTTTGATCGTATGTTTGCCGGATTCATGCAACTTTGTTATTATCATAATAATAACGCACATAATCATTATTTATAATATATCATACATATATTATAAACAGTAAACTAAACAAGGATGATCAATCGCCCCAAAACTAATAGTCTATGTGAGCTAAACACGGGCCTAAGTCCAATCCTAGGGAAATGCATGGGATGCAAATGCAACTATTACATAAGCCTCCAATATTTACTTGTCTTCGATATTCATAATTATCAAGGTCATCATCTTCCAATCTTAATCTTCCACTATACTAATATTTACAATTAAATATCCATGGCAAATAGGGATACCTCTCTTGGGATGGGAACAGGCCATAAACCAAGCCCACTTGTAAATTGGTGATTATTACAATTATTCAACACAAAATATCCTAGCATACACCTAACAAATTGAGCTTGTACTTTTGATCATCATTCTTGCATAATATCACATATCATACACCATCAATTAATTATCACAATAATCAGTTGATCCAATATTATATATCTTGATCCAATCACTAACCGCCACGATTATAAACTAAATGAACAAAGTATACAAGCTCCTTTGTCTACTTTCTAATTAATTTATTTATAACCGAATTTCTTGTAAATCACCATTTACTATAAATAATTAAAGTCCAACTTCAATTATTTATTTAATGAGAAAATATTTACAACTTTTGTAAATTTTAACTTAAGGGCCCAAAAAATCATTTTTCACCAAAACATTTTGGCCCATTTAAATTTCACAAATTATGTTTACCATCCAATGGCCCAACAACTCAAGGCTCATGACACTTTGATATTCCAAAATACTTTTTGAAACCCTAGTCGTCATCGTCGTTGCCGGAGCTCCGTCGCAGGATTCCGGCCAACATGCACACCAAAAAAAAATTTTAATTTAAAAGAGGGGCTATTCGGGGCTGCCCTTGCTGCCCGTTTCGGGCAGCCCCTCAGGCAGCCAAAGCTATCCGAAATGGGCAGCAACTTGCTGCCCAAAATGCCCCCAAAAACCGGCCTTCGATTTGTTGTTTTGATTGTCTCATGCGGTTAGAAATTGACCTCAATAGAATATCAAATATATGCTACACAAAATAGTAACCTTAGCTCATGATACCACATGAAAGGGGATCGATTAATGTGCTTGCTAGCACAACGGAAGTTTCAAAATTATTTTCTAGAAAAATCGAGCACCCTAAACACTATAGTGTGTAGCAAATACAATAAAACACACGAATGTCATACATAGGGTGTTTTAAAAAATATACCTATCAATCTCTCAAGATTGATGATGGCTCCAACTAAGTTGTAAACAACTTAGCTCTTCAACGGCAAGACAAATCTTCAAGCCTTTCTTGAGCACTCCTTGCTCAAAATCAAGTCCACCACCAATAAGGAAGATCCCCTCTAATTTTGCACTAGAAAAATTAGAGGATTTTTCTTTGAGAAGAGAGTGCAATCTTCAACAATTGAAGAAGCGAAAATGGAGAATTTGAGAGTGAAAAATTTCAGCCAACCTTGTGTGGGAGGATAGAAGGAAGTATTTTTCTTGTTGTATGAAAAAATTAAAGTAAAAAGTTGCATGTGCATGACATGTCATTAACTCAAAAGTTGCCTCCAACCCTTCACCTCTCAAGCATGCAATTCTATTTAGGCTTGTAACAATTATAAAGTCCATGGACTTTTATTTAAATGTTTCAAACATATCTGAGACCATTTAAACTTTAAATGATTTTACTCAAGCCCACTAGTTGAATAATTATTTCCTATTTGGTTCTACAAGACCCAATATTATTTAATTAATTCAACACTTGAATTAATTTAATTATTTGGCCTATACTAGGCCCACTAGTGTTTAATTAATTCAAAACTTGAATTAATTTAATTTAGTCCATAATAGTTGTTGAACCCGATAAATTAGACTACGTATAAGCCATGCATAATTACTATTATTTAAATTAAAATGATTTCTTTTATATTTAAGGCATTTTAAAAATTTGTTAAGTCGTAATCATTTATTTTAAATCGCAGAAGTTTAGTTTTTATCTTTTCGGTTAAATACGAGGTCAGACTGGAGTTGGAGTATAGAGATAAAATATAATGATAAGAAATATTCCTAAAGTTAATTTAAGTCAAAAAATAAGCTATTTTAATGAAAAAGATGCTTAAGGATTTATTTAATTAATTAGAGATGAGTAGTAAATAAGTTCCTTTATGTCCAATAATAAATTAAAAAACTAAATAAAAAGGTATAACCAATTGAGATAAATTAATCTAGGCTTATTTTATTTAAGAAATTGTAACTTAACATGTTAGTAATTTATTTTAAAAATTAGCCATGCATGCAAGAAAATTACTATCCCAAATTAATTTATTATTTCACTAAAATACATAATAAGTGTTTAAAACTTTAAAGAGTTAAAATTCAATATTTAAGCAATATTTTCCTCCATTTTATTTCTAGATTTTGGCCACCCCTTGTAGGATTTAAATATTGATTGACAACTTGTAACGCCCAGACATTTATATGCATATGATATAAGGTAATGATTATGATTAAGTATGTTCATTATTTCTTTTATGGTTTATTATGATGATCGTTTGGGATATGTGTTGTAATGGTGATGGTTTATGGCTTCAAGATATGATATGAATGGCATTGAATGATATAGAATGAAACAGAGAATGGATGGATAGAATAGAAAGTTGATATTGTGCCAAATAGGTAATGGAAGTGCTGAAACGGTATGAAACTGGGGCAGTAGTTGTGGTTTTTAGCATAATGTTTTGTATTGTGATTCAAATGATGTGAGGCCACTTCCATTTGAAAGATAAGATATAAGTCTATAACTTTCATGTTTTGAGTTTTGTTCAAATCATTGTAGAAGACAAGCCAAAAGCGCCCAGAAGTTTGTCGTGTGTGTCGTCATTCCTCCAATGACACATGTTGGGAGATTGAGCATAACTTTTTACTCAGACCTTCAAATGACATGAGGCCAATTGGAGATGCAAGTCAAGCATAGAGCTACAACTTTTTAGTTCACCACTTTTCCAATTTATGACGGGAAGAGGCGTTTTGGAAGCGATTTTTGATGTAGCTATGCGCAGAGCGCGCCCGGTCCGAAAAAGATGTCCGCCCGGGCGAGCCTAGTTCAAAAATTTTGTGTTTTGGCCGAGAGTTCCGTGCCCGGGCGGAAAAAGATGTTCGCCCGGGCGGCCAGCTATTTTTAAAAATCGTGTTTTTGGTGTTTTAAGGTATAAAATCGGTGGAGACTTCACTTTTCTCTTATTTCCCTCATTCCTCTCCACTCTTCTCGGTTCTTCACCTCAAGGGGAAGCTAGGGTTCAATTTCCTTTCATTTGGTGCCTTTGATTCAAGCTTTTTGTTGGGTTTTGAAGTTAGAACAAGAGAATTTTGGGTTCAAGGAGCTAAGGTAATCTTGTGGCTTTGGTTTTTTCTTGGTTTATGGTATTGGGAGAAATTTGGAATGTGTGATTTTGTTGGTTTTATGGGTTTTATGGTATGTGTTTGTGATTATTGAGATGTTGATGGTGCAATTCATGGTTTATTCTTGTAGGATTTGTACCAAGAGATTAGAATCAAGCTTTCCATTGGTTGTAAGTGGAATTAATTCTTGAATGCATCACATGATCCTATATGTATGTGTTTTGATGATTTTATGACGTGAACTCCTTTCAAATTCCATTCATGATATATATATATGTAAATATGTATATATGGTAATGCAATGAAGTTTTATATGATTGAATGATTGGATTGATAGTGATAGTAGCGGTGTTGCCTCTGGAAATTTTAAATCCGCAATGTAATTGGCCAATTAACGATGAAAACATGTACTCTCTTATAAGATGTATTTTATGCAGAGGTACATGTCCTTCCTATAAGATTCGTTTTTACGAAGAGGGTTAGCAAGAATGAACTATCTTATAAGAACTATCAATTCTTCAGTTAATCAATGAAAATGAATATCATCCCTATGTATTGTTGTATTATGATTATTTATGGATGATATTAATGATGTTTCGACGTTTATGATATGAGAAGGTTAATGTTTTCAACAAAATGAAGTTGAGGCTATCCATTTTATGTTTTTCAATAAAATTATATATACGTATCTTGTTAGTATTGATTCCATTTGCTGAAGTTGAGGCACAGGTAAGAAAGACTGATCATCCCTGAGTTGTCGAAGCGAGAGAAGGGAATATGCCAAACTTTGGAGATTTTGATTGGATGTTATTTTTGATATGTTAAGCTTTTGGATATTTTGGGAAACATTGAAAAGCTTGTTTTGTTTTTTGAAGTAGAATATGTGTAGTTACTGCATTAAATGGTATTTGATGTGTTTGAAAATATTTTGCATGTATTTTACGTGTTGCTTGAGTCAGGTGGTATGTCCTAATTACGGGGAGATGCTGCCCAAATTTTTTTTAAATTACACCTTTTCTCCAAATTATGTTTAAAAGCTTCCGCACTGATTATGTATTTTAGTCACGAGTGTTACATTTAGTGGTATCAGAGCAGAGATTTTCGGACCAATTATTTGGCATATGACTTCCTCTGCTGTCGACAATTCGGTATGTATGTACCTGCATCATTTGATATAATATGGATGTGTAGCCTCATTAATAATGATATTTTATGTTTGAACATGGTTTTAAACTCATATGTATCATAGGATCATGCCGCCTAAGCGTAAAGCATCAGAAGGGGAGGATAGTTCATCATCTAGAGTGGTTGATGAATTTAGCAAGTTACTAAAAGAACAGGCCAAGGTACACGGTGAGCAAATCCTGCAGCTCTTACGGATGCAGAATGTAGGGCGAGGGAGAGAAAGAGAGCAAGCGATGCCCGAGACCAGTAGTGAAGGCGCATACGAAAGATTTCGTAAGATGAAGCCACAGAATTTGATGGTAGCACTGATCCCATGGTCGCATTGGAATGGGTCAAAGCTGTGGAGGCTATTTATGATTATCTTCAGTTTGACGATAAAGATCGAGTCAGCTGTGCCATTTTTCTACTGACCAAGACGGCGAGGATTTGGTGGGACGCCACCAAAGTATCAGTTAATGTCTCGGCACATAAGTGGCAGGAGATTAAAGATTTATTCTACGACAAATATTTTCCTCGAGATGTTCGAAGGCAAAAAGTGAAGGAATTTCTAGAACTGAAGCAAGGAAATATGACAATGCAAGAGTATATTCTCAAATTCGAAGAGGGGTGTCAGTTTGCCCCATATCTGGCCAGTAATGACATTGAAAAGGGCGAGCATTTTCTGAGAGGTGTTCGGGCTGAAATTAAAAGAGACGTTCGAATGTCTAAAGCTGCTTCATATAAAGAGATTGTTGAAAAAGCAAGGATGGCCGAGCAGGACGAGAAGGAAATTGAAAGAGAAAGACAGTTGAAGCGCCAAGATTTTTCTACTAAGGGCCAAGGTTCTGGGTGGAAAGGTAAGGGAAAGTTCAGAGGCAAAGAAAAAGAGGAGCATCGACCCAAAGCTCCTATGCCACCGCCTGCGTATGATCGACCTGTATGTCCAAAATGTGGCAAAATGCATACAGGAGAGTGTTTGGTTGGAAGTAATAGATGCTTTCGTTGTGGAGGTGTTGGACATGTTCTCAAAAATTGTCCAATAAAGGGTGAGAAAGGGAAGGATAAGGTTCAAGGCAGAATCTTCACACTCACCAAAGAAGACGCAAATCCTGATTCTTCTGTTATATCAGGTACTATCTTAATTTCAGGCAAGACAGCTATTATCTTGATTTACACTGGTGCTACGCATTCCTTTATGTCTGAAATTTTCTTGCGCTCTTTGAATGTTGTTCCATCTTATGAACCCCTCCACTATAGTATTTTGTTGCCATCGGGAGACGAATTATGGCCTTCTAGTATTCTTAAAGGTTGTACAGTCCAAGTAAATGAGAAAATCTATTTTGCTGATCTTATTATTATTCCCATGGTGGCGTTTGATGTTATTTTGGGAATGGACTGGCTATCATCATATCGTGCCGTTATTGATTGCGTGGCTAAGACGATGCAATTTCCTGCAGAAGATGATGATAGCGGGATTTTTCAGAGTTCAGGTATTTCGCTTGTTACTCCTTGTATTTCTTGTTTGAAAGCTCAAAAAATGTTATCAAATGGGTGTCAGGGATTTTTAGCTGCTGTGATAGATGTGAATACTGAGATGAAAATGAAGTTGAAGGAGATTGAGGTAGTTCGGGATTTTCCTGACGTATTTGCAGATGATGTGCCTGGATTACCACCTGACCGTGAAGTTGAGTGTGTGATTGACGTGATTCCAGGTACTGCTCCGATTTCGAAAGCTCCTTACCGAATGGCCCCGACTGAAATGAAGGAGCTGAAGAATCAGTTGCAGGATCTATTAGACAAAGGCTATATTCGTCCGAGTTCATCTCCATGGGGAGCTCCGGTTTTATTTGTCAAAAAAAAAGATGGATCTTTGCGATTGTGCATTGATTACAGAGAGATCAACAAAGCCACGATCAAGAATAAATATCCATTGCCGAGGATTGACGATCTATTTGATCAGCTATAGGGAGCGACAGTGTTTTCAAAGATCGACCTTCGTTCTGGTTATTATCAGCTGAAAGTTAGGGAAGCCGATGTCCCTAAAACTGCATTCAGAACCAGGTATGGCCATTATGAGTTCTTAGTCATGTCATTCGGGTTGACGAATGCTTCGTCGGTCTTCATGGATCTAATGAACCGAGTCTTCAAGCCATATCTGGATAGCTTTGTTATCGTTTTCATTGACGATATCTTGATTTATTCCAAGACTCGGGAACTTCATGCCGAACATCTCAGTACTGTATTGCAGTTATTGAGGGAAAAGCAGTTATACGCAAAGTTGAAAAGTGTGAATTCTGGTTAGAACAAGTATCATTTTAGGCCATATCGTTTCGAGAGACGGCATTGTAGTGGATCCTATGAAGATTGAAGCGATTAAACAATGGCCTAATCCTACGACAGTCTCCGAGGTGCGTAGTTTTCTTGGTTTGGCAGCTTATAATCGACGTTTTATTGCCAATTTCTCCAAAATAGCCCTGCCATTAACCAATCTGACGAGGAAAGCGGTGAAGTTTGAGTGGACAAACGAATGCCAACATGGATTCCAATTGTTGAAAGACAAGTTGACATCAGCTCCTATTCTAGCACTTCCGTGCGGCACTGAAGATTTTATTATATACACGAATGCGTCAAAGATGGGACTTGGAGCTGTACTGATGCAACGTGGGAAAGTAATCGCTTATGCTTCTCAGCAGTTGAAAGATTACGAGAAGAATTATCCCACCCACGATCTTGAGTTGGCTGCAGTGGTCTTCGCATTGAAAATATGGAGGCATTATCTGTATGGCGAGAAATGTGAAGTTTTCACAGATCACAAGAGATTGAAATATCTATTCTCACAGAAGGAACTCAGTATGAGACAGAGGAGGTGGTTAGAACTTGTTAAATATTATGATGTGACCATTAGCTGCCACCCAGGTAAAAGCAAACGTCGTTGCAGATGCTTTGAGCCGCAAGTCAGTTTCTTCTTTGAGCTCATTGATTCAGAAGCCATTGTTATTGGATCTTCAGAGGAGTGAGATCGCTTTAGTAGAGCAAGGGACCATCGCTAGACTTTCAGCTTTGGTTATTCGACCTACGTTGACAGATAGGATACGACAGGAGCAGCCTAATGACAATCATTTGATGGAATTGCGATCTAAAGCCGATAAGAAAAGAAATACAGAGTTTGCGATGAACACTGATGATTTGTTAACGTGGAGAGGTCGGATATGTGTTCCAAGTGGTAATGACATTCGTCGGGATGTTTTGACAGAGGCTCATACCGCACCATACTCAATACATCCAGGTAGTACCAAGATGTATCAGGATCTCCGACGTCTATACTGGTGGCCAGGTATGAAAAGTTATATTGCAAAGTTTATATCCGAACGTCTAACATGTCAGCAGGTAAAGATTGAGCATCAAAGACCTGCTGGAACTTTGCAATCTCTCCCAATACCTCAGTGGAAGTGAGAGCACATCACCATGGACTTTGTAACGGGACTTCCTAGAACACCAAAGGGTTACAACTCCATCTGGGTGATTGTTGACAGGTTAACCAAATTGGCTCATTTTCTTCCGGTCAAGACGACGTTTACAATGAACCAGTATGCTGAAGTCTATGTAGCTGAGATTGTGAGACTTCATGGTATCCCTGTGTCAATTGTATCTGACCGTGACCCGAGGTTTACTTCTGAATTTTGGAAGAGCTTGCACAGTGCCTTGGGCACTAGATTGGCTTTTAGCACAACATATCATCCTCAGAGTGACGGGCAGTCAGAGAGGGTGATACAGATTCTTGAAGATATGTTACGAGCCTGCACGATTGATTTTCCCGGTAGCTGGGATTCTAAATTGCCACTTGTGGAATTTACGTATAACAATAGTTATCAAGCGACGATTGGCATGGCACCATACGAGGCATTGTACGGCAGAAAATGTAGATCACATTTGAACTGGGATGAAGTCGGTGAAAGAAAGATGTTAGGACCAGAATTGGTCCAACAGACAGCAGATGTGATTGCTTTAATCCGGGACAGAATGAAGACGGCCCAATCTAGACAGAAAAGTTATGCCGATATCCGAAGAAGGCCTTTGGAGTTTGAAGTTGGAGATCACGTATTTGTTAAAATTTCTCCTCTCAAAGGCATTATGAGATTTGGCAGGAAAGGAAAGCTGAGCACAAGATTTATCGGTCCATTTGAAATTCTGGACAGGATTGGAGAAAGAGAATATTGTCTAGCCTTACCGCCAGATTTGGATAGAGTCCACAATGTATTTCACGGCTCAATGCTCAGGAAGTACATCTCGAACCCTTCCCATGTTCTCAGACATGAACCGTTGGATCTGATGCCGAACTTGACTTATCAAGAAGTTCCAATTCAGATTTTAGATCGCAAGGTTAAAGTACTAAGGAATAAAGAGATAGGCATTATCAAGATTCTTTGGCGTAATCAGTTGGTTGAAGAAGCGACGTGGGAGCCAGAGGAGGAAATAAGACAGCGATATCCTGAGTTATTCGCACAGTAATAGCAATTTCGGGGACGAAATTTCTTAAGGAGGGGAGAATTGTAACGACCAGACATTTATATGCATATGATATAAGGTAATGATTATGATTAAGTATGTTCATTATTTCTTTTATGGTTTATTATGATGATCGTTTGGGATATGTGTTGTAATGGTGATGGTTTATGGCTTCAAGATATGATATGAATGGCATTGAATGATATAGAATGAAACGGAGAATGGATGGACAGAATAGAAAGTTGATATTGTGCCAAATAAGTAATGGAAGTGCTGAAACGGTATGAAACTGTGGCAGTAGTTGTGATTTTTAGCATAATGTTTTGTATTGTGATCCAAATGATGTGAGGCCACTTCCATTTGAAAGATAAGATATAAGTCTATAACTTTCATGTTTTGAGTTTTGTTCAAATCATTGTAGAAGACAAGCCAAAAGCGCCCCGAAGTTTGTCGTGTGTGACGTCGTTCCTCCAATGACACATGTTGGGAGATTGAGCATAACTTT
>NC_133321.1:11234016-11235677 GCF_012295235.1 Primulina huaijiensis
GTTTAAAAGCTTCCGCACTGATTATGTATTTTAGTCACGAGTGTTTCACAACTCACCATTTTTTATTTCCTTTCCTTATCCTTTCTTGGGAGATAATTCCCTCACTTTTAAATCACCAATAATTATTAATTAAGTAATATTCTTGCCTTTATTTTGATAGAAGAAATCGGCCATTTACCCCTCTTCAAATAAAATCATATCACACCTCATTTCCTTATCTCTCAAACTTAAGGATAGAAAGATTGTATCTTGCCATTCAATCCCCATTTATTTTGCAACTTCCTCATTCATTTCCTAGCCTTCTCTCCTCTCCTCATTCTCGAAAATTTCAGAGTAAAAACTTCAGAAAAATTGTGAGAAGCAAGAAAAAAATAAGAGAGAAAACTAGTAAAAAAGAACTCCGTCTCCGCCGTGCCACGTTCGTCGTAATTGTTTGTTTCTTTCGAAAACAATTTCCAGGCATGTTTATATCCTTAATTTCTCTTCAATCAAGTCCTATAGGCATTTTAAAACATCACATGTTCATGAGTCTAATGGCAAAACCGAAATCATGACAGCATGTTTCAAAAAAATCTGTGCAGAATATTTTCGGCCCTTCCTTGTGTATCACGGGTTGGCTTGTTTTTGTGGTTTCAGGGTCTGGCTCGATTCCAGGCGCTCAAGGCTGCATCTAGACATGTAATAGAGCATGTTAGAGTCATGTTAGTCCATTGGTTCCAGCCTCTACACGCTGGAGGAAGAGACTTGACAACAACTGTCCCCATAGTTGCAATGTGAGTCTCGATTTCTGTTGTGGGATGTCTAAGGTGAGGGTTTGGATTGTGGTTGGCCCAGGGCCTGTAACCATGGTTTGAACACTTCCTTATCAAGTCTAGGATGTGACCAAGATGACCTTTCATGGCTTGGTTCTGTTGGATCTCGGTTTTCTACGTGCCAAACGCAGCGGAAGTTTAAAATTTTTATTTTATTTTGAAAACAAAATAATTCTTTTAGACACTCGTATGGTTTTCAGAATTAAACATGTATAGGATGTTTAAAAATTATACCTTTGTGAATTAAATCACTGGACTCCAACTAATCTGGTATAAACGGATTAGCTCTTGTTGATTCCCTACGAACTTTCTTCGATGAAATCCTCCTATCAAGTCTACGACTGGATGGTTTATTCCTTTTCCAATTTGCACTAGAAAATATGGAAGAAGTTTTGCGTAGGAGAGAAAATAATTGAGAGATGGCTCAAATTTTCCTTCAAAAAGGTAGTGGCCAATTTTTCCTTTTGAAATTGAAAGTCTCGAAAGAAGAAGTGTTGTGGTAGGCTAGGGTTTTTAATTAACATGTGTTATTTATAATTAAATAATAGCCTAATGACATAATTAACATTAAGGGGCATGATTTAATTAATTGGGCTAGTCCAACTAGTTTAATTAATTTAATCAAAGCCTATTAAAACTTTAATTATTTATTATGATGGACTTGTACTCTTACAAGCCCATTAAACATACCCACTTTATTTAATTTATTAATTAATAAACTCAACTTTTGAGCTTAATAAATTAAATACATTATAAATTCAACATTTGAATTTATTATTTAAATTATAAATTCAACTCCTTGAATTTTTATCACTTCCAAAATTTAATATTTAATAAACCCAACATTTG
>NC_133321.1:11235906-11236168 GCF_012295235.1 Primulina huaijiensis
CAGTCGATTATGATTAATGTACAGTACGGTCCTTTCATCTCATATATCCCGATCGAATCTGCAACCATTGGTTCATCGAGGGTTGCATATTAATTCGATAACTATGTGATAACTATAAATAGTGGCGTCGCATGTACCGTTCGAGAACTCCTTCTCTAACATACATCTCATACTCTGGCCAGAGATTCCATGCACTATAATTTCATCAAATCACATTGGATATCCACACCCGCAGGTGAGCGGTGAATCCCCGACTACAATG
>NC_133321.1:11237399-11260374 GCF_012295235.1 Primulina huaijiensis
ATCTATCTCCATAGATCTGTATTCCCAATACATATGATGCTTCACCCATGTCTTTCATGGAGAATTTACTTGCTAACCATACTTTAGTTGATTGTAGTAATCCTACATCATTCCCAATGAGTAGGATGTCATCAACATAAAGTATAAGGAATGTCACTGCACTCCCACTAACTTGCTTGTACACACATGGTTCCTCGGGATTCTTAGCAAAACCAAACTCTTTGATTGTGCTATCAAATCTGAGGTTCCAACTCCTTGACGCCTGCTTGAGACCATATATAGATCTCTGAAGTTTGCATACCTTATGCTCACTTCCTACTGATGTGTATCCCTCAGGTTGAGACATATAAATTTCTTCTTTGATGTCTCCATTGAGGAATGCAGTCTTTACATCCATTTGTCATATTTCATAGTCATACCATGCTGCAATGGCCAGTAGTATTCTAATGGACTTAAACATAGCAATTGGTGAAAAAGTTTCCTCATAGTCAATTCCTTGTCTTTGAGTATAACCTTTTGCAACCAGTCTTGCTTTGAAGGTCGCTACCTTCCCATCCGCCCCAAGCTTTCTTTTGTAGATCCATTTGCATCCTGTGGGAACAATTCCCTCAGGTGGATCCACTAATGTCCAGACTTGGTTTGAATACATAGAGTCCATTTCTGACTGCATGGCTTCAAGCAATTTGGATGAATCAGTATCAGATATTACTTCCTTAAAGTTCATTATATCACATCCAACACAAGACTCATCCTTGTCTTGTTCATGAAGAAGCGTATATCTTGCAGGTGGTCTAATAACCCTATCAGAGCTTCTAGGAGCTTGGACTTCAACTACTGGTTGTTGGGAAATGGGTTCAACTTCTATAGTTGAGGGAGTTTCTTGAATTTCTTCAAGTTCTATCATCTTGCATTTTCTATCTAATAGAAATTCCTTTTCCAAAAAGGTGGCATTTCTCGAAACAAACACTTTTGCCTCAGTGGGATGATAGAAATAATATCCAACAGAATTCTTTGGATATCCTACAAAGTAGCACAAAGTGGATCTGCTATCCAATTTGTCTCCCACTATCTGCTTCACATAAGCAGGACATCCCCATATTCTCATGTAATAATACTTGGGAGTTTTTCCCATCCATATCTCATATGGTGTTTTATCCACTGCTTTGGTATGGACATTATTCAAAAACATTGCCGTCGTTTCAAGCGCAAAGCCCCAAAACGATGTAGGCAGTTCAGTGAATCCCATCATGGATCGAACCATGTCCATCAGGGTTCGATTTCGACGTTCAGAAACACCATTCAATTGTGGTGTTGCTGGTGGAGTCCATTGTGAGAGAATCCCATTCTCTTTTAGATAACCCAAAAATTCAGCACTCAAGTATTCTCCACCTCGATCAGATCGAAGTGCTTTAATACTTCTTTGTAGCTGATTTTCTACTTCAGATCTGAATTCTTTGAACTTTTCAAATGCTTCAGATTTGTGTTTCATCAAATAAACGTACCCATACCTCGAATGGTCATCAGTAAAGGTAATGAAGTAGTAATGCCCAAATTTTGTGCTAACACTTAGCGGGCCACAAACGTCCGTGTGGATCAAATCCAGTAGACCATGTGCACGTTCCACGTTTCCACTGAATGGAGTTTTAGTCATTTTTCCTTTTAGACAGGACTCACAAGTTGGTAGAGAATTTATGTCTGACAGGTCAAACATGCCTTCTCCCACTAGCTTGTGCATCCTTCTTTGGGAAATATGACCTAGTCTAGCGTGCCATATTTGTGCGGGATTTGGATCTTCTATTTTTCTTTTGTTTGTTGTTGTTTTCGTACGCGCTTGGATATTGTTCAACGGAATATCTTTTAATTTTAAGTTATAGAGATCGTTTGTTAATTCTCCAGTTCCAATCAAACATTCATTCTTGTATAAATTGCAAACACCTTTAGCAAAAACACAAGAATAACCATCCCTATCAAGCATAGAAATAGAAATAATGTTTTTAACCAATTCAGGAACAAATAAAACATCTCTCAAAAACAACTTAAAATTATTGTCCAAACTTAAAGTAACGTCTCCAATGGCAGTGACAGCACCTCTTGCTCCATTTCCCAGTCTTAGAAAGGTCTCACCATCTCTAAGCATCTTGCTTCTTCCCATCACCTGCAAATCATTGCATAGATGAGAACCACATCCGGTATCCAATACCCAAGAAGAGGAAGTAATAGAAACATTAACTTCAATATAAAACATACCATGGCCAGAACGCTTCTGGGCAAGATACTCCGCGCAAGTACGCCTCCAATGTCCAGGCTTGTTGCAGTGGAAACAGATTTGTTCTGACTTGTCAGGCTCTGTGGGCCCCGGATTTGGTTTCTTGTATGGCTTCTTGTTGGGCTTGTTCTTCTTTGGAGGGGCAGAAAGTTTCTTGCCTTTATTTGGGGCTCCCTTTTTCGTACCATACGAAGAACCCACCAGAAGAACAGGCTTTTCCTTTTTAATTGTGGCCTCATAATTAATGAGCATATTGACCAAATCTTCAAGGGTGGCCTCAAGCTTTTTCATATTAAAATTAACCACAAATATATCGAACGCGACAGGTAAAGACAGCAATAGAATGTCAGTCGAGAGCTCACTAGGCATAACCAAGTCGAGTCCCACCAACTTCTCGATGAGCCCAATCATCCTAACACCATGCTCATGGACCGAAGCCCCCTCTCGCAAGCGTGTAGTCATGAGTTCTTTAACAGTAGCATGTCTCTCTGAACGAGTTTGTACAGCAAAAAATTCTTTCAGAAGAAGGTGAATGTCAGCAGCATTCACCGCCTGCTCGAACCTTCTCTGAAGTTCATTCGACATAGAAGCCAACATGTAGCTCTTAGCCTGAAGATCATGGTCCCACCATTTCTCAAGCTTAGCTAACTCAGTCCTACTGATATCAGGAGATGCCTCCTTTGGTGGCTTCTTATCAAGCACATACGCAATCCTCTCGGAGTTCAGAACAATCTTTAAATTTCGGAACCAGTCGTGATAGTTAGGGCCAGTCAATTTGTTTTGATCGAGAATGATTGAAAGCGGGTTACGAGTAGACATCGTAAATATACTGAAAATGAAACCAGATAATAGTTACTGATAATTTTAAAATAATTCTAAGATATAAAATATGGATTTTCATTTTATAAATTTCCCTCCCACTATTTTGACATTTCCACCACCCTCTGATGAAAAAGGGAAATCATATTTCCTTAGTAGGCACGTAGAGTCCAATTAGCCAATTATAATCCCGAATAATATCAGCCAATTATAATTTCTAAAAGGTAGAATCCAATTGCATCCCTATGCAACCTCTGCGTGTTTTGCCTCACGTTTAATAAGGACCCAATAATATGACGCCGTTTATTTTCACGTGTCAAACCAACCCATCAATATTGAATTATAGTGGACGGTCGCCATGAGTTCCCCCAATAATATGAGCCGAAGTCATGGGAGTTCCACTAAATTCACATCATATGTCCAGTGGAAGTCACAGCTTTCCGGCGTACAGGTCTCCCCAATAATATGAGCCAGACGCTGTGCGCGGGTAGCGATCAACATGCAACCACGGTTGACGGAAGGCAAGGAAAAATTAAACTCTTTTAATTTTTACTTTTTCGGTTTGATATAAATTTTGAATCTTATTCAAAATGAGGGATTTTAATTTTAAAATTGTCACATCATTTTAATTTAAAAATCGCGTGCCACGAGTTTGTATGTTTGCCGGATTCATGCAACTATATTATTTAATAATATACATACATGCATACTACTATATATCACATATATCATAATATGACATTCAACAATAAATAAGGATGATCGATCGCCAACACTATTAGATCCATGTGAGGCATACATGGATCCAGGTCCAAACCTAGGTGAATGCAGGGATGCAAATGCAAGTTATTACAAAAGCTTCCAATATTTTACATGTCTTCATCTTGATCATCGGGCCCACCATCTTTCAGTCTTGATCTCCCACTATTTCTAAATATTACATTTGAATAGCCATGGCACATAAGGGATACATCTCATGGGGGTGGGAACGGGCCATAAACCAGGCCCACTTTAATAATATCAAATATTAACAAAATGAATAAAAACAGTAAAATATCCTAACATACGTCTAACACATTGGTCAAGGCTCTCGATCATCCTTCATGCATTTAATATCAAATATTAACATCAATTAATTAAACAAATTTAATTAACTGATAAATCATATCTAATAATTTTATCACAAACCACCACAATTATTAAATAATTTAATAAATTAAATAAACACCTTTATTTAATTTCCAATTAAATCAATAATAATTTATTTCTTGTAAAAACTCATTTTTACAATAAATAATTAAAATCATATTCTAATTATTTATTTTACAAGAAAATTATTAATTTTAAAAATTAATTTTCAAAATAAAAAATTGAATCATTTTTCAAAAATATCAATTTTGCCCAAAAACTTGAAAAATCAGAAAATTGCACCCTAGGGCCAAACAGTTCAAGCCCATCATCCAGCACGCTTCCCGAGACGATCCTGGGCAGCCGCCCTCGCTGCCTGAACGTTTCGGGCAGTGGCGGCACCCCTGTGCGCGCAGGCGCGCAATGGCGCGCGCCAGCGTGCGGACGCTCCGTACGCTGCGCGCTGCGCAGGGCAACGCACAGCTTGCGGACGCTCCGCACGCCGCGCCGCGCTGCACGTGCACAGCGTGGGCGCTGGAAGCTGCGCGCTGTCCTACGCGCACTGCCCTGCGCGCGGGTCTGCCCGGAACAGTTCCGGGCAGATACGAATTTTTTTTTTTTGTTTTCTGGAAAAAAAAATAATTTTGATGGTGCATCTATTTTTTGAAAATTTTCTTGTGTGGTTAGAAATAAATTATTCAATATCAAAACCATACGATTTAGAAAAACCTTGGCTCTGATACCACTGTTGGATCTCGGTTTTCTATGAGCCCAAACGCAGCGGAAGTTTAAAATTTTTTATTTTATTTTGAAAACAAAATAATTCTTTTGGACACTCGTATGGTTTTTAGGAATTAAACATGCATAGGATGTTTAAAAATTATACCTTTGTGAATTAAATCGCTGGACTCCAACTAATCCGGTATAAACGGATTAGCTCTTGTTGATTCCCTACGAACTTTCTTCGATGAAATCCTCCTATCAAGTCCACGACTGGATGGTTTATTCCTCTTCCAATTTGCACTAGAAAATATGGAAGAAGTTTTGCGTAGGAGAGAAAATAATTGAGAGATGGCTCAAATTTTCTTTCAAAAAGGTAGTGGCCAATTTTTCCTTTTGAAATTGAAAGTCTCGAAAGAAGAAGTGTTGTGGTAGGCTAGGGTTTTTAATTAACATGTGTTATTTATAATTAAATAATAGCCTAATGACATAATTAACATTAATGGGCTTGATTTAATTAATTGGGCTATTCCAACTAGTTTAATTAATTTAATCAAAGCCTATTAAAACTTTAATTATTTATTATGATGGACTTGTACTCTTACAAGCCCATTAAACATACCCACCTTATTTAATTTATTAATTAATAAACTCAACTTTTGAGCTTAATAAATTAAATACATTATAAATTCAACATTTGAATTTATTATTTAAATTATAAATTCAACTCCTTGAATTTTTATCACTTCCAAAATTTAATATTTAATAAACCCAACATTTGAGTTAAATAAATCAAATTCTCAAATTTTATAAATTCAACTACTTGAATTTATTCTCTCAAAATTTAATTATCATAAATTCAACTCCTTGAATTTACTATATAATATAAATTCAACTTCTTGAATTTATTCTCTCAACGGGAACAAACAATCCAATACTTGTGTGACCCTCAATGGTTCAGGGATACAGCTAGCCGTGGGTTCACAACTCTTTGTGATTCAGGACATAATCCTTTATTTAGGCTTACCCTAGTTAGCCCCATTCTTTTCATCAACACCATGATCAAGAATGTCAGAACTCATTTCTGATTGCACCCATCGGATCATGGTAAGAGCGTCTAGTAGCATCGCCCCATGATCCCCTAGGTATCGCTGATAGTGCCTGCAAGAACCAGTCGATTATGATTAATGTACAGTACGGTCATTTCATCTCATATATCCCGATCGAGTCTGGAACCATTGGTTCATCGAGGGTTGCATATTAATTCGATAACTATGTGATAACTATAAATAGTGGCGTCGCATGTACCGTTCGGGAACTCCTTCTCTAACGTACATCTCATACTCTGGCCAGAGATTCCATGCACTATAATTTCATCAAATCACATAGGATATCCACACCCGCAGGTGAGCAGTGAATACTGGCTCCTATATGTTTCGCAATTTTACCCAACCTCGCCACCTGATGACTCTCCTGGAGCCAGTAAACGAGTCAAAGCACAGCCCTAGCATATAGAGCCTCAGTGTTGTCCCGGGTCGTAAGGACTAATGGTGTACAATCATAACCACGGACTTATCCTCTCGATGAATGATAACCACTTGGAAAGTCCGAGGGAGGGTTGTTCGGTATAATCATCATATGACTACCCATCTGCATGTTTGGACATCTCTATGCCCTTACCAAGAAACGCAGTACACAACATCACAGATGCTAGTCTCGAGCTCAAGCGACCTTTATCCATGTTTCAGGCGGCTGAATCGACTAGGAACGAATTTAGATCATACAGTGTTTACAAACGAGTTTCAACATCGAATTACGATTCATTTGTATTAAAGTATATTCAAGGTCTTTATCTATGTTTGATAACATGGGTATACAGATAAAAAAATAACAAACCATGAAATAATGAATTATATTAAAATAAAGATTGTTAATTACAACTGAGTCAATAAAATCCCTAGCCAACAGTTGGCTTGCAGGGCATCTACTCTAACAGGTTCATGGTCCCATCGGTTTTTAAAACAAACAAGACAAGTGCCCCTTCGGTTTTCAAGTTTCTGATTTTTTTCTTGCGTGTGAGTTGTTCGGCCTTGTGGTGTTTAGGTGGGTTGTGGTTGGCCTCTAGCCCTTAGCCATGACTCATACAACACCTTAACATGTCTAGCATGGACCATGGTTAACCTCATATCCATTGGATCCATTATTTGACAGCAAAACAAAAGCAACACCCCACGCGTGCAGTATGCGTTCTCGGGTGAAGCGTTGGATTGTTTTGGGTGGTTGCTTGGATTGTGGTTGGACTAGGGCCCTTAGCCATGATTCAAGCAATACTTTATGATGTTGGTAAGAGGCTCTGGTTGGTGGTTCAAGCCCCAATGGCCAATAGCCTCGTAAACGAAGCAAGGAAGCACAGCAGCTGCTGCTACATTTTTTTTTTACAGCAGTTTGAGCTTCGGTTCAGAGGCTAGTTTCAAGTTTTTGGTTGGCTTTTAGCCTATGGCCTTGGACTGGACAGTGCCTCATTGAGTTAGGAAGGTCATGTTTTTGGCCGTTTGTGATTTGGTCAAGTTTAGAGGTCGTACGAGAATTTACGGTGCAATGTGCCAAAGTGACTCTCGAAGGAGCGTTTTTTGATTTTGGCCTCCATTCAAATTGTTCTGAGAATCCACTGTCGCATAACTGACTGATACTAATCAAGTTATACTTCAGGTTTTCTACTAATAGAACTTCTTTAAAAGTAAAGTTACCATGGATAAGCTTACCCTTACCCACAGTTCTACATTTGGAATTGTCCCCGAAACTGATGTTTGGACCACTGTATTTGGTCAGTTGAGATAGCACACTTGCATCTCCTGTCATGTGTCGCGAACATCCACTGTCAAAATACCATACTGAGTTCTTGTTTGTACCTGTTATCTGTTGACTAGATGATTCTTCTTCTGCATCATTAGCCATCAGGCACTTGTCTTCCTCATCATCACTAGAGCTGCATGAGCTTTCTGGTTCTGACTCCTCACTGTCAGTTTCTGCCCATTTAGATTTGCCAAAAGAATTTTGAAATATCTTAAGGGCACACAAAATGTCGGATTATTGTATCCTAAAGACTCTTCTTTCAATTTAGTTGGATATTCAGATGCAGATTATGCAGGATGTAAGCTAGATCGTAAAAGCACAAGTGGATCATGTCAGTTTCTTGGAGACCGACTGATTTCTTGGTTCAGCAAGAAGCAAACATCTATAGCTACCTCAACAACTGAAGCAGAATACCTTGCTGATGGTAGTTGTTGTGCACAACTGATCTGGATCCAGCAACAACTGAAAGATTATGGAGTAATTACAAATTAATCGCCCATATTCTGTGATAATACGAGCACGATTGCTATTACCTATAATCCAGTTCTTCTCTCAAGGACAAAGCATATAGATGTCAGGCACCACTTCATTAGAGAGCATGCTTTGAAGAAAGACATTCGACTGGAGTATATATCAACTGAGCAACAAGCAGCTGACATCTTCACCAAACCATTACCCGAGACTAAGTTTTCTTACTTTCGCAATATTCTTGGTTTAATTGATTTATCATAAGAAAATTGTTAATGCTACTTTAATAATGAAATTGTCTGCAGAAAATAAGGACACAACAATAAACTGAAAATGATATTATCTCACAACTCACTGCTATTATTTTTTTATAGACAGGTGACATTTAATGTCAAAGAAGTTGAAGAGTCTCAAGCCAACAAAACGTTTTCTCAATTACCCAGACTTGTTATCTATCAGTTGCTTATTTGATATCAGTTTGTTAATTACCAGTTGATTCATTTTTTTTCAACTGATTTCAGTTTGGTTTTTAAATCTTAACTGATTTCAGTTTACAGTCAACTAATATTTGTTCTTTAACAGTTCATTTGTTCAGTTAGTAATTCATTTACAACAACTAATGAAACTGCCAATTTACAAGAAAGAAAAAGGCAAAATTAACTCAGATAAATATTTTATTCAAGCATAAACATTAGCTCGCATTACAGCATAATATTTTTCCTCTACATCAATTATCCACATCTTCAACAAAGTGGATAAAGGTGGAGTGGACGTCTTGGCAAAGCTGTGTGAATAAGCTATGCGCCTCAGGATCTTCAATTCCTTCCGGAGCATCAGCTGATGACTATGACCATCCTTAAAGACATCAATCCACTCAGCTATGTGCAAGTGCTCCCGCACCTTCCTCAGCTCTGCCACCCATTCAGGAGTGGTAGCCTCTCTAGTGTTATACAAGAACTCAAGTTCTTGTAACTTCTCCCAGTACTGAAGATTCTCATAGAAGACTTCATCTTCTATCTCAGCCTTCCTGGCCTCCAGAGAAAACGGTGAAGCACTCGAGCTACTCGCGCCAGCCATTTCTTTTATCTTAAATATTTCACTAATATGACTGAAACTAACTGTGTTACTTCTATTTATAGCCGAGAGTTATGGAAGCTGAAGGGCCGTGCACGTTCCAGAAAACAATAAATTCCTTAAGCTTTAAATTTATTTTTATCGTCATATTTAATTATTTTGCACACCCATTAAGGGGGAATATTAGTTTTTAAGAGGTTAACTGAGAAGACAATTGTTTGTAAATTCTCAACTTAAACGGATCAGTTTCACAACTGATCGTTCAGTTGGTTGTTTTACAAATCTTCTCACATAAGTTAACAAATTAAAAAACTTATTATATTCCAAATCAACTGACGTGACTGCAGTTTCATAATGTGGCCTATTTTAAAACCACTCACTTTTTGCACACATGATTATAGCACACGTACACATATTTTTATTCAAATTTTTTTGGACTCACACGTGTACTATAATTCGAACAGTCACGAACATAAGTACTTTACCCGCCCCATTTCAGTTTTACGCTTATCCAAATTTCTCAGAGCAAAAACAAATTCAAGCATTCTCGTTCGTAGGAAATCATTCAGTTCAAATGGCAAACCAGATCCCAGCTCATATGTTGAATGCTATGGCCATTGATTTTGACTCAGTTTTATCAGTTCAGGAAGCTGATGTTAAGAACGTTTTTCTGAAGATTGAATCTGCTGGTCTCAGAATGTTTTTGGGACAATCTTCCCAATAGATCTATCCGAAGGAACTTCTTGATTTCTACTCCAATGGTTCTGTCAATCCCGATGGTATCATCACCTCTACTGTTAATGGTCAATTGTTGACCTTATCTGAAGACTCTTTCGGAGAAACATTTTTGTTGCCGTCTGATGGATTGGCACACCTTGTTGAAGTCAAAGCATCAGATGTTGAAGCTATGCAAACTCTTCTTTCTGCTGATGGACGGAAAATCAAGGTCTCTGATCCAAAGAAAGAACTAAAACATGAAGTTCAGTTACTGGCTGATATTGTAGCCAAAGGGCTATTGGCAAAGGCAGGATCCTTTGCTGCTTTAACCTTGGAAAAATTTCAGGCCCTTGCTGTTATTATGGCCGACCGACGACTCAACTGGAAGCACCTCATCTTCAACACTTTTAAGAACATGTTTCAATCCAACAAGCAGTCCAAGGGATTCGCTGTTCAGTTAAGCTACCTGATGAAAGTTAAAGGATTGGTTGCTGATGATTCGGAGAGATCATCCAAATTCAAAAATTTCAATGCCAAAAATGTGTTGCCACCCAAGGCCAAACTAGATCTCAATCCTGATCAGTTCATTAAGATCAAAAAGGAAATTGGAGCTCAACAGGCTGCTCCCAAGTCTGTAAAAAAGGCAAAAGTGCTGACTCAACTGAAGACTACAAAGAGAAAGTTGATTATAAGTGAATTAGAATCGGAGAAAACTCTGTCTCCCCAGGTTGTCAAGAAGCCTAGAACTAAGAAGACAAAATCAATAGCTTCCTTGGAATCTATTCCTACTGAAAGGTTGAAATCATCGGATGCTCAACAACCTATTCAGGCTATTCCAATAAAAACCGTTTCAGCTGAAGCCTCAGCAAAAGATCAGTTGCCTCGAACAACTGACCCATCAAAGAAGGAGTCAGTTAAGATCACGTCCTCTCTGAAAACAGTTAATCGCCATATTTTCTTTGCTCCTTCTCGACCAAAGGGAATCTCTATTCGAGAGACAGTGGAAACTACTCGTTCAGGATTGAACATTCCACACATTCTCACCGACAAGAAAGGGAAGGGCAAGTTGATTGAAGAGCCCAGGCCAAAACATGCAGTTCAAACCCATATCGACCTCATTTGGGAACAGGTAAATGCATTTGCCACAACCAAACTGAAAACTTGTGACGCCTGGACTATGTACAGAACTCATACTTTTGCAAAACAATTAAAGAGAAAGTCCCAGCTGAAGAAGTTTATCAGGCTGGAAGAAATTGTCTTGAGGATAGTCAAAGCTGCCACTATCGTGCAGGCCTTGCAAAGAAAAAATTATTTCTTTGATCAAATGAGAGCCAAAAAGTTGGCACAACTGGTTGAAGAGCTGAAGACCAACTACATTCCTACGAATCCAACTGCCTACAATGATCGAGCAGTGCTTACTCAATTGGATTCAGATCTTACCTCTTTGCACTTACAGATAAAATTCTGGGAAAGAGATCAGGAATTGGTCATTCATGGAGGGCCTTTCGAACAAGAAGAAGAAGAATCCACATCACCGAATAAAGAACAAGCTCAGGATATGCCTCGATCCTCAGTTGCTGATCCTCAAATGTACTCAGAAGCTGACTTGACACTCACCAATATTGATGAAATTATTCAGTCCGTGATTCAAGAATCTCAAACAGAGGAACTTGTTTCTGTCTCAGTTGATCACTCAACTGATCGAGCAGTTCTAGAGGATCCCGTCTTACCTGAAGAGCTTGTTCAGCCTACTGATGTGCCAGCTCAGTCACCTAATCAAGAAACTACTGAAAATGTGGAGGCTCAGTTGCTAAATTCTGAAAATATTCTAACTGACGAGCCAGTCCTTGTTTCAGGTGAATCTCCAGCAGAAGCACCAGTTCTTGATGCTCCGACTGAAGATACCACAAATTTTCCTATAAAGCCGGACAATTCAGTTGCTACTCAGGATCTATCTTCTCCTCCCCTAGATCAAATTGGAGCTGCTGAAAAAATTGTTCCAGAACAAACCATTGTAGAGACAGTTATAACTGACAGGACTTTAGTGGTCTTTGATCCAGTCTCCGAAGGACAAGCACCTGGAACTTTTGGACATTCACCACTTCATTCATCTAATGATCTTGAATTAGTTCTTGAAGAAATTCAAGATATTCAGAATAATATGCATAAAATTATCTCTGCCATCTCTAAAATTCAGCATGCTCAACTCGACCATTCTCTGAAACTAGAACATGCAGAATTATTGAACTCAGAGAAACTGAAGGCAGTTCAAGCTACCGTGACCTCTCTTTCCTTTGCAATTGCTGAAATCAAAAAGAAAATAGGTATAGCAGAAAGTCTCTCAGCGACTCAAGACTCTATCAGCAAAAGAGTTGGTGCGGTGGAGACACTCGTATCAAGAAAGATAGACTTCATGCAAACCAATGTGCTCAATGCAGTCGCAGATGTAGCCACTTCTGTCAAGATTCTTTCAACCGATGTTAAGTGATTATCTGTCAGAATTGAGGGGTTTGACAAAAAGGGGGAATAGATCAGCAGTTCAATGGAGATCAGCTCAATAGATTTGATACAATGAAGCTACAGATTATTTCATTCAGATTATTTCATTCTTTCATTGTACGAATCTGTACAAAACAGTTGATTATTTTATCTACAACGAACTTGAAGATCATATAAGCTTCATTGATCAGTTATTAGTTGCTTAGTTTTGTCAAACACCAAAAAGGGGGAAATTGTTGGAAACTTAATTTCGGATGTTTGACAAACCGATTATTCATTGGAACTAACTGATCAAATATTCAATCTATACAGCTTGCCTAACTGAAGAGTATCGCGCATATTATCTAAGGCAACCGAACCCAGCTGAACTGAACTTTCGAAGAAAACCAACTGATCAGTTGGAAACTGATCAGTTGAACTTAATTGAATTCTCGAAGACAGCTGACTGATCAGTTGAAAACCGATCAGTTGATATATTCAGCCTTATACTTCCTTCAACTAAACATGTCTTGGGAAAGAACGATCAACCGACAAAGAGACATAGAAGATTGCAACGCCGCACTTAAATCAATACAGCTTAGAACAACGCATTTCGGCGAAAGTAGTTAAGACGCCGCATCACAATAAATGAAAGAAACAATATCCAAGGAATAATCAAGTAAAAAATCAACGGATACAAAGATTCAAATTCATCTCAAGTTACCGTAGGAATGGAAGCATATAAATAAGTGAACAAAGCAGCTGAGAAGAAGAACCAAAAAATGAATTATTAAAGCTTGCTGTTACGCTGCTAAAATCACAATTCACAGCTCACGTATATCAGATATATCAGTAGCATCTAAAGCTACACTTTAAGCATGTTAGCACTTTGTAATTCAATCAAGAATATATCAGTTGTGCTAAGATCAATCACAAACTTATAAAAGCTGTTGTATGCTAAGAGTTTCAGTTTTGGCAGTGTTAAGTCCAAACTGAAGTGGGTCAGTACAAGTCTTGTATTCGATCAAAGTCTTTTAGTGGAAATCATATCCTTGAGATAGAAGGGGTGACGTAGGAGTGATTGAAATCTCCGAACATCCAGAAACAATCATTGCGTACTTTTTTTCAGTTTTGTATTCTAACTTTCAGTCAGTTATTTTCCCCAACTACTCTTAGTTTAACTGATTGTCATTGACCAACAAGATTCCGAGAATCAGTTTGTCACCAAACTGAACTAAAATTCGAAAAGATTCATTTTAATTGTGAGTGTTTATTCAACCCTCCCCCCCTCTAAACACTCTTGATATGTTAATCAATCCTATCAATGTCGGTTCGGGTTGGTACGAAGCCATGGTTGAATACTAAGTTTGTTGGGCGTAATTGTCTCGTTTTTAGTTCGATTTTGAAGTGTTGGTCATGTTGAGTTTATTTGCATGTTTCTCATGTTAGAATTGGGTCACAGCGAGCCTGGGAACGATCCAACTCAAGTGGTAAAATAAAAACAGGATTTTAATTATATTACGTGCATAAAATATAAAATTTTTATTTCTGAGATATATGCGATATGTCTTGTGGCCACCTTACGCTTATGGGAGTGCTTCATCCGGTGACTTACGACCGGTTTATGTTTATGTATGGGTACGGATATCCAGTCCAAGGGCTATGATGATCTCTACCACCCAGTATACTGTGGTTTAGTCTGATCAGACGATTTATGTTATGTTATGGGCCACTTGCGTAGAACATTATCTCTACAGAAAAATTATGATATGCTATTTTATGACAGGGCTCTATCAAGCAAACATTTTACGTACGTTTTTTCCGATATGCACGTATTTATAATTACTCATGAAACGATTTTCACGTTACGCTTTACGATACGATATTTTTACGTTGTGCCAAATTTTACGATATATTTACTTGTTATTCACGATATATGCATGCTGAATCTTTAGACTCACTAGACTTGATTGTTGTAGGTACTGATGAGGTCGGGACTGAGGGCGGGTGTAGAACCCGTAAATTAGACTACGTATAAGCCATGCATAATTCTAGTATTTAAATTAAAATGATTTTTATTGCATGAGTATTTAAATTCTTTTCGTTAAATTTAATTATTTCATGCAGTAGTTTAGTTGCTTTCCTTTCAGTTAATTAAGTGAGGCCGGACTGGAGTCGGAGTTTTGAGATAAAATTCATTATTAAGAAAACATTCCTAGAATTTGCTTAAGTTAATTTAATATAAAAGAAAATTTAAGAATTTAATTAATTAATTAGAAGGTAAGTACTAAATAAATTCTTTTAGGATTAATAATTATTTTAAAAGCCTAAATAAAATATGTGACCAATTGAGATAAGTAATCTAGACTTATATTAATTAAGAAATTTCAACTTAACATGTTAGCAATTTAATTTAAAGATTTAGCCATGCATGCAAGATAATGTTATGTCATAATTAATTTATTAATTCACTAAAATATTTAATGAGTAGATAAAACTCTAAAGAATTAAAATACAATATTTAAGCAATATTTTTCCCTCCCATTATCCAAAATTTTCGGCCATCATCTTTTAGGGATTTAATTAAATTGCCAACTCACAATTTTGATTACCTTACCTTATCCCTCTTTGGTAGAATAAATCATTCAACTTTAAATCTTCAATAAATATTAATTAAGCAATTTTCCTACCTCTTTTGACTAGATAAAATCGGCCACTTCATTTTATAAGATTTGATTTTTGACAACTCACCAATTTTTATATCTTTCCTTATCCCTTCTTTGTAATATAATTCCTCCACTTTAATCACCAACAAATATTAATTAAGCAATATCCTTGCCTTCATTTTTATTGGAAAAATCGGCCCCTCCTTTGCTAGATTAAAAATAATTGGCAACCCTTCACTTGGTTCTCTACTTATCCATATTTTTGGGAGATAAATCCCTCACCTTTTTAATTCCCCCAATAATTATTAATTAAGCTAATTCTCCGTTGCTCCTAGACTAGGAAATCGGCCAATGCACCTCCTAAATATCCCTCAAATCCTATAATATCATATCATTCCTTATCTAACAAACTCTAGGATAGAAAGATTTTATCTTGCCATTCCATCCCCATTTAATTAGTAGACTTCCCATTCATTTTTCCTAGCCATTCTCCTTCCCTAATTTTCGAAAATTTCAGTCTCTCTCAGCCCTAAAACCGTGAGAAAACACAAGAAAAAAATAAGAGAGGAAACAAGAAGCAAAGTCACTTCGTCTCCGCCGCGCCGCGTCATCGTTTCGTTTGTTTTTCTTTCAAAACAAACCAAGACATGTTTATATTTTTCCTTGCTCTTCAATCAAATCATATACATGTTTTTAAACCATATTTGTTCATGATTTTTTTGAACAAAACCGTAATATTACAGCAACTACACAACAAAATACTGCACAGATTTTTTTTTTCTACTTCCCTTCATTCTTCACGGTTCTTGTTGTTTTTGTGGTTGCAGGGGTGGCTCGATTTCCAGGGGCTCAAGGCTGCTTTTAGACATGATATAGGGTGTGTTAGGAAGGGATTTGTCCATTGGTCTCAGCCCCTTCCCCCCTTACATCGCGTTATGGACAGCAACTCCCCAGCATGGCGTTTTGTGTCCCTATTTGCATGTTTAGTGCCTAAGGTGAAGATTCTGATCTTGGCTACCCTAGGGGCTGTAGCCATGGTTAGAATCTCTCCTTGGCTTGTCTAAGACGTGACCAAGTTGCCCTTTCGAGGCTTGGTCCACAATGGAATCGGTTTTAAAATCAAAACATGAACATCCCCCTTCGACCCCCTTTGAATTCTGCATGTGTAACTTTCGGTTTGGTGGGTTGGGTGGATCTTGGTTGGTGATCTTTAGCCCTTAGCCACGGTTCATATCATATCCCTTGAGGTCTAGATCATGCCATGGTCAATAAATGGGCCACTGGAATGACACGGGACAGCAAGCGAAGTAATACTCCCCACGCACGCAAGGGTGCTTCTCGGGTGGGAGTTTCGGGTGTTCATGCTGTGGGTTGAATTGTAGCTATCCTAGGGCCCTTAGCCATGGTTAAAACCATTCTTTAGGATGTTGGTAAGAGGTTATGGCCGGTGGTTCAAGCCCCAATGGCCATTAGCCTCGCAAACGACGCGAGGAAACGCTTACACAGCTGCTGTAATTTCTGGACAGCAAGTTGTGCTGTGGTTCAGAGGTGCATTTCAGGTTCTTGGTTGGCTTTTAACCTATGGTCATGGACTGGACAGTACCTCATCAAGTTAGGAAGGTCATGTTTTTGGCCGTTAGTGATTCGGATCATTTTAGAGGTCGTACGAGAATTTACGGTGCAATGTGCCAAAGTGACTCTCGAAAGAGCGTTCCACGTTTTTTGCCTCCATTCACTAAATTTCTAGTACTGTAAATTTAGGAGCATTATTTCATCATTTTTAAGAGTATTTTAATCATGACTAAACGTTTGTTCTGTGTTGGTTCGGGTTGACTCAAAGTCATGATTAAATACTAAGTCAGTAGGCGTAATTGTCTCGTTTTTGGATTCAATTACAAAGTTTGGTCAAGTAAATCATTTGCATATTTTTCATGACATAATTAGGTCGCAGCGAGCCTAGGAATGGTCCAACCCTTACGGTAAAATTAATACAGGATATTTAATTACGTTATTTAATTATATTACGACCTAAGATGTAAAATATTCATTTTGAGATTTATGTGATATTGCTTGGGGCCACTTCGCTGTTATTATTACTTCACCCGGTGGTCACTTACCGGTTCAGTTCAGTTCATCCCGGTGGCTACTTACCGGTCCCACCCAGTATACTGTGGCATTAGTCTGATCAGACATACATTATTTCACCCGGTCTTCAGTTACCGGTCAGTACAGTTCAGTGCAGTTCAGGGGGCCACTTGCGTATAACATAATCTCAACAGAAAATTATTACACGTTATTTTATGACAGGGCTCTACGGAGCAAAAATTTCGCTTACTACTTTCAGTTCAGTTCAGTTATGCACGTAATATTAATTATTCATGATGCGATTTTCAGTTCAGTTATGCACGTATTTCATTTACTCATGACATGATATTTTCACCTTGTATGCGATTTTATTATTATTACTTGTTATTTACGATATATGCATGCTGAGTCTTTAGACTCACTAGACTTGATTGTTTTCGGTACTGATGATGTCGGAACCGAGGGCGGGGACCAGTGAGCTAACTTGGGTCGGCAGTAGTGGAACCCGAGGACCTCAATTTCAGCATTTACCATTTTCATTGCTCAAATATTTTCATCATTGTTGGACTATTTTAAATTTTTATCTTGCAAACAAATATTTACTTCCCCTGCTATTTTGAACATTAAACCTTATTTATCAGTTTATTTATGAATGAGGCATTTTAATTAATTAAAGAGAAAATTTTTAAATTTTTCCGCAAATTTTCAAGCACGAATTTTGAGGCCTCTACAGGTGGTATCAGAGCAATGGTTCTGTAAAGGGTTGTACTACTACTGACCTCGAGAGGCTCACGAAGTCACGTCTTCGGTCTGTAAGTTTTACATTCATGCACTTTATTTAAAGCCAGAATTATTTTAACTGCATGTTCTCATGAAGTATTTTTACGTTCAGATTTTAATTGTTCAGTATTTATTTACATTTAAATAAATTATGGAATTATGCATGTTGGTTACGTATGGGTTATATATGGAACAGTATGCCTCCTAGACGCCAGGTTGGACGCCCGAGAGGTGATGATGAGCGCCGTCATGAAAACGGTGAGGATCAAGGACAGGGGGGATTCGGACCTCCACCCCCTCCACCTGACATGAATGCCCAGATGCTAGCTGGGATGAACCGGTTCTTCACACAGTTTGCGGGGAACAATGCCGCGGTGGCAGCTAGGCCGACAGGGGCCGAAGCTATTTATGAGAGATTCAAGAATATGCGTCCTAAGGAGTTTTCAGGGACGATGGACCCCATGATTGCCGAGGGCTGGATCAAGTCCCTCGAGGTTATCTTCGAGTTTGTGGAGCTTGGAGATGCCGACAGAGTTCGTTGTGCCACCTACTTATTCGGAAGAGATGCCCGCTTATGGTGGGAAGGAGCATCAGTAGCCCTGAATTTGGCTACACTAAGTTGGGCGCGTTTCACGGAGTTCGTCCGCAAGTGAGAGGGGTTGTCATTTTGTGCCCCTGATCGCGAATGAAGCTAAAGCGAAGTTGATGCATTTCTTGGTGGGTCTACTGCCGATCTTGCGCCAGGATGTTAGGGTGTCTGACCCTACTACTTATGAGGTCGCCGTCTCCAGAGCTCTAGCCGCAGAGCAGGATCAGCGTGATCTCGAGAGCGACCGCCAGGGCCAGCGCCCAGTCCAGGTACCACACTGCCCTCCTCCTCAGCAGCATCAGCAGCAGAATAAGAGGCCTTTCCATGGCCCACCGAGAAACAGAGGCCACCAGCAGCAGCAGCGGGGACGCGCAGTCCCTAAGCCTATTGAGCATCCGATCTGTCCCAAGTGCACACGCCGCCATGCTGGAGTATGTATGTATGGCTCAGGGAAGTGTTACAAGTGTGGTAGCACAGAACACATACTACCGCAATGCCCTCAGAGGAATCTGCCTACCCAAGGCAGGGTATTTGCTCTCCATGCAGCGGAGACGAACCCCGATACCATGCTTATGACAGGTACCTTTAAGCTTTAAATTTATATTTGGGATTAAATGTTTTGGGTTGAGATTTTGAACCTAGAATTGCGATAGGGTTGCATGCTCTACTCAGTATTATTTTTTTTTGGGAATTTAAGTTAGAAGAACTTTGGCCTATGCATGTCTATAAGCTTAGCTCTTGTGATTATTGGGTTCAGCATAGTGTTCTAACCTTTCAGGGATAATTTTCATAGTTGGCTCAGCTACAAAAGCCTTGATAGATTCAGGGGCTACTCACTCATTTATTTCTGAGGTCTTTGCGAATTTTCTCAAAGTTAAGACCGTTGGGCTAGATGTAGCCTACTCAGTGGTACTGCCTTCAGGAGAGGAGATGGCAGTCACCAATGTGATCAAGACATAGATCTGGAGCTTCATGGCAACCTTGTTTATGCGGATCTGATTGTCTTGCCGATGCCAGAGTTCGACATCATATTAGGCATGGATTGGCAATTGCGGAACAGAGTGTTGATAGACTTCCAGCGGAGATCTGTTCTAGTCCGACCGCCTGGGATGACACAATTCTTATTTGAGCCGGACAGGTACTTTCCCTTACCGCGCATCATTCCTTATGTCCAGGCTAGGAAGCTCATACATAGAGGGTGTCGAACATTTTTAGCAACTTTTGTATCTGTCCCCGAGGCATCCAGTCAGTCAGCCTCAGATGTCCCAGTTGTCGGAGATTTTCTAGACATTTTTCTGAAAGACATCTCTGGTATGCCACCTGAGCGAGAGGTGGAGTTTTCCATTGAGCTTATGCCAGGTACGGTTCCGATCTCAAAAGCACCGTACTGACTAGCACCGACAGAGATGGCAGAGCTTAAGAAGCAGATTCAGGAACTTCTTGACAAGGAGTTCATTCGCCCGAGCTTTTCACCATGGGGCGTGCCAGTCTTGTTTGTGAAGAAGAAAGATGGCTCTATGAGACTTTGCATCGATTACCGGGAGTTGAACAGGGTTACAGTGAAGAATAAATACCCACTTCCGAGGATTGAAGATCTATTTGACCAGTTGCAGGGAGCTTCCGTGTTCTCCAAGATTGATCTGCGTTCCGGTTATCACTAGTTGAGGGTGAAAAATACTGATGTTTCGAAGACTGCTTTTAGGACTCGTTACGGCCACTACGAGTTCCTTGTGATGCCGTTTGGTTTGACGAATGCGCCAGCGATCTTCATGGATCTCATGAATCGCGTATTTCAGCCGTATCTTGATCAGTTTGTGATAGTGTTCATAGACGACATTCTCGTCTACTCGAAGAATCAAGAGGATCACGGCAGACATCTGACCACATTGTTGCAGACCTTGCAGAAGCACAAGTTATTCGCAAAGTTCAATAAGTGCGAATTCTGGATGGAGAAGGTGGCGTTCTTAGGCCACATTGTTTCTAGCAGTGGTATCGAATTAGACCCAGCAAAAGTTGCAGCAGTCAGAGATTGGGTTGTGCCGCAGAATGCATCTGAGATTCGCAGTTTTCTTGGCTTAGCAGGATATTATCGGAAGTTCATTCAGAGATTTTCTTCCATCGCAGTTCCACTCACAGCATTGACCAAGAAGAATGTGAAATTTTTGTGGAGCGATGAGTGCAAGAAGAGCTTCAATACTTTGAAGCAAGCTCTTATCTCAGCACCAGTTTTGGTCATGCCATCAGGGCCTTGAGATTTTGTCTTGTATACCTATGCTTCGAAGCTCGGTCTCGGCGCAGTATTGATGCAGCATGGGAAGGTGATAGCATATGCTTCTCGTCAATTGAAGACTCATGAGAAGAATTACCCTACCCATGATCTAGAGTTGGCAGCCGTTGTTTTTGCCTTGAAGATCTGGAGGCATTATTTGTACGGGGAGAAGTGCCAGATCTTTACCGACCATAAGAGCCTCAAGCATTTTTTTACGCAAAAAGAGCTGAATATGCGTCAGAGGCGATGGTTGGAGCTTGTGAAAGATTATGATTGTGACATTAGCTACCACCCGGGTAAGGCTAATGTAGGCGCGGATGCATTGAGCAGGAAAGTTGCAGTGATGGCCCATCTGACGATTCAGAGACCTCTTCAGTCTGAGATGCAGAGGTTTTATCTAGAGGCATATCCTCAAGGTAGAGTTCCCCGTCTATCCACCTTGACGATCCAGTCTTCTCTCATTGACCGTATTCGCAGTGGTCAGCCAGCAGATGAGCAGTTGGCAAAGTGGAAGCAGAGAGATGAGGCCAAGGGCAGTGTCTTGTATTCAGTTAGTGATGGTATTGTGAGATACCGGGATAGGATATGGGTTCCTAGCAGTGATTCTATCCGAGCAGATATTCTATCAGAGGCCCTTATATCGTCGTACTCTATTCATCCAGGGAGTACGAAGATGTACAAAGACCTGCAGTTATTGTACTGGTCGCCAGGAATGAAGAAGGTTATCAGACGCTTTGTATCCGAGTGTCTGACTTGTCAGTTAGTGAAGGCAGAGCATCAGAGGCCAGCAGGTTTGCTCAAGCCTCTTCCTATTCCCGAGTGGAAGTGGGAGAATATTACCATGGACTTTGTTACCGGTTTGCCGAAGTCAGTCAGAGGATCAAATGCTATCTGGGTGATTGTTGATCGTCTTACCAAATCAGCGCACTTCTTGCCTATCAAGACGACTTTCACCATGAGTCAGTATGCAGAGTTGTATATCCGGGAGATAGTCCGACTTCATGGTATTCCAGTTTCTATCGTGTCTGACAGAGACCCCAGATTCACTTCCTCATTTTGGAAGAGTTTGCATTCGACGATGGGTTCGAAGTTGTTGTTTAGCACAGCTTTACACCCTCAGACAGACGGGCAGTCAGAGCGAGTTATTAAGATTTTAGAGGATCTTCTCCGTGCTTGTGTTATTGATTTTTCAGGGAGTTGGGAGTCGAACTTGCCATTAGTGGAGTTGACCTATAACAACAGCTTTCAGTCGTCTATAGGAATGGCTCCGTATGAAGCATTGTATGGCCGCAAGTGTAGATCTCCTATTCATTGGGATGAAGTAGGGGAGAGAGCAGAGTTGGGTCCAGAGATTATTCAGCAGACTGTCGATGTAGTAGCCCAGATCCGTGACAGGATGAGGACTGCTCAGAGTCGACAGAAGAGTTATGCGGACCAGCGGAGGAGAGATTTAGAGTTCGCCGTGGGCGACCATGTCTTTGTGAAAGTGGCACCTATGAAGGGTGTCATGCGATTTGGGAAGAAAGAAAAGCTCAGTCCAAGATTCATTGGACCATTTGAGATCCTTGACAGAGTTGGGACGCTAGCTTATTGCTACTACTTAAATTATAATTCACCCAAGTGTAGGTTGTCTGCAAGTAATATATTTCGTAAGTACGAGATCGATCCACAGAGAGGTTATTTTAAGTTTAAATTTATTAATTTATAGATTACCAAATGCAAGAACGAAGTTTACAAATTATAAATTTTGTCAAGGCTCGAGGATTTATTCTTGGTTTATGCAATATTGTTTAACTAAAAGTAAAACAAAGGAAACCACCATAAATAATGGTTCCAAGAAAATTAAATATTTAAACACACACCTAATATAATATAGTTCCCACTATAGAAAATACCGAATTCACCGATATTTTATATATGGTACCTATGATTATATATATAACTATATAAATATATAACTGCATAAAATAAATGTTAAATTAAATCATTATATTTCATTTAGAACAACCGGCAGAGCCACGCTATTGCCTAAATGAAATATATGATTTAATAAGTTAGTTGCG
>NC_133321.1:11264516-11302868 GCF_012295235.1 Primulina huaijiensis
TGGAAATAAATGCAAACGAGAATTATAAAGTAAAACTTTTTGTCCAATTTCAAATGACTTTCTCATAATATTTTTATCATGAAAGGCTTTAGATTTATCTTTATAAATCTTTGAATTTTCATATGCATCATTTCTTAATTCTTCTAGTTCATTTAATTGCAATTTTCTTAATTTAGATGCATCATATAAATTAATATTAAATGCTTTAATTGCCCAATAAGCTTTATGTTCAAGTTCAACCGGTAAATGATAATGCTTACCAAAAACTAACCCATATGGTGACATCCCTAATGATGTCTTAAATGCAGTTCTATATGCCCATAATGCATCAGTTAATCTTAAAGACCAATATTTTCGATTTGGATTAACTGTTTTTTCTAAAATTTGTTTTATTTCTCTATTAGCAAGTTCAACTTGACCATTACTTTGAGGATGATATGGGGTAGAAACTTTATGTGTAATGCCATATTTTATTTACAAAAGAAGAAAATGATTTATTTATAAAATGACTTCCCCAATCACTAATTATTGCTCTAGGTATTCCAAATCGACTAAAAATATTTTCTTTTAAAAATTTTAGAACAACTTTATGATCATTAGTTCTACATGCAATTGCTTCAATCCATTTTGAAACATAATCAACAGCGACTAAAATGTACGTATATCCAAAAGATAATGGAAATGGACCCATAAAATCTATCTCCCAACTATGGAATATTTCAATAATTATGATTGGATTTAAAGACATCATGTTTCGTTTTGAAATTGATCACATCTTCTGACAGTTTTCACAAGATTTGCAAAATAAATGCGTATCTTTGAATAAAGAGGGCCAATAAAATCCACATTGTAAGATTTTTGCAGCTGTTTTATTGAATGAAAAATGACCTCCACATGTTTCAGAATGACAAAATTTAATAACATTACTTACTTCATTGTCGGGTATGCATCGTCGAAAAATTTGGTCAGGACAATACTTAAACAAGTAAGGATCATCCCAATAAAATTTTTTAACTTCTATCAAGAATTTATTCTTATCCTGTGAATTCCAATGAGAAGGCATTTTATTTGTCACAATAAAATTTACAATGTTAGCAAACCAGGGCATAATAGTAGCATAAAACAACTGATCATCTGGAAAATTTTCATTTATTGGTATTTCATTATGAGATGATTCAGTCATTATTCTAGATAAATGATCGGCTACGACATTTTCTTTTCCTTTTTTATCTTTAATTATAATATCAAATTCTTGTAACAATAAAATCCACCGTATTAATCTTGGCTTAGCATCTTGTTTATTTGATAAATATTTTACGGCAGAATGATCAGTGTACACAATAGTAGTAGAACCAATTAAATAAGATCGAAACTTATCTAATGCAAATACTACTGAAAGTAATTCTTTTTCAGTAGTTGAATAATTTATTTGGGCACTATTTAAGGTTCTACTAGCATAATAGATTGCATACGGTTTTCCTTCTTTTCTCTGTCCTAACACAGCTCCTATAGCATAATCACTTGCATCACACATTAATTCAAATGGTAAAGACCAATCTGGAGGTTGTAAAATAGGTGATGTAATTAAAAGATTAATTATTTTTTTAAAAGCATTTTCACATTTCTGAGTCCATTCAAATTGTGTATCTTTTGTTAAAAGATTCGAAATTGGTTTAGATATTATGCTGAAATTTTTTATAAACCTTCTATAAAAACCTGCATGACCCAAGAATGATCGAACTTCTTTGACCGTTTTTGGTGATGTTAAATTAGCAATAACATCAACTTTGGCTTTATCAACTTCAATTCCTTTTTCAGATATCACATGACCTAACACAATCCCAGATTTAACCATATAATGACATTTTTCCCAATTTAAAACAAGATTTTTTTCTTCACATCGTTTTAATACTTCTTCTAGGTTTTTAAGACAATTTTCAAATGAGTTTCCAAAAACAGTTATATCATCCATAAAAACTTCTACAAATTCTTCAATCATATCACTGAAAATACTTAACATGCATCTTTGAAAAGTAGCCGGAGCATTACATAAACCAAATGGCATTCTTTTAAATGCAAAAGTTCCGAAAGGACAAGTGAAAGTAGTTTTTTCTTGATCTTCTAATGATATAGGTATTTGATAATACCCCGAATACCCATCAAGAAAACAGTAATAAGAATTTCCTGCTACTTTTTCTAGAATTTGATCTAAAAATGGTAGTGGGAAATGATCTTTTCTAGTTGCATCATTTAATTTTCTATAATCAATACACATACGCCAACTAGATGGAATCCTAGCTTGTAATAACTCTCCCTTTTCATTTTTTATAACAGTGATGCCTGACTTTTTAGGTACTACTTGTGTTGGACTTACCCATTTACTATCTGAGATTGGATAGATAATTCCAGCGTCTAATAGTTTTAATACTTCATTCTTAACAACTTCCTTCATATGTGGATTTAACCTTCTTTGTGGTTGTTGATATGTTTTAGCATTTTCTTCCAAATGAATTTTATGTGTGCAAATTAAAGGATTTATACCTTTTATATCTTTCAAAGTCCATCCAATTGCATTTTTATATTTCTTAAGTAATTTAATTAAATCTTCTTCTTGATTTGGTAGAAGAGTGGAAGAAATTACAACAGGAAATGTTTTATTTTCACCAAGAAATACATATTTCAATTCGAATGGTAAAACTTTTAATTCAAGTTTTGTATTATCATCTTTTTTAAAATTATTTTCAGACTCAAAACTTTCTATTGAAAAAACTTCAGATTGTTGATTTAAGTTTTCTTCTTGTATATTTTCTTCCATAATTGTTTCAATTTCATTATCATATTCATTTTCATTAATACTTGGTTGTTTACATAAATTGAACACATTAAGTTCTAGAGTCATATTTCCAAAAGACAATTTCATTATTCCATTTCGACAATTAATTAAAGCATTTGAAGTTGCTAGAAATGGTCGTCCCAATATTACTGGAATTTCATTATGTACTTCTATTGGTTGTGTATCCAAAACAATAAAATCTACAGGATATATGAATTTATCAACTTGAACCAACACATCTTCTACAATACCTCTAGGTATTTTGATTGACCTATCCGCCAGTAAGAGAGTAACAGAAGTGGGTTTTAATTCTCCTAAATTAAGTTTTTCATAAACTGAATAAGGAAGTAAATTCACACTTGCTCCCAAATCTAACAAAGCTTTTTTAATTTTATTTTCTCCAATAATACATGAAATTGTTGGACAACCAGGATCTTTATATTTTAAACTAGAATTATTTTGAAGAATAGAACTTACTTGTTCAGCCAAGAATGCTTTCTTCTTCACATGCAATTTTCTCTTCACAGTACATAAGTCTTTTAAAAATTTTGCATATGAAGGTACTTGTTTAATAGCATCTAATAATGGAATATTTATCTTTACTTGTTTAAAAACTTCATAGATATCAGAATCATTTTTTTGTTTTTTATGATTTGTTAATGCATGAGGAAATGGTGGAGGTTTATTTGATTCATTTACTATTTCAGATGATTTATCATTCAACATATTATTTTTAGAATTTAAGGTATCATCATTCTCAAAAGTATCAGGATTATCATCCTTACTCTTTGATTTTAAATGATCCTTGTTTTCATTACTATATGGATCATTAACTATTTTACCACTTCTAAGGGTAATAACAGATTTTATTTGATCAATTTTTTCATTTTTTAATTCTTGATTTTGATTTTTAGGATTAGGTTGAGGTTGAGATGGAAATTTTCCTTTTTCATGAATATTAAGTGCAGATGCAAATTTTGCAAGAGTTTCTTTCAAATCAGTCATAGATTGACTGTTTTGAATATTGATAGATTCTTGCTTTTGGATAAATGCATGAATTACATCTTCAAAGTTTTTTCTTGGAGGTGTAACATAAGGAATATAACCTTGATGATTTTGGTTATTTTGAAAATATTGTTGTGAGGGTTGTGCATTATTATCATTCCTCCAACTAAAATTAGGATGATTTTTCCATCCAGGATTATATGATGTTGAAAAAGGATCTAGTATTGGTTTTTTATAATTGTTAACATAATTTGCTTGTTCATGGAGACATTCTTTAAATGAAGGTAATGTTGGACAATCTTTTGTAGCATGATCATGTGTATCACATATATGACAAACAATTTCTTGAATACTTTTTAATTGACCACTCTTTTTCATTTCTAATGACTCAATTTTTCTTGCTAAAGATGCAAGTTTAGCTTGAATATCTATATCATCTTTAAGATTATAGATACCACCCCCATTTGTTGAATTATTGATTTTAGTTGTTGGTGGTTCTATTGTGCCTATATTATCCCAATTTTGAGCATTTTCTGCTAATGAATCCAAATACTCCATAGCTTCATTTGGGTTTTTATCTTCAAAAGTTCCATTACACATGAATTCTATCATTTGCCTATCTTTAGGTATTAGACCTTCATAAAAGTGAGAAACTATTCTCCATGTTTCAAAACCATGATGTGGGCATGTATTAAGTAATTCTTTATATCTATCCCAACATTGATCAAATGTTTCTCCTTGTTTTTGAGAAAAAGTAGTAATTTGTCTTTTAAAAGAGTTTGTTCTATGGGAAGGGAAAAACTTTTTGAGAAATTGTTGTTGTATTTCTTCCCATGATCTTATTGAACTTGATCTCAAATTTTGTAGCCATGTTTTAGCTTTATCTTTTAAAGAAAACGGGAAAAGCTTTAATCGAACTATATCCATGCTACAATTTTGATCATTATAAGTGTTACAAATTTCCTCAAATTCTCTTAGATGTAAATATGGATTTTCAGAATCTAAGCCATGAAAATTTGGTAAAAGTTGAATAATTTGATGTTTAAAGTTGAAATTAGATGCATCAGGAGGAAAAACTAAACAAGATGGGTCACTAGTTCTAATATGGTTCATATGGTGCCTAAGTTTTCTTAATTGATCATGTTCTTGATTATTATTATTATTATTATTATTGTTATCATTATCTTGATTATTTGAATTATCATCCATGTTTAAATTATTTTCAGATACTCGAATAAGTCTACCACTTTTTTTCGACTCCAAATACTCATACAAAAAAAAAACAACCCAATACTTATAAATAAAACATAATTAACAAATATAAACTTAATTTATACCTCCCGGCAACGGCGCCATGAACTTGCTACTAATTATATTATAATTCACCCAAGTGTAGGTTGTCTGCAAGTAATATATTTCGTAAGTACGAGATCGATCCACAGAGAGGTTATTTTAAGTTTAAATTTATTAATTTATAGATTACCAAATGCAAGAACGAATTTTACAAATTATAAATTTTGTCAAGGCTCGAGGATTTATTCTTGGTTTATGCAATATTGTTTAACTAAAAGTAAAACAAAGGAAACCACCATAAATAATGGTTCCAAGAAAATAAAAATATTTAAACACACACCTAATATAATATAGTTCCCACTATAGAAAATACCGAATTCACCGATATTTTATATATGGTACCTATGATTATATATATAACTATATAAATATATAACTGCATAAAATAAATGTTAAATTAAATCATTATATTTCATTTAGAACAACCGGCAGAGCCACGCTATTGCCTAAATGAAATATATGATTTAATAAGTTAGTTGCGGGAAAGTAAAAGTTAGTTGCGATAAAGTAAAAGTTAGATGCGGAAAGTAAAAGTTAGTTGCGATAAAGTAAATGTTAGATGCGGAAAGTAAAAGTTAGTTGCGATAAAGTAAATGTTAGATTGTTAGATATCATAATATTTCATTTAGAACAACCGGCAGAGCCACGCTATCGTCTAAATGAAATATATGATATAATTATATAAATATATATATATATATATATATATATGTATAATATAACAATAATAATTGATGAAATATTTATTGTATCAAAATTAAACAACAAATCAAGATAACCACTTCAATGGTATCAAGCATTTGATGTAAATTGATAACAACAAATAATTCATTTTTATACCTACAATAAAAAGAAATTAGCAAAATGAAAAGAAATAAAGAAAGAATATACAAAATATAAACAATCTTACTTCACCAAGAATTCATCCTCTTCACCTTGACATAATAGATTTAGCTTTCCATGAACTTACTTTTGATCAACACTAAAAACATCACTCATAATTTGGAAAATGAAAAATATATTGGAACTTAGAACTTTTACACACACTCACACTATATTTTACAATGAGATAGAATGATTTTCAAGCTAGCACAAGGCCTCTATTTATAGGCCAAATGAGAGAAAGGGTCAAAAATTCTATTAATGCAATGTAGTTGTAATAGTAGTCTGTCTCCTCCAACTTCAATTCCATGTCCCCTCTTTCAATGCTTTGTTCCATGACTTTAATCACCGAATTTGACTCTGCTCAACACAGAAAACATGTGGGGAATTGTCTGTAGATGAATTTGGCCACTTGGTTTACCTCATTTGGTTAAATATAGAAATAGTTATGATTTTTTTACTATATGCTGATCATGGTGAAAGTAAATTTGTCCTCCATTTGATATTTTCACAATTTGATCATCTTAACCAACTTTTTAAGCAATCATGTCTTCTGCAAAGTTGTAGATAATTTCTCAAAAATTCCAAACATGTTTGAATCACCTCCATTTAAGTTTTTTAGCTTGAGTTATCATTATTTTACTAACACGTAGAAAACCTGAAAATAAAACATATTTAGTAAAGACATTTAAATATAAACACACGATACAAAAATAACATAATTTTATAATTTTAATGAAACTTAAATTTTAAAATATAGGTTTTAACATATAATAAATTATTAATTTTAAGTTTCATCACTTATCGTGTTGCTCTTCCGGTGAATCTGGCCGGAGTACACAATGTGTTCCACGTCTCTATGCTGAGGAAGTATATGGCAAATCTTTCGCATATCCTGAACTTTGAGCCGTTGCAGCTAACTCCGAACCTGTCTTATGAGGAGAGATCAGTGCAGATCCTAGACAGACAGGAGAAGAAGCTTCGGAACAAGCTGGTTAAGCGAGCTAAAGTCAAGTGGTTTAACCATTTAGAGGAGGAAGCTACGTGGGAGTCTGAGCCAGAGATGAGGAGTCGGTATCCGGAACTATTCGGTGAGTGCTAATTTCGAGGACGAAATTTCTTTTAAGGGGGGAAGGATTGTAGAACCCGTAAATTAGACTACGTATAAGCCATGCATAATTCTAGTATTCAAATTAAAATGATTTTTATTGCATGAGTATTTAAATTTTTTTCGTTAAATTTAATTATTTCATGCAGTAATTTAGTTGCTTTCCTTTCAGTTAATTAAGTGAGGCCGGACTGGAGTTGGTGTTTTGAGATAAAATTCATTATTAAGAAAACATTCCTAGAATTTACTTAAGTTAAATAATAAGTTAATTTAATATAAAAGAAAGTTTAAGAATTTAATTAATTAATTAGAAGGTAAGTACTAAATAAATTCTTTTATGTTCAATAATTAATTTAAAAGCCTAAATTAAAATATGTGACCAATTGAGATAAGTAATCTAGACTTATATTAATTAAGAAATTTCAACTTAACATGTTAGCAATTTAATTTAAAGATTTAGCCATGCATGCAAGATAATGTTATGTCATAATTAATTTATTAATTCACTAAAATATTTAATGAGTAGATAAAACTCTAAAGAATTAAAATACAATATTTAAACAATATTTTTCCCTCCCATTATCCCAAATTTTCGGCCATCATCTTCTAGGGATTTAATTAAATTGCCAACTCAAAATTTTGATTACCTTACCTTATCCCTCTTTGGTAGAATAAATCATTAAACTTTAAATCTTCAATAAATATTAATTAAGCAATTTTCCTACCTCTTTTGACTAGATAAAATCGGCCACTTCATTTTATAAGATTTGATTTTTGACAACTCACCAATTTTTATATCTTTCCTTATCCTTTCTTTGTAATATAATTCCTCCACTTTAATCACCAACAAATATTAATTAAGCAATATCCTTGCCTTCATTTTTATTGGAAAAATCGGCCCCTCCTTTGCTAGATTAAAAATAATTGGCAACCCTTCACTTGATTCTCTACTTATCCATATTTTTGGGAGATAAATCCCTCACCTTTTTAATTCCCCAATAATTATTAATTAAGCTAATTCTCCCTTGCTCATAGACTAGGAAATCGGCCAATGCACCTCCTAAATATCCCTCAAATCCTATGATATCATATCATTCCATATCTAACAAACTCTAGGATAGAAAGATTTTATCTTGCCATTCAATCCCCATTTAATTAGTAGACTTCCCATTCATTTTTCCTAGCCATTCTCCTTCCCTAATTTTCGAAAATTTCAGTCTCTCTCAGCCCTAAAACCGTGAGAAAACACAAGAAAAAAATAAGAGAGGAAACAAGAAGCAAAGTCACTCCGTCTCCGCCGCGCCGCGTCGTCGTTTCGTTTGTTTTTCTTTCAAAACAAACCAATGCATGTTTATATTTTTCCTTCCTCTTCAATCAAGTCATATTCATGTTTTTAAACCATATTTGTTCATGATTTTTTTGAGCAAAACCGAAATATTACAGCAACTACAAAACAAAATTCTGCACAGATTTTTTTTTTCTACTTCCCTTCATGCTTCACGGTTCTTGTTGTTTTTGTGGTTGCAGGGTTGCCTCGATTTCCAGGGGCTCAAGGCTGCTTTTAGACATGATATAGGGTGTGTTAGGAAGGGATTTGTCCATTGATCTCAGCCCCTTTCCCCCCTTGCATCGCGTTTTGGACAGCAACTCCCCAGCATAGCGTTTTGTGCCCCGATTTGCATGTTTAGTGCCTAAGGTGAAGATTCTGATCTTGGCTGCCCTAGGGGCTATTGCCATGGTTAGAATCTCTCCTTGGCTTGTCTAAGGTGTGACTAAGTCGCCCTTTTGAGGCTTGGTCCACGATGGAATCGGTTTTTAAAATCAAAACATGAACAGCCCCCTTCGACCCCCTTTGAATTCTGCATGTGTAACTTTCGGTTTGGTGGGTTGGGTGGATCTTGGTTGGCTCTTTAGCCCTTAACCATGGTTCATACCATATTTTTGAGGTCTAGATCATGCCATGGTCAATCAAATGGCCACTGGAATGACACGGGACAGCAAGCGAAGTAATACTCCCCACGCACGCAAGGGTGCTTCTCGGGTGGGAGTTTCGGGTGTTCATGCTGTGGGTTGAATTGTGGCTGGCCTAGGGCCCTTAGCCCTGGTTCAAACCATTCCTTAGGATGTTGGTAAGAGGTTCTGGCCGGTGGTTCAAGCCCCAATGGCCATTAGCCTTGCAAACGACGTGAGGAAACGCTTACACAGATGCTGTAATTTTTGGACAGCAAGTTGTGCTATGGTTCAGAGGTGCATTTCGGGTTCTTGGTTGGCTTTTAGCCTATGGCCACGGACTAGACAGTACCTCATTGAGTTAAAAAGGTCATTTTTTTGGCAGTTCCACGTTTTTGGCCTTCATTCTCTAAATTTCGAGTACTTTAAATTTAGGAGCATTATTTCATCATTTTTAAGAGTATTTTAATCATGACTAAACGTTGGTTCTGTGTTGGTTCGGGTTGGCTCGGAGTCATGATTAAATACTAAGTCAGTACGCATAATTGTCTCGTTTTTGGATTCAATTACAAAGTTTGGTCAAGTAAATCATTTGCAAATTTTTCATGACATAATTAGGTCGCAGCGAGCTTGGGAACGGTCCAACCCTTACGGTAAAATTAATACAGGATATTTAATTACGTTATTTAATTATATTACGTGCAAAGATGTAAAATATTCATTTTGAGATTTATGTGATATTGCTTGGGGCCACTTCGCTGTTATTATTACTTCACCCGGTGGTCACTTACCGGTTCAGTTTAGTTCATCCCGGTGGCTACTTACCGGTCCCACCCAGTATACTGTGGCATTAGTCTGATCAGACGTACATTATTTCACACGGTCTTCAGTTACCGGTCAGTTCAGTTCAGTTCAATTCAGTGCAGTTCAGGGGGCCACTTGCGTATAACATAATCTCAACAGAAAATTATTACACGTTATTTTATGATAGGGCTCTACGGAGCAAACATTTCACTTACTACTTTCAGTTCAGTTCAGTTCAGTTCAGTTATGCACGTAATATTAATTATTCATGATGCGATTTTCAGTTCAGTTATGCACGTATTTCATTTACTCATGACATGATATTTTCACCTTGCATGCGATTTTATTATTATTACTTGTTATTTACGATATATGCATACTGAGTCTTTAGACTCACTAGACTTGATTGTTGTAGGTACTGATGATGTCGGAACCGAGGGCGGGGACCAGTGAGCTAGCTTGGGTCGGCAGTAGTGGAACCAGAGGACCTCAATTTCAGCATTTACCATTTTCATTGCTCAAATATTTTCATCGTTGTTGGACTATTTTAAATTTTTATCTTGCAAACAAATATTTACTTCCGCTGCTATTTTGAACATTAAACCTTATTTATCAGTTTATTTATGAATGAGGCATTTTAATTAATTAAAGAGAAAATTTTTAAATTTTTCCACAAATTTTCAAGCACGAATTTAGAGGCCTCTACAGCGGGGACCAGTGAGCTAGCTTGGGTCAGCAGCAGTAGGAACCCGAGGACCTCATGCTTCAGTTTATTTATCTTTTTATGCTCAAACTCATTTTTACTTTGTTGAAATATTTTTAAGTTGTGGTTTGAAAACAACATTTACTTCCGCTGCTATTTTAACATTAAATCTTTTTATCAGTTTATTTTATGAATGAGGGATGTTATTTATTTAAAGAGAAAAAAATATTTAAATAATTCCGCAAATTTACAAATACGAAACACGGGCCACGACAGTTGGTATCAGAGCCTATGTTCTTGTAAAGTGTTGTACTACTACTGATCTCGAGAAGCTCACGAAGTCACGTCTTCGGTTTGTAAGTTTTACTTTTACGCATTTCGTTTAAAGCCTGAAATATTTTAACAGCATGTTTTCATCAAATGTTTTATGTCAAGATTACGATTATGCAGTATTTATTTAAATTTAAAGAAATAATGGAATTATGCGTGTTGGTTATGTATGGGTTGTATGTATGGAACAGTATGCCTCCTAGACGCATTCTTAAGCGCACGAGAGATGATGAGCCTCGCCAAGAGGAAGGTGAGAACCACAGGCAGGAGAGAAATGCACCTCCACCTCCACCGGACATGAACGCCCAGACGTTAGCTGGGATGACTCAGTTCTTCGCACAGTTTGCGAGGAACAATGCTGCGGTAGCCAGGCAGGCGGGGCCTGAGGCTACCTATGAGCGGTTCATGAAGATGAGACCGAAGAAGTTCTCAGGAACGACCGATCCTATGATTGCCGAGGGCTGGATTAAGTCCCTCGAGGTTATTTTCGATTTTATGGAGCTTGGAGACGAAGATAGGGTTCGTTGTGCAACCTATCTGTTTCGAGGAGACGCCCGCTTGTGGTGGGAAAGAGCATCTGTAGCCTTGAACTTGGCTACTCTGAGCTGGACGCGCTTTTGAGAGGTATTCTACTCTAAATATTTTACTGACGAGGTGCGTTCCAGGTTGACCAGGGAGTTTATGACCCTGATACAGGGAGACTTGAATGTTACGGAGTTTATCCGTAAGTTTGAGAGGGGTTGCCATTTTGTGCCCCTGATTGCCATTGATGCTGGAGCAAAGTTGAGACATTTTCTGGATGGTCTACGGCCGATCTTGCGCTGTGATGTTAGGGTGGCAGGTCCTACTCCTTTGACGTCGCTGTTTCCAGAGCTCTAGCTGCAGAGCAAGATCAGATTGATATTGAGAGAGATCGCCAGGGCAAGCGACCAGTCCAAGTGCCGCACCGCCCTCCTCATCAGCAGCATCAGAGTAAGAAGCCTTTCCACGGTCCATCCAAGAACAGAGGACAGCAGCAGCAGTGACGTGTAGTCCCGAGGGCCTCAGAGTATCTAGTATGTGCTAAGTGCACACGCCGCCATGCTGGAGTTTGTAGATATGGTTCGGAAAAGAGCTACAAGTGTGGTAGTCCTGACCACTTGCTGAAGGAGTGCCCTCAGGGGAGTCTGCCTACCCAAGGCATAGTTTTCGCCCTCCATGCATCGGAGACGAACCCAGAGACGATGCTCATGACAGGTATCTTAAAGCTTTAAGTTTGTATTTGAAATTCAATGTTTTGGGAGTTTGGTTAAGGTTTTGAACTTAGAATTTTTAATAGGATTGAATGCTCTAATCAGTGTTATTTTCGGGAATTCAGTGTAAGAGGACTTTGACCTTTGCATGTCTATAAGTTTAGTTCTTGTAATTATTGGGTTCAACTTGATGTTCCAACCTTTCAGGGAGAATTTTTCTAGCTGGTTCAGCTACGAATGCCTTGATAGATTCAGGGGCTACTCATTCATTCATTTCAGAGATCTTTGCGAATTTCCTTAAGGTCAAGACCATTGGGCTAGATGTAGCGTATTCGGTAGTACTGCCTTCTGGAGAGGAGCTGACAACTACTAATGTGATCCGAGACATAGACCTCGAGCTTCATGGCAATCTTGTTTATGTGGGTCTTATCGTGTTGCCGATGCCAGAATTTGATATCATTCTGGGTATGGATTGGCTATTAAAGAACAGAGTTTTGATTGACTTCCAGGGAAGATCTGTGCTAGTCCGACCGCCGGAGAGAGAGCAGTTCTTATTCAAACAAGACAGGTACTTTCCTTTACCTCGTATTATACCTTGTGTCTAGGCTAGGAAGCTTATGCATAGAGGGTGCCGCGCGTTTTTAGCAACCTTTGTATCTGTTCCCGAGGCACCTAGTCAGTCGGCCTCCGATGTCCCAATTGTTAGGGACTTTCTAGACGTGTTTCCTTATAACGTCTCCGGCATGCCACCAGTGCGGGAAGTGGAGTTTTCTATTGAGCTTATTTCGGGTACCGCACCGATATAAAAAGCACCGTATCGATTAGCTCCGACAGAGATGGCAGAACTCAAGAAGCAGATTCAGGAACTTATTGACAAGGAGTTCATTCGCCCTAGGTTTTCACCATGGGGCGCGCCAGTCTTATTTGTGAAGAAGAAGGATGGTTCGATGAGGCTCTGTATTGATTACCGGGAGTTGAACAGGGTTATAGTGAAGAACAAATACCCACTTCCGCGGATCGAAGATTTATTTGATCAGTTGCAGGGAGCTTCGGTATTCTCCAAGATTGATCTGCGTTCTGGTTATCACCAGTTAAGGGTGAAAGACGCCAATGTTCTCAAGACTGCTTTCAGGACTCGTTATGGCCACTTTGAGTTCCTTGTGATGCCGTTCGGTTAGACGAATGCGCCAGCGATCTTCATGGATCTCATGAATCGCGTATTTCAGCCGTATCTTGATTAGTTCGTGATAGTATTCACAGACGACATTCTCGTCTACTAAAAGAATCAAGAGTATCACCGCAGACATCTGACCACAGTTTTGCAGACCTTACAGAAGCACAAGCTGTTCACGCAGTTCAGTAAGTTCAAGTTCTGGTTAGAGAAGGTGGCGTTCTTAGGCCACATCGTTTCTAGCAACGGTATTGAGGTAGACCCAGCGAAAGTTGCAGCAGTCAAAGATTGGGTTGTACCGCAGAATGCATCCGAGATCCGTAGTTTCCTTGGTCTAGCAGGGTATTATCGGAAGTTCATTCAGGGATTCTCCTCTATCGCAGTTCCACTCACGTCGTTGACAAAGAAGAATGCTAAATTTGTGTGGAGCGATGAGTGTCAGAAGAGCTTCGATACGTTGAAGCAAGCTCTTATCAGAGCACCAGTATTGGCCATGCCGTCAGGGCCCGAAGACTTTGTTTTGCATACCGATGCTTCGAAGCTCGGTCTAGGCACAGTGTTGATGCAGCATGGGAATGTGATAGCGTATGCTTCTAGTCAGTTGAAGACCCATGAGAAGAACTACCCTACCCACGACCTAGAGTTGGCAGCCGTAGTATTGGCCTTGAAGATTTGGATGAATTATTTGTACGGAGAGAAGTGCCAGATCTTTACCGACCATAAGAGCCTCAAGTACTTCTTTACGCAGAAAGAGCTGAATATGCGTCAGAGGCATTGGTTGGTGCTAGTGAAGGACTATGACTGTGACATTAGCTACCACCCTGGTAAAGCTAATGTAGTTGCGGATGCATTGAGCAGGAAAGTCGCAGTGATGGCTCATTTGACGATTCCCACACCTCTTCAGTTCGAGATGCAGAGGTTTGATCTAGAGACATATAATGGCCCGAAAATTCTTGTTTGAAAATTTGCGAAAATATTTAAAAATTTTCTTTTTAAAATAATTAAGATGCCTCATTCACAAAATAAACTGATAAATCAAGTTTAATGTTCAAAATCACAGCGGAAGAAATCATTACTCGCCAAAATAAAAAGTTAAAGTATCCAACAACTGATAAAATTGTTTGAACATAAAAATGGCAAGTGCTGTAAATGAGGTCCTCGGGTTCCACTACTGCCGACCCAAGCTAGCTCACTGGGCCCCACCCTCGGCCCTGACATCATCAGTACCTACAACAATCAAGTCTAGTGAGCCTAAAGACTCAGCATGCATATATCGTAAATAACGAGTAAATAATATAATAAAGTTGCATGGGAATAAAAATATCATGTCATTAGGCATAATGTGAAAATAACTTGTCATGAGCAATTATAATACGTGCATAACTGACTAAAAATCATAAGTGAAATGCTTGATCAACCGAGCTCTGTCATAAATAACATGTCATTAATTTTCTGTTGAGATTATGGTCTACGCAAGTGGCCCCTACACTGAACTGAACTGACCGGTAACTGGAGACCGGACCGGTAACTGGCGACCGGGTGAAGTAATGTACGTCTGATCAGACTAATGCCACAGTATACTGGGTGGTACAAACTGAACTGACCGGTAACTGACGACCGGATGAAATAATAATCCCATGATAGTGAAATGGTCACAAGCAATATCGCGTAAATCTCAAAAATGAATATTTTATATTTTTATGCACGTAATATAATTATATGGCATAATGAAATATCCTGTATTATTTTACCACGTGGATTGGATCGTTCCCAGGCTCGCTGTGACCAAAATGTAACATAAAAAAATATGCAAATGATTTTCTTGACCAAAATTTGTAATTGAATCCAAAAACAAGACAATTACGTCCAACGACTTCGTATTTAATCATGACTCCGTGCCACCTGAACCAACACCGACCCATCATTTAGTCATGATTAAAATACACTTAAAATGACGAAATAATGCTCCAAAAATGATGCAATTCGAAATTTTGGTGAATGGAGGCCAAAACATGAAACGCTCTTTCAATAGTCAATTTGGCACATCGCACCGTAAATTCTCGTACGACCTCTAAAATGATCCAAATCATGAACGGCCAAAAACATAACCTTCCCAACTTGATGAATCACTGTTCATTCCAAGGCCATAGGCTAAAAGCCAACCAAGAACTCAAACAAGCCACTGAACCGCTGCAGCAAGTTTCTGTCCACAAAATACAGCAGCTGTGCTTTGGTTTCCTTGCGTTGTTTGCGAGGCTAATGGCCATTGGGGCTTGAACCACCAACCAGAACCTCTTACCAACATCCTAAGGAATGATTTGAACCATGTCTAAGGGCCATAGGCTAGCCACAATTCGCATCACACCCTAACTCAACCGAAAGTCACACCCGAGAGCACCCTTGCATGCGTGTGGTGTTTTGCTACGTTTGCTGTCATGGATCGTCCCAGTGGCTATTTGATTGACCATGGCACAATCTAGACTTCATGGGGCATGGTGTGAACCGTGGCTAATGGCTAAAGAGCCAACCAAGATCCACACTAACACCATACAACTCAACTACACTTGCTGGAAAATAAAAGGGGCCGAGAAAGGGGAGGGGCTGTTCTAGTGTTTTGATTTTAAAACCGATGGAACCATGGGCCAAGCCTCAAAAGGGCGACTTGGTCACTACTTAGACATGGTAGGGAGGTGTTCAAACCAGGGTTACAGGCCCAAGAGCCAACCAAGGTTCGATCCATCCATAGACAAGCAAAAACGAAATTTTCGAACCCAATTTCTGCACTTATGGGGAGGTTGCTGTCATTTCGATTTCCAGGAAGCATGGGGCCAAACTAATAGACCAACATGGTCCTAAACCCTTCTAGTACATGTCTAGGAGTCGCCTTGGGAGCCTGGAATCGAACCAATACCAGAAACCATCAGAAACATGCAAACCGTGAAGCATGAAATGGAATGAAACCGAAAATCTGCACCTCTTTTTTCGAAAATAATATGGAAGGATTTCGGTTTTTAGCTTAAATAAATCATGAGTATGATGTTTTAAAATACTAATATGGCTTGATTTAAGAGTCAAAAAAAATATAAACATGTCTGGTTTCGTTTTGAAAGAAAAACGAACGAGACGACGACGCGGCGCGGAGGAGACGGAGCGTTTTCTTTTCTTGCTAGCTACTCGATTTTTCTCTCTTTTTATTGGCTAAGTGGCTCACGATTTTTGCCTCTGAAATGCTCTCAATTCGGTGATGATGGAGGGGGAAATGGTGGTTAAGAGAGTGAGGAGAAAAGTTAGCAATATAGGTGGGGGTAGCAAGACCAAATCTCCTCTCTTTTGAATTTTGAATTTGGTTTGCTATCAAATCTTCTTGGGGGAAATGAGGTGACCGATGTTTACATGCTAGATGTAGGTTGATTATGATCTAATATTAATTAATTAAGGATGAATAATAAATGAAAAGGTTAACATGCTAAGGAATGGCAAGGAAAAGGTCAAAGGTGATTTGGCATAGAATTTATTAATCACCTAAGGGGCCGAAATTTTAACAATTAAATGGAGGAGAAATATTGTTAGTTAGTTAATTTAGAACCTTAAGAGTCTTACCTATCCTTTAAATAATTTAGTGAATTAACCCCAAAAATTAAAGAACATGAATGGACTTATTTCATACTTGCCTCAAGTTGCTTAAATAATTCCTTAAACCTCATTCTAACTTAAATCAACTTATTAGATAGCTAAATTAAACTCTGGAAATTAATCTTAAATTTTATCTAAAAACTCCAACTCCAGTCCTGCCTCACTGAAATAACTGAAAAGATAAAGATTAAACTACTACGTAAAATAATTAAATTTAAATACTCATGCAATAAAAAAATCATTTTAATTTAAAATACTAGAATTATGCATGGCTTATACGTAGTCTAATTTACGAGTTCTACAAGACATATCCTCGAGATAGAGTTCCCCGTCTATCTACTTTGACGATTCAGTCTTCTCTTCTAGACCGCATTCGCAGTGGGCAGCCAGCAGATGAGCAGTTGACGAAGTGGAAGCAGAGAGATGAGGCCAAGGGCAGTATCTTGTATACAGTTAGCGACGGTATTGTGAGATATCGAGACAGAATGTGGGTTCCTAGCAGCGGTTCTATTCGAGCAGATATTTTATCCGAGGCCCATATGTCGTCGTACTCTATTCACCCTGGGAGTACGAGGATGTACAAAGATCTGCAGTTATTGTATTGATGGCCCGGAATGAAGAAGAATATTAGACGTTTTGTATCCGAGTGTCTGACCTGTCAGCTAGTGAAGGCGGAGCATCAGAGACCAGCAGGTATGCTCAAGCCTCTTCCTATTTCCGAGTGGAAGTGGGAGAATGTTACCATGGACTTCGTGGTCGGTTTGCCGAAGTAAGTCAGAGGATCAAATGCTATCTGGGTGATTGTTGATCGTCTTACCAAATCAGCGCACTTATTGCCTATTAAGACGACTTTCACCATGATTCAGTATGCAGAGTTGTATATCCGAGAGATAATCCGACTTCATGGTATTCCCATTTCTATAGTATCTAACTTAGATCCTAGATTCACTTCCTCATTTTGGAAGAGTTTGCATTCAGCTATGGGTACGAAGTTGTAGTTTAGCACAGCTTTCCAACCACAGACAAATGGTCAGTCAGAGAGAGTTATCCAGATTTTGGAGGATCTTCTCCGTGCATGTGTCATCGATTTCTCAGGGAGTTGGGAGTCGAATTTGCCATTGGTAGAGTTCACCTATAACAACAGTTTCCAGTCGTCTATAGGTATGGCTCCATATGAAGCACTGCACTGTCGTAAATGTAGATCTCCTATTCATTTGGATGAAATGGGGGAAAGATCAGAAATGGGTCCGGAGATTATTCAGCAGACTACCGATGTAGTAGTCAAGATCCGTGATAGGTTGAGGACCACTCAGAGTAGACAGAAGAGTTATGCGGATCAGAGGAGGAGAGATCTAGAGTTTGCCGTTGGCGACCATGTTTTCCTGAATATAGCACCTATGAAAGGTGTCATGCGGTTCGGAAAGAAAGCAAAGCTCAGTCCGAGATTCATCGGACCATTTGAGATCCTCGACAGGGTTGGGACGTTAGCTTATCGTGTTGCTCTTCCGCCGAATCTGGCCGGAGTACACAATGTGTTCCACGTCTCTATGCTGAGGAAGTATATGGCGAATCATTCGCATGTCTTGACCTTCGATCCGTTGCAGCTCACTCCGAACCAGTCTTATGAAGAAAGACCAGTGCAAATCTTAGACAGACAGGAGAAGAAACTTCGGAACAAACTTGTAGAGGCCCGTATTTCGTACTTGAAAATTTGCGGAAAAATTTAAAATTTTCTCTTTAATTAAATAAAAAGCCTCATTCATAAAATAAACTGGTAAAAATGGTTCAACGTTTAAAGTAGCAGCGGAAGTAAATATTTGTTTTAAAGTAAAAACTAAAATAATTTCAACAAAATAAAAAACTGAGTTTGGAATAAAAATAGTAAGTGCTGAAAATGAGGTCCTCGGGTTCCTACTACTGCCGACCCACGATGGCTCATTGGTCCCCGCCCTCGGTCCCGACCTCATCAGTACCTACAAAAATCAAATCTAGTGAGTCTAAAGACTCAACATGGATATATCGTAAATAACAAGTACAAATATCATAAAATTTCATGCCATGTAAAGATATCATGTCGTAAAATGTAACGTGGAAATATTGTGTCATAAAGCGTATCATGAAAATCGTGTCATGAATAATTATAAATACGTGCATAACTGAACTGAAAGTCGTAAGTGAAATGTTTGCTCCGTAGAGCCCTGTCAGGAAATAGCATGTAATAATTTTCTGTTGAGATTATGTTCTACGCAAATGGCCCATGAACTGAACTGAATCGCCTGATCAGACTAAACCACAGTATACTGGGCGGTAGAGATCATCACAGCCCATGGACTGGATATCCGTACCAATAAATGAACATGAACCGGTTAGTGACCACCGGGTGAGGTAATAATCCCATGATAAGCTGCAATCCCATGATAGTGAGGTGGCCACAAGCAATATCGCATAAATCTCAAAAATGAATATTTTATATTTTTATGCACGTAATATAATTAAATAACATAATTAAACATCATGTATTAATTTACCAAATGGGTTGGATCGTTCGCAGGCTCGCTGCGACTTAATTCTAACATCAAAATATGCAAATGATTTTACTTGACCAAAACTTCGTAATTGAACCCAAAAACGGGACAATTACGCCCAACGAACTTAGTATTCAATCATGGCTTCGTACCAACCCAAACCAACATCAAACCATCATTTAGCCATTATTAAAATACTCTTAAAATACTGGAAAACATGACCATAGGGCTGTAATACACGAAAATAGTGAATGGAGGCTAAAATCAAGAAACGCTCTTTCGAGAGTCACTTTGGCACATTGCACCGTAAATTCTTGTACGACCTCTAAACTTACCCAAATCACAAACGGCCAAAAACATGAGCTTCCTAACTCATTGAGGTACTGACCAGTCCAAGGCCATAGGCTAAAAGCCAACCAAGAACTCGAAACACACCCCTGAACCGAAGCCAACCTGCTGTCCAAAAAATACAGCAGCAGCGGCCGTGCTTCCTTGCTTCGTTTTCGAGACTATTGGCGATTGGGGCTTGAACCACCGACCAGAGTCTCTTACCAACATCCCAAATTGTGGTTTGAACCATGGCTAAGGGCCCTAGGCCAGCCACCATTCGAACAACACCAGCAACCACTCGAAGCTCCCACCCGAGAACGCTTATGCACGCGTGGGGTGTCTTGCTTGTTCTTGCTGTCACGGACCATTCCTGTGGCCATTTGATTGACCATGGTATGATCTAGACATCAAGAGGTATGGTATGGACCATGGCTAAGGGCTAGAAGCCAACCAAGATCCACACCAACACCATGAAGCCGAAATTACATGCGCAGAAAATGAAGGAGATCGAAGGGGCTGTTCTTATTTTATTTGGAAACCGATGCAACCATGGATCAAGCCTTGAAAGGCATACTTGGTCTCGTCTAAAACATAACAGGGAGATGTTCTAACCATGGCTATAGCCCTTAGGGCAGCCAAGATCAGAAACATCACCCGGGACAGAAAACTGAAAATCGAAACTCAATATGACACTAGAGGGGGGTGTCGCTGTCCTTTCTCAATTCCAACATGCATGGGGCTTGAACTAATGGACCAACATGGTCTTGACACACCCTAGCACATGCCTAGGTGCAGCCTTGGGAGCCTAGGAGTCGAACCAACCTGCAAATCAACAAAAACAACCAAACCGTGAGGGCATAGGGAGAAGCCGAAAAATTCTGCACTACATTTTCGAAATTTCTTGACATAATTTCGGTTTTTGCCTTTTAAATTATGAACATGAAATGTTTTAAAATAATAATATGACTTGATTGAAGAGTAAAAGAATCGTATAAACATGCCTTGGATTTGTTAGAAATGAAAACAAATTGATTACGACGACACTGCGAGGAGGAGACGGAGTTGCTTTGCTTCTTGTTTTTCTTTCTTGTTTTCTCCCTGGCTATTCTCGATTTTCCTCTACTGAAAATGCTCTGAATTTTCGAAAATGGAGAGGGAGAGAATGGCTAGGAATGAGAGGAAAGTTTGCAAGATAAAAAGGATAAATGAATCTTGCTATCTTCCTAGTTTGTGAGATAAGGAATGATTTGATATCAAAAGATTTTTGAGGGATAATTAAGGGTGCACATGGTCAAATTTTTGGTCTAGGAACAAGGAGAAAATTGCTTAATTATTTAATTGTTGGTGATTTAAAAGTGGAGGAAATTATCTACCTAGAAAAGATTAAGGAAAGATATCAATAGAGAATTACTAAAATTTATCAAATCCTCCAAGTGTGGTGGTCGATTTTATCTTTCAAAATAGGGTAGAATTTTGATTAATTATTAATTATTGAAAATTTAAAGTTGAAGGAGTTATCTATGCCAAGAAGGGATAAAAAAAGATACCCAAAATTGTGAGTTGACAAATTTAATTCCTACAAAATGAAATGGCAGAAAATTATAATAAAATGAAAGGGAAAATATTTCTTAAATCTTGTATTTTAATTCTTTAGAGTTTTATCTACCCATTAAATAGTTTAGTGAATTAATAAATTAATTAAAGGATAACATTATCTTGCATATATGACTAAATCCATAAATTAAATTACTACATGTTAAATTGAAATTTCTTAATTAAAATAAGTCTAGATTAACTTATCTCAATTGGTCACATATTTTAATTTAGGCTTTTAAATTAATTATTGAACATAAAAGAACTTATTTACTACTTATCTCAAATTAATTAAATAAATCCTTAAACCTTCTTTTACATTAAAATAAATTATTATTTATCTTAAATAAGTTCTAAGAATGTTTTCTTATCATTAAATTTTTATCTTAAAACTCCAACTCTGGTCCGGCCTCGCTTATTTAACTAAAAAGATAAAACTAAACTTATGCGATTAAAAATGAATAATCATGACCAATCAACTTTAAAATGCCTTAAATAATAAAGAAATCATTTTTAATTTAAAATACTAGAAATTATGCATGGCTTATACGTAGTCTGATTTAACGGGTTCTACAACTCTCCCTCCCCTTAAAAGAAATTTCGTCCTCGAATTTAAAACTCACCGAATAACTCAGGGTAACGACTCCTCATCTCTAGCTCAGACTCCCACGTAGCTTCCTCCTCTGAATGATTAAGCCATTTGACTTTCAATAGCTGCACTATTTTGTTCCTAAGCTTTTTCTCCTGTCTGTTTAAGATCTGCACCGGTCTTTCTTCATAAGACAGGTTCGGAGTGAGCTGCAACGGTTCAAAGTTCAAGACATGCGAAGGATTTGCCATATACTTCCTCAGCATAGAGACGTGGAACACATTGTGTACTCCGGCCAGATTCGGCGGAAGAGCAACACGATAAGCTAACGTCCCAACCCTGTCGAGGATCTCAAATGGTCCGATGAATCTCGGACTGAGCTTTTCTTTCTTTTCGAACCGCATGACACCCTTCATAGGTGCTATATTCAGGAAAACATGGTCGCCGAAGGCAAACTCTAGATCTCTCCTCCGCTGATCCACATAACTCTTCTGTCGACTTTGAGAAGTCCTCATCCTATCACGGAACTTGACTACTACATCGGCAGTCTGCTGATAATCTCCGGACCCAATTCTGATCTCTCCCCTACTTCATCCCAGTGAATAGGCGATCTGCACTTGCGACCATACAGTGCTTCATACGGAGCCATACCTATAGACGACTGAAAACTGTTGTTATATGTGAACTCTACCAATGGAAAATTCGACTCCCAACTCCTTGAGAAATCAATGAAACATGCACGGAGAAGATCCTCTAAAATTTGGATAACTCTCTCTGACCGCCCATCTGTCTGAGGGTGGAAAGCTGTGCTAAACAACAACTTCGTACCCATAGTCGAATGCAAACTCTTCCAAAATGAGGAAGTGAATCTAGGATCTCGGTCAGACATGATCGAAACGGGAATACCATGAAGTCGGACTATCTCCCGCATATACAACTCTGCATACTGAATCATGGTGAAAGTCGTCTTAATAGGCAAGAAGTGCGCTGATTTGGTAAGACGATCAACAATCACCCAGATAGCATTTGATCCTCTGGCTGACTTCGGCAAACTGGTCACGAAGTCCATGGTAACATTCTCCCACTTCCACTCGGGAATAGGAAGAGGCTTGAGCATCCTGCTGGTCTCTGATGCTCCGCTTTCACAAGCTGACATGTTAGGCACTCGGCTACAAAACGTCTGATATCCTTCTTCATGCCGAACACCAATACAACAACTGCAGATCTTTGTACATCTTCGTACTCCCAGTGTGAATAGAGTACGGCGACATGTGGGCCTCTGATAAAATATCTGCTCGAATAGAATCGCTGCTAGGAACCCACATTCTGTCTCGATATCTCACAATACCGTCGCTAACTGTATACAAGATACTGCCCTTGGCCTCATCTCTCTGTTTCCGCTTTGCCAACTGCTCGTCTGCAGGCTGCCTACTTCGAATACGGTCTAGAAGAGAGGACTGAATCGTCAAAGTAGATAGACGGGAAACTCTACCTTGAGGATAAGTCTCTAAATCAAACCTCTGCATCTCAAACTAAAGAGGTCTCGAAATTGTCAAATGAGCCATCACTGCGACTTTCCGGCTCAATGCATCCGCAACTACATTAGCTTTACCAGGGTGGTAGCTAATGTCACAGTCGTAGTTCTTCACTAGCACCAACCAACGCCTCTGACGCATATTCAGCTCTTTCTGCGTAAAGAAATACTTGAGGCTCTTATGGTCGGTAAAGATCTGGCACTTCTCCCCATACAAATAATGCCTCCAAATGTTTAAGGCAAAAACTACGGCTTCCAACTCTAAATCGTGGGTAGGGTAGTTCTTCTCATGGGTTTTCAACTGTCGAGAAGCATACGCTATCACTTTCCCATGCTGCATCAATAATGTGCCTAGACCGAGCTTCGAAGCATCGGCATACAATACAAACTCGCCTAGCCCTGACGGCATGGCCCATACTGGTGCTGAGATAAGAGCTTGCTTCAAAGTATCGAAGCTCTTCTGACACTCATCGCTCCAAAAAAATTTAACATTCTTCTTTGTCAATGATGTGAGTGGAACTGCGATGGAGGAGAATCAATGAATAAACTTTCGATAATATCCTGCTAGCCCAAGAAAACTGCGGATTTCTGATGCATTCTGCTGCACAACCCAATCTCTGACTGCTGCAACTTTCGTTGGGTCTACCTCAATACCGCTGCTAGAAACAATGTGGCCTAAGAATGCCACCTTCTCTAACCAGAATTCGCATTTACTGAACTTCGCGAATAGCTTATGCTTCTGCAAGGTCTGCAAAACTGAGGTCAGATGTTTGCCGTGCTCCTCGTGATTCTTCGAGTAGACAAGAATGTCGTCTATGAATACTATCACAAACTGATCGAGATACGGCTGAAATACGCGATTCATGAGATCCATGAAGATCGCGGGCGCATTCATCAAATCTAACGGCATCACAAGGAACTCGAAGTGGCCGTAACGAGTCCTGAAAGCAGTCTTGAGAACATCGGCTTCTTTCACCCTCAACTGGTGATAACCAGAACGCAGATCAATCTTCGAGAATACTGAAGCTCCCTGCAACTGATCAAATAAATCCTCAATCAGCGGCAGCGGGTACTTGTTCTTCACTGTGACCTTGTTCAACTACCGGTAGTCAATACAAAGCCTCATCGAACCATCTTTCTTCTTCACAAACAAAACTAGCGCGTCCCATGGTGAAAAACTCGGGCGAATGAACTCCTTGTCAAGAAGTTCCTGGATCTGCTTCTTCAGTTCTGCCATCTCCGTCGATGCTAATCGGTACGGTGCTTTTGAGATCGGTACCGTACCTGGCATAAGCTCAATAGAAAACTCCACCTCTCGCTCGGGTGGCATACCAGAGACGTCATCAGGAAACACGTCTAGAAAATCCCTAACAATTGGGACATCGGAGGCTGACTGACTGGGTGCCTCGGGGACGGATACAAAAGTCGCTAAAAATGCCCGGCACCCTCTATGCATGAGCTCCCTAGCCTGGACACAAGGTATAATGCGCGGTAAAAGAAAGTACCTGTCTGGCTTGAATAAGAACTGCGTCATCCCAGGCGGTCAGACTAGAACAGATCTCCGAAGAAAGTCGATCAAAACTCTGTTCCTTAGTAGCCAGTCCATCTCTAGAATGATGTCAAACTCTGGCATCGGTAAGACAATCAGATCCGCATAAACGAGGTTGCCATGAAGCTCGAGATCTATGTCTCGGATCACATTGGTAGCTGCCATATCTTCAACAGAAGGCAATACTACTGAATAGGCTACATCTAGCCCAATGGTTTTGACCTTGAGAAAATTAGCAAAGACCTCCGAAATAAACGAGTGAGTAGCCCCTGAATCTATCAAAGCTTTCGTAGCTGATCCAGCTACAAAAATTCTCCCTTAAAGGTTGGAACATCAAGCTGAACCCAATAATCACAAGAACTAACTTATAGACATGCAAAGACCAAAGTTTTTCTAACTTAAATTCCCAAAAATAATGTTGAGTAGAGCATGCAATCCACACGAAATTCTAAGTTCAAAATATTAATCCCAATTCCCAAAACATTGAAATATAATTATTAACTTAAAGCGTTAAGTTACTTGTCATAAGCATGGTCTCCGGGTTCGTCTCTGTCGCATGAAGGGCAATAACTCTGTCTTGGGTAGGCAGATTCTTCTGAGGGCACTGCTGCAGCAAGTGGTCTGGGCTACCACACTTATAACACTTTCCTGAGCCATACATACATGCTCCAGGATGGCGGCGTGTGCACTTGGGACAGACTGGGTGCTCAAAGGTCATCGGGACAGCGCGTCCCTGCTGCCGCTGTTGCGGTCCTCTGTTTCTGGGCGGGCCGTGATGAGGCCTCTTATGCTGCTGCTGCTGCAGAGGAGGAGGGCGGTGTGGTACTGGAACTGGTCGCTTACCCTGGCGATCCCTCTCAATGTCAATCTGATCTTGCTCTGCAGCAAGAGCTCTGGAAACAGCGACTTCAAAGGTAGAAGGGCCAGCCACCCTAACATCACGGTGCAAGATCGGCCGTAGTCCATCTAGAAAGTGCCTCAGCTTGGTACTCGCATCATTCGCAATCAGGGGCACAAATGGCAGCCCCTCTCAAACTTACGGATGAACTCCGTAACCGTCAGATCTCCCTGCCTCAGGGTCATGAACTCCCTGGTCAATCTAGAACGCACTTCGTCAATAAAATATTTGGAGTAAAATACCTCCGTGAAGCGCGTCCAGCTCAAAGTAGCCAAATTCAGGCCTACTGATGCTCCTTCCCACCATAAGCGGGGATCTCCTCTGAATAAATAGGTGGCGCAACGAACTCTGTCTGCATCCCCAAGCTCCATAAACTCAAAAATAACCTCGAGGGACTTGATCCAGCCCTCGGCAATCATGGGATCTGTCGTCCCTGAAAATTCCTTCGGACGCATCTTCATAAACCTCTCATAAGTAACCTCGGGCCCTGTCGGCCTGGCTGCCACAGCATTGTTCCCCGCAAACTATGCGAAGAACTGAGTCATCCCAGCTAGCATCTGGGCATTCATGTCTGGTGGAGAGGGTGGAGGTCCATTCCTATCCTGCCTCTGATTCTCACCGTCCTCGTGACGAGGCTCATCATCTCTCGCGCGCTCAAGGATACCTCTAGGAGGCATACTGTTCCATGCATAATCCATACGTAACTAACATATATAATCTCCATTATTTCTTTAAATTTAAATAAATACTGCATACTTAAAATCTTGACGTAAAACATTTCATGAAAACATGCTGTTAAAATATTTCATGCTTTAAACAAAATGCATAAATGTAAAACTTACATACCGCAGACGTGACTTCGTGAGCTTCTCGAGGTCAGTAGTAGTACAACCCTTTACAAGAACATAGGCTCTGATACCAACTGTAGAGGCCCGTATTTCGTACTTGAAAATTTGCGGAAAAATTTAAAATTTTCTCTTTAATTAAATAAAAAGCCTCATTCATAAAATAAACTGGTAAAAATGGTTCAACGTTTAAAGTAGCAGCGGAAATAAATATTTGTTTTAAAATAACAACTAAAATAATTTCAACAAAATAAAAAACTAAGTTTGGAATAAAAATAGTAAGTGCTGAAAATGAGGTCCTCGGGTTCCTACTACTGCCGACCCACGATGGCTCAATGGTCCCCGCCCTCGGTCCCGACCTCATCAGCACCTACAACAATCAAGTGTAGTGAGTCTAAAGACTCAGCATGCATATATCGTAAATAACAAGTACATATATCATAAAATTTCATGCCATGTAAAGATATCATGTCGTAAAATGTAACGTGGAAATATCGTGTCATAAAGCATATCATGAAAATCGTGTCATGAATAATTATAAATACGTGCATAACCGAACTGAAAGTCGTAAGTGAAATGTTTGCTCCTTAGAGCCCTGTCAGGAAATAGCATGTAATAATTTTCTGTTGAGATTATGTTCTACGCAAGTGGCCCATGAACTGAACTGAATCGCCTGATCAGGCTAAGCCACAGTATACTAGGCGGTAGAGATCATCACAGCCCTTGGACTCGATATTCGTACCAATAAATGAACATGAACCGGTTAGTGACCACCAGGTGAGGTAATAATCCCATGATAAACTGCAATCCCATGATAGTGAGGTGGCCACAAGCAATATCGCATAAATCTCAAAAATGAATATTTTATATTTTTATGCACGTAATATAATTAAATAACATAATTAAACATCCTGTATTAATTTACCAAATGGGTTGGATCGTTCCAGGCTCGCTGCGACCTAATTCTAACATCAAAATATGCAAATGATTTTACTTGACCAAAGCTTCGTAATTGAACCCAAAAAAGGGACAATTACGCCCAACGAACTTAGTATTCAATCATGGCTTCGTACCAACACGAACCAACATCAAACCATCATTTAGCCATGATTAAAATACTCTTAAAATACTGGAAAACATGACCATAGGGCTGTAATACACGAAAATAGTGAATGCAGGCCAAAATCAAGACATGCTCTTTCGAGAGTCACTTTGGCACATTGCACCGTAAATTCTCGTACGACCTCTAAACTTAACCAAATCACAAACGGCCAAAACCATGACCTTCCTAACTCATTGAGGTACTGTCCAGTCGAAGTCCATAGGCTAAATGCCAACCAAGAACTCGAAACACACCCCTGAACCGAAGCCAACCTGCTGTCCAAAAAATACAGCTGCAGCGGCCGTGCTTCCTTGCTTCGTTTTCGAAACTATTGGCCATTGGGGCTTGAACCACCAACCAGAGTCTCTTACCAACATCTCAAGGTGTGGTTTGAACCATGGCTAAGGGCCCTAGGCCAGCCACAATTCGCACAACACCAGCAACCACTCGAAGCTCCCACCCGAGAACGCATATGCACGCGTGGGGTGTCTCGCTTGTTCTTGCTGTTACGGACCATTCCTGTGGTCATTTGATTGACCATGGCATGATCTAGACATCAAAGGGTATGGTATGGACCATGGCTAAGGGCTAGAAGCCAACCAATATCCACACCAACACCATGAAGCCGAAATTACATGCGCAGAAAATGAAGGAGATCGAAGGGGCTGTTCTTATTTTATTTGAAAACCGATGCAACCATGGACCAAGCCTTGAAAGGCCGACTTGGTCTCATCTTAGACATAACAAGGAGATGTTTTAACCATGGCTATAGCCCCTAGGGCAGCCAAGATCAGAAACATCACCCTTGACAGCAAACTGAAAATCGAAACTCAATATGAGACTAGAGGGGGGTGTCGCTGTCCTTTCTCAATTCCAACATGCATGGGGCTTGAACTAATAGGCCAACATGATCTTGACACACCCTAGCACGTTCCTATGTGCAGCCTTGGGAGCATAGGAGTCGAACCAACCTGCAAATCAACAAAAACAACCAAACCGTGAGGGCATAGGGTGAAGCCGAAAAATTCTGCACTACATTTTCGAAATGGCTTGACATAATTTCGGTTTTTGCCTTTTAAATTATGCACGTGAAATGTTTTAAAATAATAATATGACTTGATTGAAGAGTAAAAAAATGGTATAAACATGCCTTGGATTTGTTTGAAATGAAAACAAATTGATTACGACGACACGGCGCGGAGGAGATGGAGTTGCTTTGCTTCTTGTTTTTTTTCTTGTTTTCTCCCTAGATATTCTCGATTTTTCTCTACTGAAAATGCTCTGAATTTTTGAAAATGGAGAGGGAGAGAATGGCAAGGAATGAGAGGAAAATTTGCAAGATAAAAGGGAGAAATGAATCTTGCTATCTTCCTAGTTTGTGAGATAAGGAATGATTTGATATCAAAAGATTTTTGAAGGATAATTAAGGGTGCACATGGTCGAATTTTTGGTCTAGGAACAAGGAGAAAATTGCTTAATTATTTAATTGTTGGTGATTTAAAAGTGGAGGAAATTATCTACCTAGAAAAGATTAAGGAAAGATATCAATAGAGAATTACTAAAATTTATCAAATCTTACAAGTGTGGTGGCCGATTTTATCTTTCAAAATAGGGTAGGAAATTGCTTAATTATTAATTATTGAAGATTTAAAGTTGAAGGAATTATCTATGCCAAGAAGGGATAAAGAAATATACCCAAAATTGTGAGTTGACAAATTTAACTCCTACAAAATGAAATGGCCGAAAATTATAATAAAATGGAATGAAAAATATTTCTTAAATCTTGTATTTTAATTTTTTAGAGTTTTATCTACCCCTTAAATAGTTTAGTGAATTAATAAATTAATTAAATGATAACATTATCTTGCATGCATGACTAAATCCATAAATTAAGTTACTACATGTTAAATTGAAATTTCTTTATTAAAATAAGTCTAGATTAACTTATCTCAATTGGTCACATATTTTAATTTAGGCTTTTAAATTAATTATTGGATATAAAAAAACTTATTTACTACTTATCTCAAATTAATTAAATAAATCCTTAAACCTTCTTTTACATTAAAATAAATTATTTTTTATCTTAAATAAGTTCTAGGAATGTTTTCTTATCATTAAATTTTTATCTTAAAACTCCAACTCCGGTCCGGCCTCGCTTATTTAACTGAAAAGATAAAACTAAACTTATGCAATTAAAAATGAATAATCATGACCAAACAACTTTAAAATGCCTTAAATAATAAAGAAATCATTTTTAATTTAATATACTAGAAATTATGCATGGCTTATACGTAGTATGATTTAACGGGTTCTACAAAACTGGTGAAACTAGTGAAGGTCAAGTGGCTAAATCATTCGGAGGAGGAAGCTACATGGGAATCTGAGCTAGAAATGAGGAGTCAGTATCCCGAGTTATTCGGTAAGTTTTAATTTCGAGGACGAAATTTTTTTTAAGGGGGGAGAGTTGTAGAACCCGATAAATTAGACTACGTATAAGCCATGCATAATTACTATTATTTAAATTAAAATGATTTCTTTTATATTTAAGGCATTTTAAAAATTTGTTAAGTCGTGATCATTTATTTTAAATCGCAGAAGTTTAGTTTGTATCTTTTCGGTTAAATACGAGGCCGGACTAAAGTTGGAGTATAGAGATAAAATTTAATGATAACAAATATTCCTAAAGTTAATTTAAGTCAAAGAATAAGCTATTTTAATGAAAAATATGTTTAAGGATTTATTTAATTAATTAGAGATAAATAGTAAATAAGTTCTTTTATATCCAATAATTAACTAAAAGCCTAAATAAAAAGGTGTAACCAATTGGGAAAGATTAATCTAGGCTTATTTTATTTAAAAAATTGTAACTTAACATGTTAGTAATTTATTTTAAGAATTAGCCATGCATGCAAGAAAATTACTATTCCAAATTAATTTATTATTTCACTAAAATACATAATAAGTGTTTAAAACTTTAAAGAGTTAAAATTCAATATTTAAGCAATATTTTTCTCCATTTTATTTCTAGATTTCGGCCACCCCTTGTAGGATTTAAATATTGATTGACAACTCACCATTTTGATTTCCTTTCCTTATCTTTTCTTGGGAGATAATTCCCTCACTTTTAAATCACCAATAATTATTAATTAAGCAATATTCTTGCCTTTATTTTGTTAGAAGAAATCGTCCATTTACCCCTCTTCAAATCAAATCATTTCACACCTCATTTCCTTATCTCTCAAACTTAGGGATAGAAAGATTGTATCTTGCCATTCAATCCCCATTTATTTTGCAACTTCCTCATTCATTTCCTAGCCTTCACTCCTCTCCTCATTCTAGAAAATTTCAGAGTAAAAACTTCAGAAAACTCGTGAGAAGCAAGAAAAAAATAAGAGAGAAAACAAGTAAGAAAGAACTCCGTCTCCGCCGCGCCGCGTTCGTCGTAATTGTTTGTTTCTTTCGAAAACAATTTCCAAGCATGTTTATATCCTTCATTTCTCTTCAATAAAGTCCTATAGGCATTTTAAAACATCACATGTTCATGTGTCTAATGGCAAAACCGAAATCATGACAGCATGTATCAAAAAAATCTGTGCAGAATATTTTCGGCCCTTCCTTGTGCATCACGGGTTGGCTTGTTTTTGTGGTTTCAGGGTTTGGCTCGGTTCCAGGCACTCAAGGCTGCATCTAGACATGTACTAGAGCATGTTAGAGTCATGTTAGTCCATTGGTTCCAGCCCCTACACGCTGGAGGAAGAGACTTGACAGCAACTTTCCTTATAGTTGCAATGTGAGTCTCGATTTCTGTTGTGGGATGTCTAAGATGAGGGTTTGGATTGTGGTTGGCCCAGGACCTGTAACCATGGTTTGAACACTTCCTTATCAAGTCTAGGACGTGACCAAGATGACCTTTCATGGCTTGGTTCATAGTCCCATCAGTTTTTAAAACAAACAAGACAAGTGCCCCTTCGGTTTTCAAGTTTCTGATTTTTTTCTTGCGTGTGAGTTGTTCGGCCTTGTGGTGTTTAGGTGGGTTGTGGTTGGCTTCTAGCCCTTAGCCATGACTCATACAACACCTTAACATGTCTAGCATGGACCATGGTTAACCTCATATCCATTGGATCGATTATTTGACAGCAAAACAAAAGCAACACCCCACGCGTGCAGTATGCGTTCTCGGGTGAAGCATTGGATTGTTTTGGGTGGTTGCTTGGATTTTGGTTGGCATAGGGCCCTTAGCCATGGTTCAAGCCACACTTTAGGATGTTGGTAAGATGCTATGGTCGGTGTTTGAAGCCCCAATGGCCAATAGCCTTGTAAACGAAGCAAGGAAGCACAGCAGCTGCTGCTGCATTTTTTTTTTTTTTACACCAGTTTGAGCTTCTGTTCAAAGGCTTGTTTCGAGTTCTTGGTTGGCTTTTAGCCTATGGACTTGGACTGAACAGTGCCTCATTGAGTTACGAAGGTCATGTTTTTTGCCGTTTGTGATTTGGTCAAGTTTAGAGGTCGTACGAGAATTTACGATGCAATGTGCCAAAGTGACTCTCGAAAGAGTGTTTTTTTTATTTTGGCCTCCATTCACCATTTTCGTGCATTTCAGTTAGTATGAACATTATTTGATCATTTTAGGTGTATTTTAATCATGGCTAAATGATGGTTCAATGTCGGTTCGGGTTGGTACGAAGCCATGGTTGAATACTAAGTTTGTTGGGCGTAATTGTCTCGTTTTTAGTTCGATTTTGAAGTGTTGGTCAAGTTGAGTTTATTTGCATGTTTCTCATGTTAGAATTAGGTCGCAGCAAACCTGGGAACGATCCAACTCAAGTAGTAAAATAAAAACAGGATTTTAATTATATTACGTGCATAAAATATAAAATGTTTATTTTTGAGATATATGCGATATGTCTTGTGACCACCTTACGCTTATGGGATTGCTTCATCCGGTGACTTACGACCGGGTTATGGTTACGTATGGGTACGGATATCCAGTCCAAGGGCTGTGATGATCTCTACCACCCAGTATACTGTGGTTTATTCTGATCAGACGATTCATGTTATGTTATGGGCCACTTGCGTAGAACATTATCTCTACAGAAAAATTATGATATGCTATTTTATGACAGGGCTCTATCGAGCAAACATATTATGTACGATTTTTTTGATATGCACGTATTTATAATTACTCATGACACGATTTTTACGTTACGCTTTACGATACGATATTTTTACGTTACGCCAAATTTTACGATATATTTACTTGTTATTCACGATATATGCATGCTGAGTCTTTTCACTAGACTTGATTGTTGTAGGTACTGATGAGGTCGGGACTGAGGGCGGGGACCAGTGAGCTAGCTTGGGTCAGCAGTAGTAGGAACCCGAGGACCTCATGCTTAAGTTTATTTATCTTTTTATGCTCAAACTCATTTTTACTTTGTTGAAATATTTTTTAGTTGTGGTTTGAAAACAACATTTACTTCCGCTGCTATTTTAACATTAAATCTTTTTATCAGTTTATTTTATGAATGAGGCATGTTATTTATTTAGAGAGAAAAAAAAATTTAATAATTCCGCAAATTTACAAATACGAAACACGGGCCACGACAATAATGTTTATGAAAATCACAATTTTCAAATACATTATTTATTTGGTAAAATTTTAATTTAAAAACACTTTCACAAATTAAAAGTTATATTCCCCTCATAGAAGTCTTACTTCTATTTTTCTTTACGCTTATAAACTCTTTTATAAGATGTTCAACACATTGAACTATTTTTACTTCTCAACGGTATCTAGAAAGTTAGCACTTGTGTGGCCCTCAATAGTTCAATGATACAACTAGCCGTGGGTTCACATCTCCATGTGATTCAGGACTAAACATGTCCTTATATGAGCATACCCCAATTGCTCCATTCTTACTTATCAACTCCTTGATAATAAGAACGTCAGAACTCATGTCTGATAGTACACAACCAATCATGTTAAACGCCTAGCAGCATCGCTTACATGATTCCCTAGGTATCAAATGATAGTGCCTGCATGAACTAATGTATTATGGTTAGCGTATAGTACGGTCTCTTCATCTCATATATCCCGACCGATTCGACAACCATTGGTATATCGAGAGCTGTCAAAGAATCGATACTATGTGTCATGTCGTAGTTGCATCGATGGTGTAATCTATGAAACCCCTTTCATAATTACCACCAACACTCTGATCAGAGATTTCATACTACATACACATATGATATCCATACCCGAAGGTAAGCGGTGAATCCCCGACTACAATGCATCGACTCTTATATGTTTCGACAGAACACCCAACCTTGCCACCTGATGACCCCATGAGAGTCGGTAAACAAGTCAAAGTGCAACGCTAGAATATAGAGTCTCAATGTTGTCCTGGGTCATAAAGACTCATGGTGTACAACCATAAACTAGGACGTTTCCACTCGATAAATGAGAACCACTTGGAAAGTCCTTCATGGAGGGTTGTTCAGTGCACTCTACCAGGAGCACCTATCTGCATGCTTGGACATCACAATGTCCCCTACCAATGTAACATGGTACTCACATCGCAGATACTAGTCTCAAACTCGAGCGGCCTATATCCTTCTTAGCGGCGGCTAAATCGACTAGGAACTGTTTAGAATATACAGTATTCCAAATATGAGTTTCATGATACTCATCGTATGAGCATCTCATATTCTTTCTACTATTTGTATATTCAATGAGTTTATCTATGCAACTAGCATGGGTATACAATTTAGATTAGATTCCCTGCAAGCCAATTGTTGGCTAGGGATTTTATTGACTCAGTTGAAATAAACAATCTGTATTTTACATAATTTACTTTTTAATGGTTTCGTTTTACTTTATCTGTATACCCATGCAAGCAGCATAGATAAAGTCCTTGATTATGCTTTAATACAAATGAATCGTAATTCGATGTTGAAACCCAATTGTAAACACTGCATATTCTAAATTCGTTCATAGTCGATTCAGTCGCCTATAACTTGGATAAAGGTCGCTTGAGCTTGAGACTAGCATCTGTGATATTGTGTACTGCATTTCTTGGTAAGGGCATAGAGGTTTCCAAACATGCAGATGGGTAGTCATATGATGATTATACCGAACAACCCTCCCTCGGACTTTCCAAGCGGTTATCATTCATCGAGAGGATAAGTCTGTGGTTATGATTGTACACCATTAGTCCTTACGACCCGGGACAACACTGAGGCTCTATATGCTTGGGCTGTGCTTTACTTGTTTACCGGCTCCAGGAGAGTCATCAGGTGGCGAGGTTGGGTATAGTTGCGACACATATAGGAGCCAGTGCATTGTAGTTGGGGATTCACCGCTCATCTATGGGTGTGGATATCCTATGTGATCTGAAGTAATAATAGTGCATGGAATCTCTGGCCAGAGTATGAGATGTACGCTGGAGAAGGAGTTTTCCAAATAGTACACGCGATGCCATTATTATATGTACCACATGGTTATCGAATTAATATGCAACCCTCGATGAACCAATGGTTGCAGATTCGATTGGGATATATTAGATGAAGGGACCGTACTGTACGTTAATCATAATCAACTAGTTCTTGCAGACACTATCAGTGATACTAGGGAATCATGGGGCGATGCTACTAGACGCTCTTACCATGATTCGATGGGTTTAATCAGAAATATGATTTCGGACATTCTCATGATCAATTGTTGATACATAGAATGGGGCAAATAAGGGTAAGCCCGAATAAAAGATTATGTCCTGAGTCACAAGGAGTTGTGAACTCACAGCTAGCTGTATCCCTGAACCATTGAGGGTCACACAAGCACTGGATCGTTTGTTCCCGTTGAGAGAATAAATTCAAGGAGTTTAATCTTTATTATGATGTAGTAAATTCAAGGAGTTGAATTTATGATAATTAAATTTTGAGAAATTAAATTCAAGGAGTTGAATTTATGAAATTAGGAGAGAATAAATTCAAGGAGTTGAATTTATAAAATTTGTGAATTTATTTATTAAATTCAAAAGTTGATTTTATTAAATATTAAATTTTGGAGGTGATAAATTCAAGGAGTTGAATTTATAATTTAAATATTAAATTCAAATGTTGAATTTATAAAGAATTTAAATTAAATGTAATGGGTATATGTATAATGGGCTTGTAGGAGTACAAAGCTAACATACATATTATTAAGGTTCTTAATTGAACTTTAAAAGATTAATTAATTAAACTAATTGGACTAGAATAATTAATTGATTAGGCCCATTAAGTATTTAATTTTATTAACGGGCCTTAAGCTTATATATATGTGTATTAGGCTTAAGGTTAAAAATAATTCATTCACAATTTTTTGAAAAACCCTAGCCTCCCATCATAGTGATTTTCGAAAATCACTTCCTTCTCTCCCTCAATAATTTCGGCCTCCTTGATTAGTTTTTGGGTTGAGCCGCCTCTCGATATTTTAATCTCTATCGTAAAACTTCTTCTAATTTTTCTAGTGCAAATTAGAAGAGTAACAAATCATCTAGTCGTGGACCTGATTAGAAGTTTGGAGGAAGGAGTTTTTGAAGATCGTTCGTTGGGATTCATCAAGAGCTAGATCCATCTATACCGGATTAGTTGGAGCCAAGTGATTTAATTCACCAAAGATATAAAATTCCAACGTCCTATGAATGTTTGATTATTAAACCATACGAGTGCCCAAACATAAAAATATTTTGATTGTCAAAATAAAATAAAAATTTTAAAACTTCCGCTACGTTTGGGCGCGTAGAAAACCGGGATCCAACATTGGTATCAGAGCCAAGGTTTTACTAGATCGTATGGTTTTGATATTGAATAATTTATTTCTAACCACATAAGAAAATTTTTCAGAAAATTATAACACCACAAAATTATTTTTTTGGAAATCAAAAAAAAAAAAATTTGGGTCTGCCCGGAACTGTTCTGGGCCCTGCGCGCTGCGCGCAGCCCCCATAGAGCGGCTGCGCGGCGCGGTGTGCGGAGCGTCCACACGCCTGTGCGCGCAGGGCCGCCACTGCCCGAATGATGGACTTGAATTGTTTGGGCGGGCGGCGCGGGCAGTTCCCGGGTTCGTCTCGGGAGGCGTGCTGGATGATAAACTTGAATTGTTTGGACCTAGGGTGCAATTTTCTGATTTTTCAAATTTTTGGGCAAAATTGATATTTTTGAAAATTAGTTCAATTTTTCTTTTGGAAAACTAAATTTTAGAAAATTAATAATTTTCTTGTAAAATAAATAATTAGAATATGATTTTAATTATTTATGGTAAAAATGAGTTTTTACAAGAAATCAATTATTATTGATTTAATTAGAAATTAAATAAAGGGGTTTATTTAATTTATTAAATTCTTTAATAATTGTGGTGGTTAGTGATGAATTATTAGATATATGATTTATCAGTTAATTAAATTTGTTTAATTAATTGATGTTAATATTTGATATTAAATGCATGAAGGATGATCGAGAGCCTTGACCAATGTGTTAGGTGTATGTTAGGATATTTTACTGTTTTATTCATTTTCTTAATATTTCATATTATTAAAGTGGACCTGGTTTATGGCCCGTTTCCACCCCCATGTCATGTATCTCTTTCGTGTCATTGCTATTTAAATGTAATTATTAGAAATAGTACGATATCAAGACTGGAAGATGGCGGGCCCGATGAACAGGATGAAGGCATGTAAAATATTGGAAGCTCTTGTAATAGTTGCATTTACATCCCTGCATTCACCTAGGTTTTGGACTTGGATCCATGTATGGCTCACATGGATCTAATAGTGTTGGCGATCGATCATCCTTATTTAATGTTGAATGTCATATTATGATATATGTGATATATAGTAGTATGCATGTATGTATATTATTAAATAATATAGTTGCATGAATCCGACAAACATACAAACTCGTGGCACGCGATTTTTAAATTAAAATGATGAGAAAATTTTTAAATTAAAACCCCTCATTTTGAATAAAATTCAAAATTTATATCAAACAGAAAAAGTAAAAATTAAAATAGTTTAATTTTTCCTTACCTTCCATCAACCGTGGTGCATGTCGATCGCTACCCGCGGACAGTGTCTGACTCATATTATTGGGGAGGCAGGACGCCGGAAAGTTGTGACTTCCACTAGACATATGATGTGTGTTGTCACTTTGATTGTTGCACTCCCAAGAGCAGGTTGTCCACAAGTAGTATAATTCGGTGAGTCTGATATCGTATCCAAAGGGAAGCTAAGGTAATTACAAGTCCACTACAATGTCTTTTTGTTTTGTTTTTGTTTCTTTTTAATTTTAATTGTTTGAATCTTTAATGGGTAAATTATAATTGTTCAAATTTTAATTTAAGTA
>NC_133321.1:11304970-11306171 GCF_012295235.1 Primulina huaijiensis
TGCTTGATTGCGACCAATGGATCTTTGTTATCATCGGATCTGGCTTATGAACAAAAGCTTCCAAATTATCAATTAATTGGTCGGCAGTCGAAGCAGAGATGAGCATTCTTCGTGAATTTTCTGAAATGAAATTCTGTTCCACAGCTTTATCAAGAAATGTCAACAAACTGTCATAATAATTATTGATATTCAACAAGCTCACATGTTTATTATGGATATTAAGTTGTGCCCAAGAAACAGTGTGAAAAANGAGGCTCGAAAGCTGTTTTCTCAGTCCTCTCCACTCACTCACAAAATATGTGTGAGTTTAAAATTTTAGGCACTCTTATAAGGTATAACTTGGGCTATATATTTTAATACCTGATTTTATCACAATGGTTAATCACTCAAAAAAATTTCATAAATCATATTTTTATATTGATCAGAATATTAAAATTGACTTTTTTTTTTCAAATAAAAATTTAAACATTCTTAAATAGATTAATGCATGTTCTAATTTAAATCTTTCAAACATGTAATGTATGACATTTTTTCAAAAATTACTAAGATACAAACAATAAACATGATTTTATTTTAAAATAATATATATATTTATTTTTTTATATATAAGTTTGTTCTCCCCCCAATCAAAATATGACATTGTCTATAATGTCAAAATAACTATTAATAAAGAGTACATAATGAAAGAGATATCATCTGGAATTTTATTGAAGATAACAAACTGAAACAAACGCAAACCAATCCACGACTTTTGAATCAATGATCCGACTTCCTTTTCTTATTGCTTGATTGCGACCAATGGATCTTTGTTATCATCGGATCTGGCTTATGAACAAAAGCTTCCAAATTATCAATTAATTGGTCGGCAGTCGAAGCAGAGATGAGCATTCTTCGTGAATTTTCTGAAATGAAATTCTGTTCCACAGCTTTATCAAGAAATGTCAACAAACTGTCATAATAATTATTGATATTCAACAAGCTCACATGTTTATTATGGATATTAAGTTGTGCCCAAGAAACAGTGTGAAAAATTTCTTCTAATGTACCAAAACCACCTGGTAGTGCGATAAAAGCATCAGAATTTTCAATCATTTTTGTGATTCTTTCATACATAGAAAAAACTTTTAATTCCTCACCAATCGTAACACCTGTAATATTTCCTTCAGCTAAAGCTGTAGGAATAATACCCAAAACCTGACTA
>NC_133321.1:11313175-11339453 GCF_012295235.1 Primulina huaijiensis
CTTTGGTAACTTTATTTGTTGCTTAATTTGATCCCAATTGTGAGAGGATTTTTATCTCATGCTTGTCAACAATATTGTAGATATTATAATCAACTTTCTACAGGTCCAAGAATCATCTTAATCCCATTTGCAACGCCAAGTTTATTCTTGTTTTATCGAACCTGTAAAAAATAGTAAAAACTTGTAATTACACAACAACTTATATTTTATACAATTTATTATAAAACATATAATATTTAAACATTTAATAAAACAAAAACTATATATTTATATTATAAAACATTTAAATAATGTACAATTTTTATGTTTATCAATGTGAATTGAGTGGAACTCCCATGACTTCGGCTCATATTATTGGGGGAACTCATGGCGACCGTCTACTGCTCCATCTACTACTCCACCAGAAACTGTCACTTCTACTGCTTTGATTGTCCCTCATGCTGGTTCTCCTGCTCACATTGCTCATCTTGCAGAGATCAAACATCGTATTCTAGAAAGATCTCCCTCCCCACGAGAAGCATTTGATCTTGAATTTGAGATAGATATTCTACAAAGAAATCTCAGCAATCTTTCAGAGAGAGTGAAACAGTTGACCTATGAACATGCTGGAGAAGCAAGTGCCACCAAATTCTTCCGTGAAACCATTTCCAAAGAATTCATTCTCACGGCAGAATCGTTGGCCAAGCTGAATGTTGAAACCAACATCTTCAGGAATTCTATTTTCACAAATCAGAGTAACATCTTGCTCGGACAGGTTAAGTTAACCAAAATTGTCTCTAATCATGATTCGTCTATTTTCTCAGTCTCCAACAAAGTTGAAGCTATGGATTCGAAACTTGAAACTATTGATGCCAAGATTGAGTCCCAATCTCAATCTCTTCATGATCTTAATGAACGAGTTTCGAATCAAGCACCATATCTGGAGATGCTGAATCATGGAATTCATACTCTTACTGGCCGGGTGGATGACTTGCTTTCTCGAATTCAGGCCAGTGATGCCAAAAAGGAGGAATCAGATGGCAGAACTGGAGATGGTAGACATCATGCAGAATCTTCTTTCAGAAATCAAGATCCTCAGGATGAGGAAACAATGTTCAAAGACATTGGCACTGATGATTAAACTCTTTTAAACTCTTCTGTTTATTTACTTATCAATTATCTTGTTATAATTGCTATCTGTTTTTTTTTTTATATATATATATAACTATTGTTCTTCATCTTTACTAACATCTAGGTTTTGGCATCACCACAAAGGAGAAATTGTTAGACTTAATTTAATTGTGGTGATGAGAGTCAAAACAAGTAGGCCGTGATAGCTAAATCAGAAGACAGTATAATAAGCAGAAGCTATCGTATCGCTTAAACAGAAGCAGTACTTAACGGCTTATAAAAAGCAGAATCAGAACTTAGAAAAACAGAAGCAGTACTTTTAGAGTACCTAACGGCTTATAAAAAGCAGAATCGGAACTTAGAAAAACAGAAGCAGAACTCAGCGTCTTTTGTTTGATCGGTACAAGTCTTAAATGTTACAGTTACTTTACCTAGTACTAGTATTAATTGCACCATTAATGTTGTACGAAGACATTTAACGCTCCTTACTAGTTTTGGTATGAAACAAAGACAAATTATTCTGAAGCTTTCTGCACTTTTTTAGGTGATAAAGCTGATTCTACTCAAAAGTCAAAGAAGCTGTTTTTGACTATAGACGTTGGATTCAAAGCTTTCTCTATATATAAGGTTCAACCCTATATAGAAAACAACGATCATTATTCTCAAGCAACACATTATTTATCCAACGTTATTTTTGAGCAATCAAAGAACTACTCGTAATCCTCAAGCTCAAACGTATTGAAAAGCAGCACACTCGTTATAGCAATTATCTGATCTTCTGAGATCATCTTGTGCTGCTGTTTCGTAATTTCTTCACAAGCTATACACCTTACTACATCTTATTGGGAAGAGTCTGTAATCTGGAAAAGATTCTTTTTCAGAACTTTGTTGTATTCGTTACATTGTGTTGTGGAACTAAGAGTTTCAGTAGACTAAGGGTAAATCCTACTGAAGTGGGTGTGTACAAGAGTTGTACTGTAAAAACCAAATTCTTTTAGTGATACCTCCTTGAAACAGAATAAGGGGAGACGTAGAAGATTTCATCTTCAAACTTCCAGAAACAACCATGTCTACTGCCTACTGTTCTATTGTTTTTACCCCAAACCATCATATCGTTTCTGCACTACTTATTGTGATATGCTGGATTTATACTTGAACAAGATAAGCTATAATCTCTAACAGGATTCTAGCACATTTGCAAAAACGTCAAAGAAAATTCTAGCACATTTGAAAAAACGTCAAAGAAAAGAAAGAGTTTATTCACCCCCTTTCTAAACTCTAAGTCGATCCCCAACACAATTCAAAATATTAGCTTACAAAAAAAAATAGTCATGCATCGCCATCCAATAAACAAAATGTTGTAGGCCTATTAGTTATTACATTATAAAATCGAAAAAATCGTGTAAACTGACTGGCAGCATCTAGTTTTAGTTTTTATACACACGAAAAAATCGACGTGATAAAAAGAAATAAGTTTTATCCAAATTTCAGACAGGTTATATTTAAGGTTCTGAAAAATAAGTGTGAAACATTATTAAATATTGTGGGCAAATTTCAAGTTTTATCGGATTAAACGAGTTTAATAAAAACTTAAGCTTAAAAATATTTTAAATTTTTACTAAAGTTTCACTTATATCAACAGTCCATTAATAAATTAAAAAACATATTAACATAATAAATTTAAAAATAAATGCATAAATTTATCAATGACTCCATCGTCCTCACAAACTGCTCCATTGTCTATCAAGTGTTTTCATTGAATATTTAAGATTTATATTTGTTACTTCAAATTTAAAATATAATTTAAATTTTTTTATCCAAACATGGTTGATTTTTCACATTTTTTAGCGCTTATTCTTGTTAAATCTTTTAAATATTCTTTTCAAAACTCGTGTTTTTTCACATTTAACACGTACGCAACTTAATTAACCTAATATTGACCTTCTTTCTCCACTTTTATCCAAATAATATCTTTTTTATTCATGTTTTATACATAAATTAATCTTCATTTCTTCGTGTTCGTCAGATCATCCGTTATATCAAACTTCCCCTAGAGATTTAAGACGTACAATATAAAGAAAAGTTTGAAAAGAGAAGAAGAAAAAGGATTTCTAGCCTTGTTGGGAATGGTTTAAATCACAAATTGAGTATACAAGAAACAAACTAAAATGACATTAACCGGAAATGTGTCTTTAGAGATTTTTATCCCAAAAATATAGTAACTTAATAGAGAGACTAAAACGCAAATTTAGAAAATAGGGTACACAATCACATTGACCCTTAACAAACAATCATTACTATAGCCCAACACATACACAAAATCAACTACTCCAAAAAATTAGACCTGCCCACTAACAATTCCAATTATATATAAAAGAATCATGTCGAATTCTTGGTTCATGAATCAGGTGACGGTCACATATTGAATATATAATTTTGATATGTTTTATCACATCGAATATATGAGTGTCATCTCATTGATAGACACAGATATACAGAGTAACGCATCCCACTACACCACTCATAATAACAACTCCGTGTAAGAGCGTGCGTTTGACTGATGTTTTGATGAAATTTTTAGCCCTTCTTTGACCGTTTTTTTTTAGCGAGGAGAAAACAAATAAGATTAGTTCAACAAGTTGGCCTATATATGTTTGTGATTATTTAATTAGTCAAACTTAATAAAATTGAATAGAAAAAAGGTTAAGGCTTATGCAATAGATTGTAACTTACATATTGAATTTGTGTCGGATATGTCGGCAATGTACAGAAATAAACCAATATATTATATTCAGATCAAATTATGACTGATTGTATGATGAGATGTGTAACTATATAAAGTTATAAACGGATTCGAGGGATCGATTTTTTTTATTAAAAAAATTTATTTTTAATTATAAATCCATTGATGAGATCTTATGATATATATANAGATAATTATTTTTTTTTATATAGAAGAATTTAGGAAAGCTGAAATTATATTTTATATTACGTGCATTGGCAAAAATATTACGAAAATATAAACATATAAACTAACTCCACTCTTTGGTCGTCTAAGTATAAATTGCATATAAGATCTAAAATCTTCCCGTTTTCCGTTCATTCTTCTTCTTCTTCTGCATAATAAAAGTACCGATTTTTATTGAATTCTACGATCTTTGATGGCGGATTCGGATCACAAAGTGCGCATAGAGACCGAACCCTCTGATGGGTTCTTGTTAAGCGAGAAATTAATGCTGGCCGTCGTCGGTATACTCTCCGCCGCGTTGGTTTTAGTCGTCGGACGCCACATCTACGACCGATGGTATTTCACGCGGCTGCGGCGCCGTGAAAGGGAGCTGCATCGGCGCCGCCCGGGCCCGAGAATTCACAACGTGCTTTTCGGCACTAATGTCCCTCACCACCACATTGTAGATCGGGGGCTAGAGTTGGTGGTGCTGAGTTCGCTTCCGGTTTTTCTTTACCCCCGAGGCGAGGCCCAAGAGGAGGAGCGGCCGCAGGGATGTACCGTGTGCTTGTCGGAGTTTGAGAAGGACGACATCATCCGCCTCCTGCCGAAATGTAATCACTCCTTCCACGTCGACTGTATCGACATGTGGTTCTATTCTCACTCGACCTGTCCCCTTTGCCGGTCGCGGGTTGAACGGGTGGCCAAACCAGTGCAGAGCCGGGGCAGGCCTGGTTCCAGCTCTGGTCATGGCGGTGAGTCCGCCTCGTGTGAGGAGGGTGGGAATGGCGATACCGCGGCGGCGGACGTGGAAACTGTGTCGCTGCCGCCTGATAGGTTTGAATACTACTTGGAGGATGAGGACTTGGCTCCTTGCTCGGGAGCGAGTCAGGGGGTGAGGTTCTCCAGGACTAGGTTGATGACTTTGAAGAGGATACTTAGTATAAGCAGAAAGCCGACAGATGGCGGAGCCGCGGTGGATGTTGGCGGCGGGGCCACCTGCGTGGACCTTGAGCGCGGGGAGTTAACTCGAGAGTCGAATCATTCGCGCACACCAAATGGATGATGAATTCATTGTAGAACCTACATGCTCATTTTTAGACTGATTGGACCAAAAATGAAATTGTAACGAGTAAGAAAAGATAGGAAATTATTATCATAAATGTTTGATTAATTTTGGCAATTTAGTGTAAGTTTTAATTTAGTTACAATGTCCTTATAACAAATATATACAAGTATTTTCATAACATTTTTTATTTTTTTTAATATTTTGTGGGATGAATTTTGATAGTTAAATCGATAGACTCCGGTAGTATACAAGATCAGACTCGTCACGATTTTAATCATTAAATAAAATATATCTGAAAACAATTTCAACCAAATATAAAAAGTAGCAATTCTATGGAAACAATAATTCATATAATCCCACGAGGTATTAATTGGATATATTGACAATATGAAATGTGTAAAATCTTATGAAAAGACAATCTTAAGAAAAGAATTGAAGGAAATTGATAAATAAAGGGAGGTATGAGTGCTAAACAAGTTGACTGCGAGATCGGGTTTCACCCCTTACCCAACTTCTATATAATGCCACGCTGTGACCTTGGAATTATATATAGAGCTTGAAAGTTACGATGAAAATATCATATTTTAGGAGTGGTATTTAATTCATTAAAAATATTTCGAGAAATAAATATATTATTGAGATAAAAAAAAGATTTGATAGATTTTTAGTCCGTAAAAACTCTAGTTTCCTTATGGATAGACCTAATCTCTTCCTAATATTATTACATTTTATTATAGTTTTTGGCCTTTTTTATCTTTAAACTTATGTCTTCTTCATTTTCTCTATTCAACCTGAAACACAAGGAGGTTGCAAGAAGTTTTTTTATTATTTCTCCAAACAACTCTAGACTAAGTTTTATTTCTGATTCAAATGATATTTCTACTATTTCAATTTTATCGTTGTGAAGTTTTTGCGCTTTAATTTAATATTTTTGTTTTGTTCAAGTATTTGTTAATTTATGTCGATTAATCTAACAATTTAATTCGATATATAATTTTCCAATATTACTCATGAATTCATCGATTCATAATTTTAATGAATGATTGACACATGAGTAACGCTAGATTAGGTGCATTGTGCTATCATAGCATATTTAATCTAAATAAATCAACGAAAGTGGAATATTAATTGCAGTTATCTCGATTGTTAGATTTAAGAATTAAATGTTTTCACAAAACGAAAATGATATTTTTAACTAATATAGAATGTTATCGTGCCTAGTTGATTATTGATAAGTTTTGACTGGATGCTGGATTTGGTTAATTAAATTACGAAAACACAAGGATTTTAACGACTATCCTTATAATTCTAAGATTAATTGGTTGTAACTGCATTAATAAATAATATGTTAGCCGATGACCAGTTACACAATTGAATAATAGAACCCCCTTAATCAAAATTTGGTAAGATTGAATTTCTTCTTTTAATATACTATTTTGGCTTTTTAAATATCTTTAAATTTTTTATTTTTCCAAGCTTGCTAATTTTAGTTTTAGTATTTTATTTAGTTAGTCTTTATCCAACAAATCCACCTTATTATTTATTTTTTCTCGAAAGAAATCGTCATTCGTTCCTTGTGGATTCGATCATACTCACCATTACACTCATTTTACTTAGAGAGTAGGAATTTAAGTTTGGTGGCTCAACGACAGCACATCAAATTGTGGCGTCGTTGCCGAGGAACGGTGCAAAGTTAGTCTCTTTCTAATTGTGTTATTTTCTTTTCTCTTTATGCCTCATTCGTCTCGTATTGGTAAACTTGTATGTATTACGCAAATCGAGAAGACGACTAAAAGATTGAAAGAAGAAGAAGGCTACAGGGAATTATTGTTATATAATACTTCGAGATGTTCTATCGACAAGTATTCACAAGTTTAACTAACAAAACCGAGAGCAATTCTACGAATCATGGGGGAGATTCAATAATTTAGCAACAACATTCAGGAACCACGATTTTCTAACTAAGTTCTTATTCGATTTTTCCTTAAAGGTTTGGATGTACACTACAAGAAAAATGATTTTCCGCAACACGTCATCAACAGCGTGCATTAAAAGCACGCTGCGAATATTACTTTTAACGGCGTGCATCCATATGTGCGCTGTTAATATTATTGCACTTGACAGTATTAACAGCGTACATTAAAAGCACGTTGTGGATAGTAATATCCGCAGCGTGCAGTTATATGTGAGCTGTTAATAACTTATGCAATTTTCGCAGCGCACAATAAAGGCACGCTGTTAATAATATTATTAACGGCGTGCATGTTTATGTGCGCTGTTAATAGTAAATCATTTTTTTTAAAAAAAATAAATTTTTTTTAACGGCGTGCATATATAAGCACGCCGTGGAAAATGGGTGCGCCATCATTTAGCGACGGTTTATTTAACCGTCGCCGATTTAAATTTAGCGACGGTTGTTCTTAACCCGTCGCTATTGGCGACGGTTTTAAATAAACCGTCGCCGATTTAAAACTAGCAACGGTTTAAAATAACCGTCGCGAAATTTAGCGACAATTAAGCATTAATCGTCGCTATATTTAGCGACGGTTTTCTTATACCCGTCGCAAGGTTTTACATCGGCGACGGTTTATTATAAAACCGTCGCTAGTAGCGACGGTTTAAATACAAACGTCGCTAATAGTCTATAAATATCCGCATTCCCTTCCCATTTCTTCACAACACTNGACAGTTTTAAAACCGTCGGTAAACTTAGCGACCGTTTAAAAACTGTTGCCTATAAATTTAGCGACGGTTATAAACCGTCGCTAGTAGCGACGGAAATTTTAAAACCGTCGCTAAAATTAGATTTTGCAATAATTATTAACGGCGTACATTGCACGCTGCGGATAATAGTATTAACGGCGTGCATGTGCACGCCGCGGATAATAAGATTAACAGCGCGCACATGTACGCCGCGGATAATCTTAAACTTTCAACAGCTTTGAACTTTGCAGCGTGCAATGTGCGCTGCGGAAAACGAATTTGCGCGCTGCGAAAAGCCATTTTTGTTGTAGTGGTAGTAACATGAAGATGGGTATTTAAATAGAGCATCGATAACCGGTAGTCCATTACTTAGTCGAGATGGAAACAGTGAGATATATTTGTTGGATGATATGGCCGACTTTGACTACCACCAATATTGGGATCCTTCGCTAAAAAATTGGAGCCACCAATATCACTACGAAATTAGCCACCCTGGTTTTATAGACCGACCTTTCAAACATAAAAAGATGAGAGATATAGTCTTGATTTAATCATAAGTTGACTGAATATTATGGTAAACAAGTGTGTGACATTGAATGAAGAAGCTATTGAGCATGTGTGTCTGAAGAAGTTTTGGAAGAAATAGCATACAAAATGAACAACCAATGAAGTTAAAAAATGAATAAGCTCCTGAAATTATAGATTTGATCTCATCGATGATATTATCTTACACACATCAAGGATATCTTTGTCTTTCTCCATTGTCTATTTCAAAAGATTTTGTTCTTCAAGAGCCAACAATAATATTCTCATCTCATGCCTATTATTTAAAGTCACGTTTTGTTGAGGAGACGAGCTTACATTGTATACATCAAGCCAAACTTGAGGCACAAGGAACCAAGACCCATGTGCGATTTCACATGACACTTAGTTCGGACATCAGCCGCTCTTTGATGAGTACTTCTAAGGGTCAAGCTGACGACTAAAAATCAAACACTTTTAGGAGGCAACCTAAGTTTTTTCTCGTTTCTCTTTTGTTTTAATTGTGTTTTATTTTAAATATTTTTTTTGAGATTAGATATAATTTTTGGCATGCTCTATGCAGAAGATAATTTCGACCAAGACGTGGGTACGCTTTGAAAGAAAGCATATTCTGAAATTGAAACAAATCTCACACAGCAACCAGCAACCACCAGCGCAGTACCACAATCCTGCAGTTATCATGTCTGCACACCACCGTCATCACCCTCACATCGTGTCGTCACCTCTACAACAGTAGATGATATTTTTTCCTACGATGCTCAAAATTTTCAGAGGAGTTCTTTAATTTTTCTTGGATTTTTTTTACATTTTATTTTAGATTCGTTGGATACAATGTCAGATATAAGTGTGGGAGGGGATTACGATGGCAATGGAATGGAGCGGGGGTGGGTTTGACATGCCCATCCCCGTCCCCGAATTCCATCCCTACCCCCATACTAGTCCCGATCTCCGCTTTTTCTTCCCCGAACCCGAAACCACGGTGATCAAATCCTCATCTTCGTTTCAAGAATATTATCCCCGAACCCAAAAAAACGGTGATCAAATCTCCATCCCCGCTCTCATCCCCGTTTCAAGAATATTAATGGGGTAAGACGATGGCGGGGATTTTCCAGGCCAAAACTTATTATTATTTATTATTATTAGTGATATTATTATTAATTCTAATTTATTATTAATATTATTTTCGAGACGGATTCGGGAATGAGGATAGTATCCCTATAATCACCCAAACTATTTCGGGGATTTGAATCCGAAAAAATCAGGATCATCGTATCGTGTTTTCCCCGCGGGTCCTAAACTCGTGGGGGAAATTGTCATCCCTAGAGGGGATGTATAACTTGAATTTTAGTATTCAATATTTTGTGATGGTTTAGGTGCATCTAATGTTTATTTGTTACCTCTCTCTTTTGAGTCCAGAAAACTTCTGACTCAAGTCTATGAAAATTGATCTTTTCTTTGTGTGCAATTGGTTTTGAATTCTCACTACTACATTATGGGGAGTTACTCTTGATAATGAGTTGAAAGGACAAGTGTATGAGGTCTAACATACATATCATTTTTCTTTGGTGAGCTTTGAGCCTATGAACAATTATTATATCATGCTCTGTTTTCTTTGATTGTGTATTGGTCATGCATTGTTGATTTTTCCAGAACTTGCATTGTTACACGTGTCTTTGTTAACACATTGTGGTGGATTAGGTGCATAAACAAAATGATAAGAGAATTAAGTTCACACAATTTTCTTCCGCATCATCAGTGTCGTTTTTTGAGCCTACCTTGATTCTTAGACCTCTATTGAGCCAAGTTCGAGCCTAAGCTTTTTCTTTTGAAAATAACCACATTACAAGCCATGATAAATCCCTGTCATTGGTTATTCATCTCTTTGAACCTTGGATTGAAGAATCATATAAAATTTTCATTTGTAGCATCACTTTGATCAAATACTGAAAATTTATGATATTTTGTTACTCAAGATCTAAGTTTTGTAATCGTCTTCTCTATCTTTAGTACAAAAAACAAGAAAAAAATGGTGAGAAAGAAGAGAATGATGACAAAAATAGAAGAAATATGCAAACCATCATTCTTTGATGTTATGATGAGATTGAAGTACACTTTTGATTTTGTCTAGATGCGTTTTTTGTGGAAAGTTTTATATGATTTTTTCAATTCCAAAAACCTATTGTTACCTTTCTTTTATCCTACCTTACTTTAAGCTACTCTACAACCCTTGTGCATCACTTTTGATTGTGCATTTTAATCCATTCATTTGGTGGAAAGATGTGACGTATTTGCAAACTTATTGTAAAAATCTTCAGTGTTTGATACGAGAGTTTCTTTGATAAATATCACAAACACTTATGAGTGTAATGAGTGAATCACGTGAGGAGTTGTTAGACCTCATTCATTTTAATTTCAATACATTTTGATGGAAGTGATTGTTCATGTGTGAGATGCTCAACATTCAACTTGTTTTTCTTACATGTTAAATCTGTACCCATGACCATCCCTAATCAGGTGACATCCTTGGGTGGTTAGAGTTAGCACACCTACAAGAAATATGATTTTCCCCGCATGGAATCAACAACATGCATTAAAAGCATGTCACATGTATTACTTTTTACGACGTACGTTTATATATACGCTGTCAATATTGTTGCACATTACAATAAAGACGACATGCATTAAAACAACATTGCAAATATTATTTTTAACGACACGCGCTTACACGTGCGCTATTAATGACTTTATATAAATGACGACGTGCATTAAAAACACGTCGCGAATATTGATTTTACAGTGTTCATTAATATGTGCACTACTATTTCTTTATCTCATATATATAACAATATATGCTAGTTTGCCTTGCAGAATTTATATAATTTATTATTGCAATAAAACCTCAAAAAAGCTCTTGTTTTTCTCTGATCCACTCAATTTCAATTCCCGCTTAAGACCTAAAATTTGGGGGACCTGCCTCGTGCGAATTCATCTCCCTCCACGCACCATGCTGCACTCTGTCGGACCTTCTCCCTGAGCTCGTTAGCCATCGTTCGCTCTCCATAGGTTTTCCTTCTCGTCATCAATCTCCTTGTTTCCCCATTCGGTAAGCTTTTCCAAGAATACTTATTCTCAAAATCGTGGGAAAATTTGTGGGTTATTTTTGGTGAAAAAACGATGGATTTAGTTCAGGTCGAGAATGAAATATGTAATGTGTTAAATTTAACCTTGCTTGTTTTCTTATGTGGAAACATATCGTGTAAATTAAGTTTCCAATAAAAAATATTTATGTTTCACAATTTCCTCTTCAATTGAGTCGATGACATTGACCTTTTTATTTTCTGTTTTATTTTTGAATTTCATGTTAGTTTATTTTTCTTTTATTGGATTAAGTATTTTTGTCTTTTATAAAAATTATTTGGAATTTACTATTTGTAGCCAATTCATCTGATTTCGAATAATTTACTTCTTTGGGTTTTTAGGAAATGATTCCTTGTCGCTGCTGTCATTACAGGTGCAGCTGGTTTTGTAAGGGCATTTTCCCCAAATCTTACTTTTCTGGTCATTCTCTGTGATTTAGTCGGCATTGGCTTAGGAGGTGATCCAGTTCTTTCATCTTAGTTTTTAGAATTTATTCCTCCTCCAAAGAGAGGTGCTTGGATGGTACTGGTAGTGTTCTCAGCTTTTTGGACCATTGGAACAATTCTTGAAGCTTCTATGTAATAGCTAATTTTTGTTTCTTCAAATATTTGGTTCAAGCACCACAGGTAACAGAACTTTTGTTGATTATAATTTATGAATATTCCTGTAATATGATAAGTTTCAGCATTCAAGTGCTTTGAAATAATTAGTTTATAATTGCTGAGTGGTTGAAAATTAAATCTCTTTAGTGCTTTGAATAGTTTGTAGAAACATGAGATGTCTAAGTAGGTTCTGTACACGAACTGCATTTGATCAAGTACATTTTACTCTAGTAAATCTTAGACACATACAAATATCTTAGACATAATGAGAATAAGAAAAGTATAGTTTTATATTCTAAATGTAACATGGCTTCACATCATGTGTATTGAAAAATAAATAAGTGATGACTTCACTATGGTCTCTTGGTACTAAAACTGAAAATGATGTTAACTCGTATCCTTTCTTTTCTCTGCGGCGGAGCAATCCTGAGATTTCAATGAAGAAACTATGAAACTATTTCAAGTTCAGAATTTTACATTTTAATCACAAAAATCTGTGGCTGGTTTTCGTTACTTTGTTCACTTCTTCATTGTGCGATTTTTTCAGCTTTGTTGGTGCATTTTTCTCAGGTTCCCGATTTATTTTCAAGAATTCGGCTATCTTTTTCTTCATTTAGACTTTGGTATAGAATTATTTGTTCCAGACCACATGCATTTTCTCGCGTTCCTCTGATCTAGGATTGGATCACGAAGATCCCCATCTTCGTTTTGAATTTTAAGGATTTTTACTTGATGAGATTATTTAACTTTTTGACTTAAGATGAAATGCTTTTCCTAGCTATAGAATACATTAATTTCAAAAGTTGATCCACTCAATTTCTTGCTCGGTTTATTTATTCATGTATTCTTTTGACTGCTTTATTAATTATTAGTTATAAGTTCTTTGGATACTTGAAATTGACTTCTAGTTTGGGTTTTGATGCATCCAAGCATGCTCATAGTCCTGTTCGTAAGACTGTAATTTTGAAAGATTATGATGGTCTTAGGAAAATTATAGATAGTCTGATCTTTAATTCTCACTCAAATTATTTTTGTCACAATAATGTGATTTTTTACGTTTCTTAATTTATGTTATGTTATACTATTGAGGAACTGATACATTAAATTTTCACTAAAGCATTATATTATCGTAGTCAAATTAGTATGCACTTATGAACTAGCTAGTTCTATATATGTACCTAATTAGAGATTAATTATATTTATTTCAATAGACCAGACTTATTATTTCACTTTAAACTTGTTCGGTAAAATTGTTATTTTTGTTCTTTTAGTTCCTTGAGCAGTCGACTAAGTAGGATGAATGAGTAACTTTCTTAAATTCCATTCTACGAGAGTGTCGGGTAGTAATTCATCTGAAGAGTGATTGAAAAATCTGTTAAAGTTCTTTTTCATCTGAATTTTTTATTGTTCTTAGTGCCTCACTTTCAACAGCTTATAATTTTACAGCTCGTATCACGCTATGCAGATCAGCATTCCGCGGTGCTCATTGCACGCTGCGAAAAATAATATTTCTTTTAGTGCTATTGGCTATTTTTCTTTTTAATTATGTCGAAAATTTTAAAATAATTCAAATAATTAATTTAATTATTTGATAAGTATATAAATAATTATAATTAGTTTGATTATATAATTAGATAATTTATTTTTATATATTTATTGTTTAAAACGAATATTTATAAAAATCCGATTTATATGTTAGTGCATGATATAGAAATCAATAAGTATAAGTACATGACATGAGCTTCATGTGAAAACCCTAATTTGAGCAAGGTTAAAGAATCCTCAGTTAAAGCAGACTACTCAATTACATCGGACTATTTTAGCAGCCAAGTTTCAGCAAACCATCCCAACAGTCGTCAGCCATTTTAAATATTGTAAATGAGGTATTAATCGAAGTTATAACAGTAAATGAGATACTTATATTCATATTTTATTCTATAAATAGCACGCGAAATTCGGAATCATTGTTATGCAAAATTCTAAGCAATATCAGCCTTATTTTCAAGCTGGTAGCGTCCATTTTCGAGCAGCATTCTTGTAGCAAGAGCAGACCATTTTCAAACACCAACTGAAACTTTATTAAGCATCTTAGATTAAGTGAGTCTATATATATTTTTTGATCCTTTTTATTTGCTAATTCTACAATGTGTTAGTTGTCCCACATCGGTTGGATAAAATACTTGGGAGTTGTATATATGGGCTTGGACAATCCTCCCTTTTTGAGCTAGCTATTGGGGTTGAGTTAGGTCCAAGTTTCAATTTTAACATGGTATCAGAGCTAGGTTCCACCGTTATGTGTTTTATCACCCGGTCTGTCCATAGTTGGGTCATTTGTAAACTTCACGCTCCAGATGTTCATTCCTGGGCGTGAGGGGGGTGTGTTAGTTGTCCCACATCGGTTGGATAAAATACTTGGAAGTTGTATATATGGGCTTGGACAATCCCCCCTCTTGAGCTAGCTTTTGGAGTTGAGTTAGGTCCAAGTTTCAATTTTAACACACCGCGTAAAATAGAAAAATATATCTCCCACCGAGTGTTACACCCACTTGGTGGAATGAGAGCTATTAGACGCATGGACTGACGCGAATTTCATGTGAGGCTCATGCATATCAATGTCTCATACTGTATAGGGAGTATTACTTCTGATGTAACATACACGACAATCCAATTATTTATTTTGCTCCGTTAATTTTGTGTGATGGATACCGTTTTATAGCATCGTAGTTTTCTTCTGAATGAGTCTAAAATCGATCTTAGGATCTTGAGAAATGTCCGAGATACATAGGACATGGGTATTTGTCTTTTTGTTAAGAACAAGAAGAAGATCAAAATGATTTCATGTCCAAATTGCAGCTTTCTCTCAATAGAACAATTTGAATGTCTCCTGCTGGTCAAGTGTCATCAGTCAAAAGTCTATGTAATCTTCTGCTTTGATGGTCCAAAATTCTCCAGGAATTTTATCCCGCCGAACCAAATCACTCTCCTTTATTTTTTGTTAAAATGGAGAATATATTAGATTCTTCTTCATCCTAAATGAATAATTAAATGTTATAAAAAAAANTGGGAGTTGTATATATGGGCTTGGACAATCCTCTCCTTTTGAGCTAGCTATTGGGGTTGAGTTAGGTCCAAGTTTCAATTTTAATATGGTATCAGAGCCAGGTTCCACCGTTATGTGTTGGACCACCCGTTCTGCCCATTGGGTCATTTGTAAACTTCACGGTCCAGATGTTCATTCCTGGGCGTGAGGGGGCTGTGTTAGTTGTCCCACATCGGTTAGATAAAATACCTGGGAGTTGTATATATGAGCTTGGACAATCCTCCCCTCTTGAGCTAGCTTTTGGGGTTGAGTTAAGTCCAAGTTTCAATTTTAACACACTGCGTAAAATAGAAAAATATATCCCCCACCGAGTGTCACACCCACTTGGTGGAATGAGAGCTATTAGATGCATGGACTGACGCAAATTTCATGTGAGGCTCATGCATATCAATTTATCAAATTGTATCGGGAGTATTTACTTCTGATGTAACATACACGACAATCCAATTATTTATTTTGTTCGGTTAATTTTGTGTGACGGATACCGTTTTATAGCATCGTAGTTTTCTTCCGAATGAGTCTAAAATCGATCTTAGGATCTTGAAAAATGTCCGAGATACATAGGACATGGGTATTTGTCTTTTTGTTAAGAACAAGAAGAAGATCAAAATGATTTCATGTCCAAATTGCAGCTTTCTCTCAATAGAACAATTTGAATGTCTCCTGCTGGTCAAGTGTCATCAGTCAAAAGTCTATGTAATCTTCTGCTTTGATGGTCCAAAATTCTCCAGGAATTTTATCCCGCCGAACCAAATCACTCTCCTTTATTTTTTGTTAAAATGGAGAATATATTAGATTCTTCTTCATCCTAAATGAATAATTAAATGTTATAAAAAAAAATAAATTATACTTTTCTCAAAAGAGATTACCCGACTTATTGAAAACCTAAATGAATAAGTAATAATAGTAAANGGGTCAACCCGGTTTGACCAGAGTTGACCTGAAAATTTTAAATTTTTTTTAAAAAAATATAATTAATAAATATTGCCTACATTTTTACATATTATATGTCTGAAAAAATATTTATTCTATATTTCTATCATAAATTTAATATAACTTAATATTTATTTTGAATATTTTTTATTTTTTAAACTGTGAAGGCCCAAAATTTTACTTTAATAAGAGACAAAGTACCAAGTTGATTTTAGTTTTGCATTGAAGATGAATTATGTGATGGAGGACAATAAATTACATGCAACCTTTGGCATGGAGGGGGAAAACCTAAAGTCACATTGGTGATTAATGCCATAAACCATGCAACCTTTGGCATGGAGGGGGAAGGCCTAAAGTCACATTGGTGCCTATAAATAATGGAAAGGGAATGAGTGAAATCACACCAAAATAACATCAAAAGTTCTCTCCAAAACTTGCAATTTTCGAGTATCAAAATTTCTGCACAATTTCAGAAAGTTTTGCTCATTGTTTGTCACATTCAAATCCGATATCCACCATTTAGAATACACCTACACGTGTTTTGAACAACATATCCAAAATTCAGATCGATCCAACGATTCAATTAGGCGCAAACATTTTTGCAAGGTGACTGGTTTTTCAGTTTGCAGTTCCAACTTGTTCATTTCAAGATTTTTGGAACAATCTTCCAGGTAAGTGAGCTTTTGCTATGTATTTCTTTATAAAAAAAACTTTGTATAAGTATTTCACGACATGCTTGTATGTTTGTCAAATCATTTCCGAAAATGCTATTATATATTTCATAAAATCTCGATCGATGTATGATATGTTCCTTCGATTTTCGCTGTTATTTGATTCCGCTGAATTCATTCGAAATTCCGATAAGTGTTGTTTGATACATCTGATTCTGTGGTGCACTGTTATGATTCGAGTGGAAAATCGAACGCCGATTGTAAGTTCTACATGGCCCCCATCAGTGGGTATAAAACTATATTATGGCCCCCATCAATAGGTATAAAACTGTGTTCTATCTGGCCCATATCAGTGGATATAAAAATGTGTTCTGGCCTCATCCTTTAGAGGACTAATATATGGGGGACAATTTGACCAAGGAAAATGAGATGAATAAGAGTGCTTTCGTTTGTTCTGATTCGTTCTGTTCTGAATTGTCCGGCAACCTCTGTTTCGCATTTCGATTTCGATTCTGATCTGATATAATATACTACGTTTTGAAAATCACTTTGATATAATATACTACGTTTTGAAAATCACTTTGCAGTATGGGTTTTAAATTATACTTATATGTATTTGTGATAATCGATCGGCCCCCACTTGCTGAGTGTTTTCCAAAACGCTCGCCCCTTACGTCTCTCCCAGATAAGAACGAAGATCAAGTAGACGAAGATGAATAAGAGATGCTTCGGGATTGGTGATGAAGTTTCGAGATATGAAGATTTATTGCTTATGTTCTTTCTAAGTTTCGATTCAATTGCACAACGCTTCCGCACATTTTATTTCGTTTTGGAATTTATCGCTGTAAGACAAGATTATTTTGAGTTAATTATGAAATAGACTGGTTTTGGTTTATACTAAACTATGAGGCTTGTTGTTTGACGTTTATATGATTATTGAACAACGCCGTGTCGACTAACCCCGGTCTCGAGACTTGACATAAACAATTGTTTATTTGATTTAGTAAATATACTTTTTTTTTCTATAATTAAACTTTCAAATTTAAATCATATATATGACGGAGATTTTGTTATTACGTGTTTAAATTAAAATATTTTTTTATTAATTTTATTTTTTTAAAAAAATTCAAAATCGGGTTGATTCGGGTTTGGGTTCGGGTTTGTAGTTTTCGGGTTGGGCAATTTTTGAATAGTACTATTGCTCAACCCGACCCGATCCACCCAACCCATCCGAATTGACACCCCTAGGCAAATCTTCCTTAAAATTATGGTTGTCGATACTTCTGCAATTTTTCAGTCTTATAAATTTAATTTTTGTCCAATTTTGATCATCAATGTTTTCAAATTAAAATCTTGGTCAGAGATATTTGTTTTTTATTTTGTAATTTTAATCTTTTTTTCTGTTTGGTGCGTCCTGAAACATGACTGAAATTGTCGAAAATTCAAATATACAAAAGTAAGACTGAAATTTGACAAAATAAATTACTAAAATCATCGATAGGTAAATATATAGAAACCAAAATTACATTTTGATATTTTTATCTAGAGTTACATTCAATTATTAAAAGGGTAACAAGAGATGGAGAGAAATAATTTATATTCTCATTAGAAATTTGTCTTTTGTTACCGAAAAAGAAACATTTGGATAAATATAATTCCTATAACAAAAAAATAATGATATAATAATTTGAAGTCACAAAAGCAAATGGTGAAATGACAAAAGGCTTCCACAAGTTCTATATAAAGAGGCTTCTACTAAGCATTTGCAACATACTCATCAGCACACACAACAGCAAGCAAATAACAAACACTTGGTTCACTTTAAAGAACATGGCGCGCAAGGAAGATCTCGAAAGGGTTGCCCGGGAATTTGCTGATGAATTCGAAAGACAAAGATCGAAACCCGTCATGGATGAAGGCCATCGGGTTAAAAAATCATCACCATATCCCAATCTGAGAAATTTATCGGCGACTCAGAGGACTCTTGATTGCAACCAGGCAGCCAAAAAGTATAGAGGTGTTGTAATAAATGATTTTCGATAAAAATTCGGAATATAAACATAGGTACTTGCTGTTGGTTACCATGTTAAATGTTCAAGATAAACAGACTACGTATGGATTTACATGTATATTTGTGTATGATAATGTTGTGTGGTGAATATTTAATGACTTTTATGTATATTCATGAAAGTTGGAAGTTGATTTCTAAGTTGGTTAATACTCTCAAATTTGACCAAATGTTTATATGGATTCCATTGTATTTCGCATTGATTTCTTGATCAAAAAAAATTTCAAGTGAACCAGAAATTAATTTTTATGTCCAAAGACAAAAGTATTACTTTGTTTTGTCCAGAAAGTGTGTTCTGTCGAGTGGCAACTCGTCGTACATAAATCCATGAGTAGCTTTGAATTCTACTGAGAGGCAGAAGACTTAACTCCGCACTGCAATTGGGAGCAAGCAAGGGACTTAGGTTCTCTAGGACTAGGTTGATGTTTTTGAAGAAGATACTTAGCTGTATGAACAGAAAGCCGGCTGATATATGGCGGAGCCACCGTGGATATGGTGGCGACGGGGCCGCATGCCTGCATGGACCTTGAGTCTTAACACAGCAAAATAAATAATTAAATTGTTGTGTGCATCAGATTATGATATACTCCATGAGTTAATTTTGTTTAATGAAATACTTAAATTATATATGTCAATTATATCTAATATTAGTTTGATAGTGGTAATTAAATAGTTAGTTTCAAGTAAAATAATAGAACAAGTCGTATATGAAAGGATTTAATTAAGCTTTGTCATATGTGACGAAATATTGAAAACTTTGATGCCAATGTCAACCCCTCCAAAGGCAACAATTCAAAGGGGTAATGTTAATATAAATTCTTCACAATAAGATACATAAAGCAGCAGACCTGGACTACCTTTGCACTAAATTTAGGTGATGAAAAAGTTGGTAGAAATAGTCTTTCACACATCTTTTTAAAATATAAACGTAGGAATTTGTGCCGTCAAACATGACATAACGTAACAGTAAAACATTTGGATGATAATGTGAGGATCACAATTTCAAATCAACGAGGATGAAAACTGAATGAGAGTCAGCTAATAGTGTATATAGCCTATAGCAGCATCTTGCTTTTACTTGAGAAACGAACAAATTAAAGGAGAATATCCTCCTAACTCAAGATTAGTCGAGTAAGGCTGGAATCCAACAAATGACAAGAATCCAACAAAACAAAGACTGGAATTGGCTATAAAATCATGTTAATAAAGTTAATGTCCTTTTTAAGATTCAACTTCACGTCGAGCGTCAAGGATTTAATGAAAAAGATAATAAACGTACATGATCTAATTAGGAGCAGGAGCTCTGTAACACTTTAAAAAAAACTATTAAAAATTTGATATTTATTATTTTATTTTATATTGTGTCGATGATTTTTTATACTTGTTCATAGAAATATATATACATAAATTTTATGTAATTATCATATTTATGTGAAGTTCATGTAATGTTCTTATATTAACTAATTTCTATATCATAAATCTGATTCTCATAAATTTTTTTGCTTTAGATAATAAATATATAAAAATAGATTATTTATCAAACAGTTAAACTAAAAATAATTATTATTTATATATTTATTAAATAAGAATTTTTTAAATTATTTTAAAAATTATTGACATAATTAAAGATGATATTTTTTAAAATTAAAAAAAAAAAAAAAAAAAANAAAAAATAACTATTTTGTAACTTGTTACTTTTTATGAAATATTATTGATTTTTAAAATAAATTATTTAATTTACAGTAATTAGTTTTTTTTACTAAATTGTAATCAACGTATACATTTTATTTTTTCGATGTGAAAGTCGCAAATAAATTACGTTTAATATAAAATATGTAGTTAAATTTTGTTGGTATAAAATATAATATTTGTTAATCAATGATTTTTTGTTTGCAAGATGGCTGAAAATACGGAGAATGTGTTGTATTTGCGGGGTAGACACATATCAAATAATATCAACGCCGAAAACATGGATGCAATAATTTCGCCACGCCGGTCTGACAAATATCTTTGGAGATTGCTTAATGCTAGGATTCACTTCCGTGTCCGCCTATGTCTTGCACGCATGGGCTTCTATGGTGTCATTCAGTGTGGTCCTATTAAATATTATGATAATCATTTGCTTACGGCCATCGTTGAGAGATGGCGTCGTGAGACACACACATTTCACCTTACCGTAGGCGAGGCAACTATCACCCTGCAGGATGTTGCCCTTATTTGGGGGTTGAATATTGATGGCATTCCCATCACTGGTGTAGATACCGCGTACAACAAACATACCTTACAACAACGGTGCGCTACTTGGTTGGGTTTTACGCCCACAGCTTCTCAGATTAAAGGTGCACATCTTTATCTAACCGCTTTGCTAGACCATTGCCTAAATAATATGATTAATGATCAAAGGACTGAAGAGGACGTGGCACAATATTCCCGTTGTGTTGCATTAATGATCATTGGTGGATGTATGTTTCCGGACTCGGAAGGTGCTGCTGTGAAACTTATGTATCTGCAGTTTCTTGAGGACATAGAATTAGTGAATACGTTTAGCTGGGGTTCTGCTGTGTTGGCATATCTTTATAGAGAGTTGTGCGACACATCAATGAGATTAAAGGTCGATTTGTGTGGCCCTGTTCAGATATTGCAGGTATTTTTACACTTCTNGAATGAAAAGTATGACTTTTAGCGCTATTATGATTCGAAATCTAAATGGAAGAAAAATTTATGAATTATGTTCTAACTCTGATGTGGTGGGATGATAACTGTTGTTATGACGTTGATATGAAGGAAAATTTTTATTTTGAATTTTTAAACCTTTTTATTTGGTGGGTGAACCGATGTTCTAAGCTCATACTTAGAAGAGTAACATACAGGGACTGATATCAGTATCCGTGGAGGAATTAGAGGAATGTCAATGCTACATGTTTCTGAACTAATATTCTGCATGAAAGATATGTTTTTGTTATGTTCTATCAAGTTTTGTATTTTTCGAAAATCATAAGCCGTATATCATGTTCGATCGGCCTTATTTAAACATTGTTTTCCCAAAAATTCACTCATTGTATTTTTGAGCTTCTTAACCTAAAGGATAAAATAGCTAGAGAATGGCAAGAGAAGCAAGAGCTTCTTGAATCAAAGAACCTTCTTGTAGCGGATGTGTAGCGTCTTGTTTCTCCAGCCAAAGCCATGTCGGCCAACATCATTATTGGCAAAACAAGGTATTTTCAAGTCCATAGTCAAATACTTATTAATTGGGTTGTAATTGTTGGAAAAAAAAATCCATAAACTACAGAATCCATCATACTAAATCATTAAGAATTTGATTGANGCACAAAGATTTTGTAGAAATGTGGAATGACAGATATAATTTTGTGATTGGTGGGGATTGTGTCATACCTGGTACACCCGCCATCACATTAGACTATGTTGGTTGGTATCATCGCATTTCACAAATAGTGCTCTCGCCGCCAGTGGTACCTTCGAACATCATAGGCTACCATCCTGTTGATGCGAACTACCGACAATTTAACGTAAGACATGTTCAATTTATCTACATATGTGCGTGAATTTAATTTATTGTATTAAATATATGTTACATAACAAATGCATCTATCTTACAGACACGCCCAGCTCATGTACAATATCCACCGATGTGGAGAGGAAATGAGTTTAAACCCGGACCATCATCTTCGAATATGGCATACACTACTCCGCCAGTGGTTTCAACCTTTCCATCGTATGACGCTGGTTACTACACTCCATTTGCTGGTAGTTTACGCAATTGTTACAAAGTGACTTTCGACCGGGTATGAATGAAAGTCGGCCTATAGTTAACACGTCGGCCATACCATTTGAACAATATTCTAATACAGAAGGGTACGAGGTTGGTGGGAACATTGCCGATACCAGTACATCTGCAGCCCAAACAAGTACACATGGAGATGACGAACAGATGTTAGATCGTGGACGTAGAGTAATCAGAAGACCAACGTGTGGCACTAGGGAGCATCGTTACCATCGACATTAAATATTTATTTACATATGCACAATTACTTACATCGTATTGTTGTATGTTTTTCAAATTTTGTATTTTAATTACAAGTTGTTGCTGCAACATATATTTTCGACATTCGTATACAATTTGTGTATTATTGACTTTGTACGGACAAAGTTATATTTGCTAAATTTAGTCAAATCAGTCAACAAACTACATATTAAAAACATTTTCATAACAATACAACACTGAATTGTCATAACAATACAATATAAACTTTTAAAATCTATGTCACAAACATTAACACACCGAATCGTCATAGCAATACAATACTGTGTTGTAAAATCTACGTCACAAACATATGTATTTGACCCCATAATTCGATCTTCTCGCCTTTACCTACCTGCAATGAATACACAATTTTAAAATGTTATGGTTTAAATATAAGGTACAATACGTTATTGTAGATCTTTTACCTCCCACGTTGTCTCTCTCTCGTTGATGGCTGATACATCTCGTTTCTTATGTGTGTCCTGCGATCTTTACCAGCCTGCCTCCTTTGTCGGCGAACACTATTGTGTTGTAATTGNCAAAATCATGGGTATACAGATAAAGAAATAACAAACCATGAAATAATGAATTATATTAAAATAAAGATTGTTCTTTACNAACGTATTCGCTCAGTGTGAACCATGGTTGTACAAGTTGTGCGGGATTCAAACCAAACCATTTTGCTACACATATAACATGTGAACAAGAAATTCCAAATATTGTGAATTTACCACATGTGCATTCACGCGTTGAAATGTTGACTGCTTGTACGTGATNGGGATCGGCAACGTTATCTGCAGAGGGGACTCTTTGGACTGATATGTCTCCCCTTCCCACAATCTCCCGGATGATGTGGAATTTCCTCAGTACATGTTTGGATCGCTGATGAGACCTTGGTTCCTTTGCTTGCGCAACGGCACCAGTGTTNGCGCTCGCCGTTGAATGAAATAGTGCACGCATCTTTATAATGTCAGCTCCACTATTGCAGTTATTGGAAGACGTCGAACCCCTTTCAATACACCATTAATACACNATTCAGTGGTGGAATCCGCAACGGTGTCTTGCTTGGAACTTTTCCANCTCCCATCATGAGCCAATGAACATTTTTCTTTTGGAATGTTTGACAAATAGATGTAAGCTGCTGCATTATTTGTTCTAATTGCCTCCATTGTCGCATTAAATTTTGCTACTTGGTTTTGTATCCCTGCTTCGCAACATAAGTCTTTCAAGTGAATGTTTTTGAACTTACTGTTGAAATTAGAGCATACATGCCTCAAAAAAAAACGATGAACACCACGAGGAGGTATGAAGTCAGGGAGATCTTGCACTGCACTTGTTATACCCGCATGTCTATCAGATATAAGGCACACACCATTACACCCTCTGGTAACATGTCGTGCAACATTACTGAGGAACCAATGCCAGGAATCATAATTCTCTTCATCAACAAGCGCAAATGCTAGCGGCAATACCTGGTTATTGGCATCCAAAGTTACTGCAATGAGTAGTTTGTGCTTATATTTGGTGTACATATGTGTACCGTCTACGCTGATTATGTTGCGACAATGTCGAAAACCATCTACACATGGTCTGAAGGCCCAAAACACAAAGTTCAAAGTTTTATGTGGATGGTCATACGGTCGAAGATGCTTCCATTCTACAATAGTTCCTGGATTGTATTTCGACAAAGCTCTCATATATTTAGGAAGCAAAGTTACAGAGCTTTCCCATGTGCCTTAGATTACCTCCACCGCGCGTTTTAAACTCTGCCATGCCTTAGCATACGATATATCATACCCATATTTTCCTTTAATACTTTCTCGCACGTATTTAATCTCGTATGCAGGATCACAAATCACAATTCCCAGAAGTGTGCTGGCTATCATGTTTACATCAAGGTTGTGGTGATCTATACCGACTTGGGTAGACATGCATGTGTGATCATCACCATATTTTGTGATCATGAAGTAGCCTAAACTTTTTTTTAACGATGCTCGAAGTCCCCACCCACAGTTGCCATATTCGGACCAGTTCTTGCATTTCACCTTCCAAATTGTCGGAGAACTTTGGGCAACGATATATTCACGTCTCAAAACCCGAACAGAAAAATCCTTGAATGAAGCTATTAAATCACCTTTGCTCTTAAAAACCATTTTTACACCGAGCTCTAGTCTTTCAGGATTGTAAAAGTTTGTTCGAGAAGAAGAAGAAATACCAAATGTATCTGGAATTTGTTCGTCGTAGACTTCATTGAAAAATTGGGGAATTTCACGTAGATGTTGCTCTGGTGCAAAAGGAATGTTCTCTGTCATCGTTGCTCCAGGCATTAACACACGCGGCGATGACCCTTCATTTGCATTCTCAACATGATGATCATCTTCTCCGTCACTTGATGTAGCATAAAAATCATCATCGCTATTCATGACCTGATGCGAACTGTCCCCAAATAAATCATCTTGCTCATCCATGTGTTCTGTAATTGGGGAGGGAATATTTGCCGCCTGAGCAAAACTATCGAAATGTCTGACATTTGTGGTATTTTCTTCAGGAACCCATGAATTTAAATCCAATTGACCTGTTCTACTAGAACCCCATGCAAAATCACCTCCTTATGGAACCGTGATATAATGATCCCAACCCCCTGAAGTAAAATCCAATTCTCGTGTTCTGTTCATCCCCCATGCATAGTCTTCTTCAGTGTGAGTCGTGATATGATGATCCCAAGGACCAGTGTCGATCCCAGAAGAGGTCTGAGCTGACTGTTCATCGACGTTATACATAGAAGGTCCCGCTTCATTAACACCTATTGTTCCCAAACCTTGCGTTATTACTGGCAGGACTGCATCAAAATCGTAATCACTTACGCTCTGTAACACTGGCGATGAATCAACATACAAGTACATGCAATCCAGTGTCGGCAACTCCAACATAAATTGTAGACTATCATCATATGTGATATAGACATGCTCNTGTAACGAGACAACGAGTTATAACAATATTTTGTTGACAATTTGATGCAGAATTTTGATGGGTCGATCTCCAGCTTGCGATGCACATGATTCAACAATTGAGAAAATGTAGTAGAGCGAGGGATTTTAATGGGCCTGGTCGCGGGGATACTATATCCAACCCTACCATCTGCAATAATGACATAGCCACCTTCGTAAAGTAAGGCTCTGACAGTATCCATGCCTGTGACAAATATAAAACAATATTAATATTAAAAAAATATATAACAAAATTATATAAAATAGTCTAATGCAACCGATAAAAATTATAATTACATTAATACAACATAAATAATAAATTTAAAATATAAGAAATTATTGAAATTACCTTTTCAAATGTCGTT
>NC_133321.1:11339553-11427601 GCF_012295235.1 Primulina huaijiensis
AATCCATACATGCATTTACGAGAATTTGAGGAAGTGTGCAACACACATAATGATCTAAATTGTAGCATGAACACCATTCGACTGAAGCTTTTTCCTTTTTCTTTAAAAGATAAAGCTAAAACTTGGCTACAAAATCTTAGATCGGGATCCATTCGAACTTGGGATGAATTGCAACAACAATTTTTGAAAAAATTTTTTCCATCTCATACAACAAATTCTTTCAAAAAACAAATCATCACTTTCACTCAAAAACAAGGAGAAACTTTTTATCAGTGTTGGGATAGATATAAAGAATTGCTTAATCTTTGTCCACATCATGGTTTTGAAATATGAAGAGTTGTTTCTCAATTTTATGAAGGCTTAACACCTAAAGATAGGCAAATGGTTGAATTTATGTGTAATGGAACATTTGAAGATAAAGATCCAAACGAGGCAATTGACTATCTCGATTCATTAGCTGAAAATACTCAAAATTGGGACACTATAGGTACAATCGAACCATCAAACAAGATTCAATCTCCCAGATCTGGTGGAGGTATGTATACCCTCAAAGATGAACATGATCTGCAAGCTAGATATACCTCTTTGGCAAGAAAAGTTGAAGCACTTGAATTGAAAAAGAATGGTCAATTAAAATCTGTTCAAGAAATTGCGTGTCACATCTGTGATACAAGTGATCATTTTACAAAAGATTGTCCCACTTTGCCCTCTTTTAAAGAATGTCTCCATGAACAAGCCAATGTTTTGAACAATTTCAAAAGGCCAAATTTTGAACCATTTTTTCAAAATTACAATCTAGGTTGGCGAAATCATCCAAATTTTAGTTGGAGGAATGATAATGCTGAACATTTTTCACAACCACATTTCCAAAATCAACAAAATTTTCAAAATTATGCACCTTATGTTCCTCCACCTAAAAGAAACTTGGAAGATATATTGAATTCTTTCATTGCAAAACAAGAGTCTATCAATACTCAAACTGCTCAAACCATGACAGATTTGAAAGATACTCTTGTTAAATTCGCATCTGCACTTAATGTTCATGAAAAAAGTAAGTTTCCTTCACAACCACAGCCTAATCCCTAGGATCATCATTCACAAACCGGAACTTCTGGAAATCAACCGATGGATCAGGTAAAATCTGTTATTATCCTTCGCAGTGGTAAGGTAGTGGAAAAATCCATTCTTGAACCTTGTGAAAATGATGATAAATCAACTCCAAAGGGTAAGGAAGTGGAACCTATAACTTGCGAAGAAGAGGATCAACAGATAGTGCCACCACCATTCCCTCATGCATTGAAAAATACAAAAAAATCAAATTTGAATTCTGATATATATGATATTTTTAAACAAGTAAAAGTTAATATTCTTTTATTAGATGTAATAAAACAAGTACCATCATATGCCAAATTTTTGAAAGACTTGTGCACCGTGAAAAGAAAATTGAATGTGAAAAAGAAAGCATTTTTAGCCGAACAAGTAAGTGCAATTATTCAAAATAATAATAATTTGAAATACAAAGACCCTGGTTGTCCTACTATTTCTTGTATTATTGGAGAACGAAAGATTAAAAAAGCCTTGCTTGACCTTGGAGCTAGTGTGAATTTACTTCCATATTCAGTTTATCAAGAACTCAATCTAGGCGAGTTAAAACCTACTTCGGTAACACTTTTACTTGCTGATAGATCTGTTAAAGTGCCAAGAGGTATGGTAGAAGACGTGTTGGTCCAAGTTGATAACTTTGTATATCCTGTCGATTTCATAGTTTTAGATACACAACCTATCGAAGCTTGTAATGCAATTCCTGTAATTTTAGGTCGTCCATTTTTAGCAACTTCTAATGCTCTTATAAATTGCAGGAATGGAATAATGAAGTTGTCATTTGGTAACATGACCTTGGAGCTTAATGTGTTTAATCTTTGTAAGCAACCACATGACAAAGGAGATGAAAGTGAAGATGAAAATCTTATTGAAACTCTTGTGGAAGAAAACATTCAAGAAGGGAGTACTCGTGATCAATTAGATATTTGTTCAATTGAAACTGTTAAAGAAAATATTGAAATTGATCTTGATGATTTTATCAGGTATCACTCGTTACCAGGATCAGAGAAAGAATTTGATGCAAAATATGAGAACAAAGACGAACCACCCATATTGGAGTTAAAACCCTTGCCAGAAGAATTGAAGTATGCATTTCTTGGAGAAGATGAAACATATCCGGTGGTAATTTCTTCCAAACTAGCAAGTGATGAAGAAGGTAAATTAGTTGATATGCTTAAAAGACATAAAAATGCAATTGGTTGGACACTAAAAGATCTCAAGGGCATTAATCCACTAATTTGCACTCACAAAATTCACTTAGAAGAAAATGCAAAAACATCTCAACAACCACAAAGGAGATTAAATCCACACATGAAAGATGTTGTGAAAACTGAAGTTCTCAAACTACTTGATGTTGGGATTATCTACCCTATTTCTGATAGTAAGTGGGTAAGCCCAACACAAGTAGTTCCGAAAAAATCTGGCATCACAGTGATAAAAAATGAAAAAGGTGAATTGTTAACAAGTCGAGTCCCATCTAGTTGGCGGATGTGTATTGATTATAGAAAATTAAATGACGCCACTAGAAAAGATCATTTTCCATTACCATTTTTGGATCAAATTTTAGAAAGAGTAGCAGGTCATCCATACTACTGTTTTCTTGATGGATATTCAGGTTATTATCAAATTCCCATTGCACTCGAAGATCAAGATAAAACTACATTCACATGTCCTTTTGGAACATTTGCATTTAGAAGGATGCCATTTGGATTATGCAATGCCCCAGCAACATTTCAAAGATGTATGCTAAGCATTTTTTGCGACATGGTTGAAAATTGTTTGGAAATTTTCATGGATGATTTAACTGTCTTTGGGAATACATTTGATAATTGTCTTGAAAATTTGGAAAAAGTTTTAAAAAGATGCGAGGAAAAAGGTCTTATTTTAAATTGGGAAAAATGTCATTACATGATTACTTCTGGAATTGTTTTGGGACATGTCGTGTCATCTCATGGAATTGAAGTTGATAAAGCAAAAGTTGATGTCATTGCCAATTTACCCCCTCCAAAAACCATTAAAGAAATTCGCTCATTTTTGGGACATGCTGGATTTTATAGGAGGTTTATAAAGGACTTTAGTTTAATCTCTAAACCCATTTGTAACCTCTTAACAAAAGACAGTGCATTTGAGTGGACTCAAGAATGTCAAAATGCTTTTGATAAAATCATTCGACATTTAACATCAGCTCCTATCATGCAACCTCCTGATTGGTCTTTACCATTTGAAATCATGTGCGATGCGAGTGATTATGCAGTCGGTGCAGTATTGGGTCAAAGAAGAAACGGTAAGCCTTATGTGATATATTATGCAAGTAGAACTTTAAACAATGCTCAAATGAATTACTCCACAACTGAAAAAGAACTACTTGCTGTAATATTTGCATTAGATAAATTTCGTTCTTATTTGATTGGATCAACAACTATCGTGTTTACTGATCATTCTGCTATTAGATATTTGTTGACCAAACAGGATGCAAAGCCACGACTGATACGATGGATTTTGTTGCTCCAAGAATTTGACATTGTGATCAAAGATAAAAAAGGAACCGAGAATGTCGTAGCCGATCATTTATCGAGACTAGTAACAGGATCATCTTGTGAAATGACACCAATTAACGATAATTTTCCTGATGAACATCTATTTTCAATTACTACTACACCTTGGTTTGCTAACATAGTAAATTTTCTTGTGACAGGAAAAATGTCACCGCAATGGAGTTCTCAAGATAAAAGAAAATTTTTGAATGAGGTAAAAAACTTTTATTGGGATGATCCGTATCTGTTCAAGTATTGTCCGGATCAAAATTTTTGGCTTTGCAAACCCGACAATGAGGTACGTAGTGTCATTAAATTTTGTCATTCACAAGCATGCAGAAGATATTTTTCTTCAAAGAAAACTGCTGCAAAAATCTTGCAGTGTGGATTTTATTGGCCCACTTTGTTTAAAGATACCCACGAAATCTGCAAGATCTGTGAAAATTGTCAAAAATTGGGTGCGATTTCAAAAAAAAACATGATGCCTTTGAATCCTATCATTGAAATTGAAATTTTTGACTGTTGGGGAATTTATTTTACGGGATTTTTTCCACCATCGTTTGGATACTTGTATATTTTAGTTGCAGTTGATTATGTTTTCAAATGGATAGAGGCAATTCCATGTCGAACAAATGATCATAAAATCGTCATCAAATTTTTAAAAGAAAATATTTTTAAAAGATTTGGAATTCCTCGAGCCCTGATAAGTGATGGGGGAACTCAATTTGTTAATAAACCATTTGCTTCGTTGATGAAAAAATATGGTATTACTCACAAAGTAACTACTCCTTATCATCCTCAAACAAATGAACAAGTTGAATTAGCTAATAGGGAGATAAAGCAAATTTTGGAAAAAACTGTTAACCCAAATAGAAAAGATTGGTCTCTGCGACTTAATGATGCACTTTGGGCATATCGAACATCTTTTAAAACATCATTGAATATGTCTCCCTATAGGTTGGTTTACGGAAAACATTGTCTNAAAAAGTTTTGATTTATAATTTGCGACTTCACATATTCCCAGGAAAATTACGATCAAGATAGACAGGTCCATATGTTGTAAAACATGTGTATCCTTATGGAGCTGTGGACATTGAAAATCCTAAAAATGGTGATGTTTTTAAAGTAAATGGACAAAGGCTTAAACCATTTTTAGAAAATGAAATCTTTAAAGAAGAGTTTATTTCTCTTTTCGATCCTTGATTTTTTGTATTGCAATTAATTTTGTTTGTTTTTATTTCAGGTTTTCTTAATCTTTTTATTTTCCCGGTTAAATGACGGATAACGGTACTCCGTGGCTCTCATAGTCGGTTTAATCAATTTCCCACAATTGCTGATACAAAAAAAAAATCATTTCTTTTCTTTTCAAAATGGATGAAATTCTCTAAAAAATTTGTAAATATTTTCTCTCTGTTTCTGAAAATGTTCTAAGAAAATTTATGCAGGTAAGTGTGAAAGATTGAGATTGTTAATGCGAAAAGGAATTCCAGAAGATATTCGTCTTGTAATAGAAGCTAATGTCCGATTAGGAGGAGAAGTTCAACAGTCATTACTCATTTGGTATATGCCTGGATTAGGAAAAAGTACTTATGCGAAAAAACGAAGGGCCAAAAGTTTAGGGGTTTGTCATAAATGTGCAAAATGGACTTGTGACAAACGATGCAGATCTTTGGGATATGTTTCCAATAACAGAGAAGATAAAATTGGTTTCATTAAGAATGGGCTGAGTAAGGAGTCTTTAGATAACATCTTATTGACTCTTGAGACGCATTCTAGTGGACACGTGCATAATGAACTTTTCCGTTTATGGAAACAATTCCAAGACGAGCGTCATTTTAATAGTCTTGGGAATCCGACTAAAAAAAACCCTGTTTGCCAATTTATAAGAAAATTGGATGGGAAGCATATCCTCGACTCATAAAAGGCGTTGAAGCCGTTTCTGGACGTAAAACCGGAGGATAATTGTGAGCCACAATCACACTACTGTTTATATGCATGTGTGTTATTATTGTTTTTACTGTTTATTCTGTTTACAACTTTGACCCATAGTTTTGTCATGATAACATATAACTCCCATAAAATCTCTCATCTTTATCTCTATTTTCGCAGACCAAAAAGAAAGTAAAAACATGGCTGGATCCTCCGCACAAACATTGAAAAATATATGTGTATTTTGTGGGTCGAGTCCTGGAAAAAATGAAGTGTTTGTAGAAGCAGCAAATAATCTTGGAAAGATATTGACTGAGAGAAAAATTCACTTGGTATATGAGGGAGGTAATATTGGGTTAATGAGATCTGTTTCAACATCTGCACATCTTGGAGATAGTCAGGTTTTGGGTATTATTTCTACAGCTTTAGCTGAAGGAAATATTACAGGTGTTACGATTGGGGAGGAATTAAAAGTTTCTTCAATGTATGAAAGAATCACCAAAATGATTGAAAATTCTGATGCATTTATCGCATTACCAGGTGGTTTTCGTATATTAGAAGAAATTTTTCACACTGTTTCTTGGGCACAACTTAATATCCATAATAAACCTGTGGGCTTGTTGAATATCAATAATTATTATGACAGTTTGTTGACATTTCTTGATAAAGCTGTGGAATAGAATTTCATTTCAGAAAATTTACGAAGGATGCTCATCTCTGCTTCGACTGCCGACCAATTTATTGATAATTTGGAAGCTTTTGTTCATAAACCTGATCCGATGATAGCAAAGATCAATTGGTCGCAATCAAGCAGTAAGAAAAGAAAGTTAGATCATTGATTCGAAAGTCGTGGATTGGTTTGCGTTTGTTTCAGTTTGTTATCTTCAATAAAATTCAAGGTGATATCTCTTTCATTATGTTCTCTTTATTAATAGTTATTTAGACATTAGGGACAATGTCATATTCTGTTTGGAGGGATAACAAACTTATAAAAAAAATATTATAAAAAAAAATAAAAATAAAAAATATATATATATTTAAAAAATATATTATTTTAAAATAAAATCATATTTATTGTTTGTATCTTAGTAATTTTTGCAAAAATATCATACATTACATGTTTGAAAGTTTTAAATTATAACATGTATTAATCTATTTAAGGATGTTTAAATTTTTACTTGGAAAAATGTCAATTTTAATATTCTGATCAATATAAAAATATGATTTATTAAATCTTTTTTTAGTGATTAACCATTGTGATAAGATCAGTTATTAAAGTATATGGCCCAAGATATATCTTATAAGAGTGCCTAAAATTTTAAACTCACACATATTTTGTGAGTGAGTGGAGAGGATTGAGAAAACAACTTTCGAGCCTTTATTGATCATAAGAGAGGATATCTATTGTTTAGATCTTGAGTTCTTATTTTGAAAAAAAAAATTTATATTTCCTGAAGAAAAAAAAAAGAGAAATGTTGACGATCTTTGTTATTTCAAAGTTATATGCTACGACCCATTTATCTCTTTTAAAAAAAAAGAGAAAGAAAGAAAGGAGGAAAAAAAATAGAAAGAGAGAAATATATTGTAAAAATTAAATAAATATGTGGTCAATGAGCATAAACTTTGTCTGATTCTATGATGTTACGAAATAAAAGAAAAAATCTCAAAAGAAGACCAGGAAAAAAAATTATATAAAATAAGAATAACTAGATTTTGATTAATCTGGCTCGTTTGCCTGTCTGCATTCTGTAAATCATTTTCCTGAGCATTTATCTGTATTCCAACTCCATGAGAGAAATCGTTCCCTTGAATTGAAACATTTATTAACCTGTGAGGATATGGAGTTGAGACACTTATTAGGAATTTTTGAAGGCCATATACATTTAATTACCTAAAAATAAGCTTCGAATTGATCAGCTCAGATTATTTCATAAATTATAATTATAATGATCTTGATATAACTTTGACAGTTTTCAAATTTAATTGAAACACTTGGATAGTTTCGATTACATTTCTATTTAAATTAATCAATATATTTTGTATTGCTATTAACGGTTAAATTGCTAGGGACTAGCAATAAGCTGGTTGGGGGTGTGATAAATATAAAAATTGAACATTAATTAAATATTTTATAATATAAATTTATAGTTTTTGTTTTATTAAATTTTAAATATTATATGTTTTATAATAAATTGTATAAAAAATAAGTTGTTGTGTAATTATAAGTTTTTACTATTTTTATAGGTTCGATAAAACAAGAATAAACTTGGCGTTGCAAATGGGATTAAGATGATTCTTGGACCTGTAGAAAGTTTATGATAATATCTACAATATTGGTGACAAGCATGAGATAAAAATCTTCTCACAATTGGGATCAAATTAAGCAACAAACAAAGTTACCAAAGGAGTGACAGTTTTATCATGCTCTAGTATTTTGATCATATCTCTCAAACTATTTGGTCAAATGGTTAAAATAAAATACCACAATTCAAACAACTCAATTATCCACATGTTTTATTTTATGTGGAGAAGCAAAATTGGATGGGAAGATTTTCAAAAGTGATGTGTATTAAAATATAATTTCTTGGAACACCAATGAAGACTTATGTGTAAAAAAATAATATTTTATTTGTTGATGTCTCTCCAAATTTGGCTATAAATAGGGGTGCATTGTAATGAATTGAGATATCCCTCATTCTATGAACAAATCTTTGAGTTCATAATATTTCTCTCTTTATTTTTCTTTTATTTCATCATTTAAAAATAATTAGCATTTTAATTTCATATTCAAAGTTTTATACTTTGAATAATGAGTAGCTAACTTCCCAAAGTTGAGATGAAAAGGTGAAGCTCTTGGTATGATAATAAGGTTATTAAAAGGTAATAATCTATGTTTTATATTATTTAATCATTATTTATTGTTTATGTTATATTTATTTCTTTAAGCATTTTTATACCCTACTTATAAGTGGGAGTTTTGATTTATTGTTGCTATATGTTACACTAAATTCTTGGTACCATTTAAATGTTTGTTTGGTTTTACCAACCATTTAAAGTGGATGCCTTGATTTATTATATATCAATATATCATATTATTAATTTCTTGGTACCATTTAAATGTTAGTTTGGTTTTACCAACCATTTAAAGTGAGAACCTTGATTTAGTGTTTACAAATATATATAGCACAATAAATACTTGACAACATTTATAATTTTTGGTATATATTTTATACTTATAAGAAAATAGTATATAACATAATATAAATATGATTATTTAATATATTGGAACCATTTTATTAAGTGGATTTCAATAATGTTCATTAATGTTAACTTTATTAAAATATCAAGAGTGGATCCTCTAATCTCAACTACTTAAATTAAAATTTGAACAATTAAAAATTACCAATTAAAGATTCAAACAATTAAAAGATAAACAAAAACAAAAACCAAAACAAAAAGACATTGTAGTGGATTTGTAATTACCGTAGCTTCCATGTGGATACGATATCGGACTCACCGAATTATACTACTTGCGGACAACCTGCTATTGGGAGTGCAACAATCAAAGTCACAACAACAATAATATACCGAAAACTCTTATTTTCAGAATAGGAATCAGTATTCAGGAATCAATAATCAGGAATCAGTATTCAGAACAGAAATCAGGAATTTAACAAGTAAGCAAGCACCGAGCACGTTAGTTAATTTCATGGCTAAACTGATATCAGTCCCCTATATGTTCTCTCCTCTAAGGGGTGAGGCCAGTAATCAGTAATCAGTAATGTTTAGAATATATATTACTACCATTAGTTCACTAGGTTTCAGTACTTCAAAAATCAGAGATCAGAAATATATATGCTTTGTTTCAAAACAAGAATTATCAAACTGATTTGAAGATATTTATACATAAGTCCACTTACAGTAATTTGCTAGAGATTTTAGTTGGAAGTCTGGAAATCTGGTTGTTCTTACTACTTGATTTTACAGCTCCAACAAGGCACTCTCTTAGCTTAAAAATTCAAGCGATCACTCAAGATTTGTGTACCAACAGTTTCAGATTGAGGGTGCTATTTATAGGCCAAATTCTGACTGTTGGCCTTCCAATTAATGACCATAATATGCCATTAACAGCCTTTATTCCATATTAAAAGCTTAAGTTACAAGTCATAAGCTGAATCAGTAGCTATCTGCTTAAATCTCGCTACTGAATTCTGCCTGCTGGATTCTGTCTGCTGGAAAAATACCATCTTCTGAATTATTAGTTGCTGCTGGAATTACTATCTTATGCTGGAATTCTCCCATTACTGCTGAATATTGCTAGCTACTGGAATTACTATCTTATGCTGGAAAAGCGGGTTCTCACATCCATCCCTCTTTATGAGAAGTTTCGTCCTCGAAACAGTGCTATACCTGATCCTCAAAGAGCTAAGGATATTGTTCTCGCATCTTTTCTTCCAATTCCCAAGTAGCTTCTCTTTCGGTATGGTTTGACCATTGTACTTTGATATATGGAATAGTTCGTCGCCTCGGTACTTGGTCTTTGTTATCCACAATTCGAATCGGATTTCTTCATACTTCAGTTCTTCATTTAGATTGCCCTCAACCAGAAGTGGTCTGACCTCGAGAATATGACTTGGATCGGAGATATATCTTCTCAGTTGCAAAACGAGGAATACATTGTGAATTCTTGACATGTCGGGTGGAAGTGCTAATCTATAAGCAAGTGTCCTCACTTTCTAAAGAATTTCAAATGGTCCGACGTATCTGGGATTCAGTTTTCCAGCCTTATTGAATCGGATTACACCCTTCATGGGTGACACTTTCACATATGCCTTTTCTCCAACTTCAAATTCCATGGGTCGTCTTTTCTGGTCATTCCAACTTTTCTGTCGATCTTGTGCAGCTTTTAATCTCTCCTTGATCAAAGCAACTTTATCCACTGTTTCTTGGCTAAGTTCGGGTCCAACAATGGATTTTTCCCCTAGTTCTTCCCAATACAGTGGTGATCAAAACTTTCGTCCATACAGAGCTTCGTATGGTGCTGTTCCAATACTGCTGTGGTAACTATTATTGTATGCGAACTCGATTAAGGGCAGATGTTCGCTCCAATTACCACTGAAGTCTAGAGCTCATGCTCTCAGCATATCTTTAAGGGTTTGTATTGTCCTCTCAGTTTGGCCATCGATCTGAGAATGATATGCCGTACTAAGAGTAACCTTTGTCCCCATGACTTGGTGAAAGCTCTTCCAAAATCGAGATGTAAATCTAGGATCTCTGTCTGATAGGATGCTAGCTGGGACTCCATGTAATCGCACAATATTATTCATGTACAATGTGGCTAGCTCGTCAAAATTATAATTCATGCGGACATGTAAGAAATGCGCAGATTTCGTGAGTATATCTACGATTACCCATATTCCATCATGACCTTGTCTCGATTTTGGTAAACCAACTACAAAATCTATAGAAATATGTTCTCATTTCCATTCCGAGATTTCTAATGGTTGAAGAAGTTCACCAGGTCTCTGGTGTTTTGCCTTGACTTGTTGGCACACGTGAAACTTAGAAACAAACATTGCCACGTCCTTCTTCATTCCACTCGACCAGAAGTTTTTCTTCAAATCCCTGTACATTTTGGTACTGTCAGGGTGGACTGAAAGTTTCGACTTGTGTGCTTCAGACATCACTTCTTTTCGAAGATTTTCAATGTCAGGTACGCACAATCGTCCTTTCATCCACACAATTCTTTTGTCATCTGTCTGGAAATCTGATGATTTTCCCTCTTCAGCTTGTTGTTTCAGTTTCACCAAAGTGGAGTCTCGATCTTGACTTATCTTGATCGTTTCTCAGAGGCATGGTTGTGCTGAAAGCGATGCCAGGATCACCTTACTCGTATTCTTTTGACTTAAAGCATCTGCTACCTTGTTGGCTTTGCCTGGGTGGTAGATTATTGTCAAGTCGAAGTCTTTTAAGAGTTCAATCCACCGTCTCTGCCTCATGTTCAACTCTTTCTGTGTAAACAAGTACTTGAGGTTTTGGTGATCAGTGAAAATTTCACACTTAGCACCATATAAATAGTGTCTCCAAATTTTCAGTGCGAACACCACGGAAGCTAGCTCGAGGTCATGTGTTGGGTAATTCTGTTCATACGGCTTCAACTGTCTCGACGTGTATGCAATCACCCTTCCCTCTGGCATGAGTACACATCCTAAACCTCCTTTAGATGCATCACTGTAGATGGTGAAGTCTTTGCCTTCCATCGGTAATACCAATACCGGCGTAGAGGTAAGTTTATTCTTCAAAGTCTCGATGCTCTGCTCACATTCTTCACTCCATTGAAACTTGGAGTTATTTTGCGTGAGTTTAGTGAGGGGTATGGCTATTGAAGAGAATCCTTCAAAAAATTTTTGGTAATAGCCTGCTAGTCCTAAGAAGCTTCGAATTTCTGTCACAGTCTTTGGTCTACGCCAATATGAGATTGCCTCTATTTTCTTAGGGTCCACAGCTATTCCTGTTGCTGATATTATGTGTCCCAAAAATGTGACGCTCTCTAGCCAGAATTCGCATTTCTTGAACTTGGTGTATAATTCTTTTTCTCTCAACGTCTGGAGGGTGAGGCGAAGATGTTCTTTGTGGTCTTCTTCACTTGGAGTATATACCAGAATATCGTCGATGAACACCACCACAAACTTGTCAAGAAGCGGTTTGAACACCCTGTTCATGAGATCCATGAAGGCTGCCGGAGCGTTTGTTTATCCGAACGGCATTACCATGAACTCATGGTGTCCATACCTTGTTCTGAAGGCTGTTTTCGGAATATCGTCTGTTTTGACCTTGAGTTGGTGGTGGCCTAACCTTAAGTCGAGTTTCGAAAAGACTGTAGCTCCCTTGAGTTGGTCAAACAGGTCATCTATCCTTGGAAGTGGGTACTTATTCTTGATTGTGATTTTATTCAGTTCCATGTAATCAATACACAATCTCATGCTTCCGTTCCTTTTCTTCACAAATAGGATATGAACTCCCTACGGAGATGCGCTTGGTCGGATTTGCTTCTTATCCAACAATTATTGAAGTTGTTCTTTGAGTTCTTTCAACTCTGTCGGAGCCATTCGGTATGGTGCTTTTGAGATTGGTGCAGCATTGGGTACTAGATTAATTTCGAATTCCACTTCGCGGTCGGGGATTGTGCCCGGGAGTTCTTCAGGAAAGACATCCGAAAACTCTTGCACTACTGGAATCTCTTCTAGTCTCAGTGTGGTTCCTTCCTTTACCTCGCTTAACATGGCTAGGTAAACATCTTCTCCACTTTTCATGGCTTTCCAAGTCTGAGAAGCAGAAAGAAGATTCTTCCGTTCTTTCGTTTTACCATGAAATAAAATTTTCTCTTGGTGCGGAGCTTGGATGGTCACCGTCTTGCAATGACAGTCTACTAAACATGGTTCTTGGCTAACCAATCCATTCCAAGAATTACATCGAATTCCACCATGTTTAGTTGAATTAGGTTTGCCATGAATTTCTGATTTTCTATGAGAACACTAAAATCTCGATATAGAGTACGAGTTTCTAAAATCCGATTTGCAGGAGTTGCTACTCTATATGGTTCTTCTAATTTATCAGGCTTGGCTCCTAACTTCTTGGCAAAACTCTTAGACATGAATGAATGTGTAGCACCACAATCAAATAACACATAAGCAGGCATATTATTGATTAGAATGGTACCAGCTACGACATCATTTGAGTTGTCAACCTCTTCTTGAGTGATGGCATAGAATCGAGCATTTGGATTGTTCTCCTTAGGCTTGTTTGGAGTTGTTCCACCTGCTGGACCATTCTTTGGATCTGGAAAAAGGCATTGAGCAATGCGATGGCCCATCTTTCCACAACGGAAACAAGCTCCAGAATTCTTACGGCATTCACCAGTGTGAACGAATCCACAACTTTGGCATTTGACTTCCTCTTTGCTTGATTGCGAAGAAGTGGTTCCTTTGGATGGAGCACTGGTGAATTGTTTGCTTGAAAACCTAGGCCTCTTGAATTGTTGGCCCGATTGGTACTGGCTTGACTGAGGATATTTGAGTTTGTTCTCATCTTCACGCCTCTTGATGTCATTCTCAGCCCTGATGGCGGCTCCCATCAATTCCTCAAAAATATTGGGCTCGATAACCGCAAGGGCAGATTGAATGCGACTGTTCAATCCCTTTTTGAAGCGATGTATTTTCAAGGCCTCGTCTCCCATGATGGTTGGGAGTAAGTTCCCAATGAGTGGAACTTGGATGAATACTCCACCACTTTTATGTTTGGTTTTTGAACTAAACTTTCAAATTCTGACAGCTTCTGCACTCGAATTGCTGTCGGGAAGTACTGCATCAGAAATGCCTCTCGGAACCTTTGCCAAGTGATAGGTCCTGTCCCTAACATAGCTGGCGAGACTCCTTCCCACCATTTGACTACTTTATCCACGAGAAAAGGTGAAACGTCTGCCATTCGTTACCTTAAAACACTACAAGAAATTCTGCATACAACAACACACATATGACAACGGTTTTTCACAAAAACCGTTGTCGTATTTTTTTAACAACGATTTTATCGAAAACCGTTGTCTTTTGGGGGCCAAAGACAACGGTTCCAAAGACAACAGTTTTTAAAAACCGTTGTCGTTTTGGGGTCAAAGACAACGGTTTTTGGGGTGAAACCGTTGTCATTCAGCGTTTTTTTAGGGTCAACGACAACGGTTCATAGAACCGTCGCTAAATTTAGCGACCGTTTGTAAAAATCGTCGCTAATTTTAAATTAGCGACAGTTTTGAAAGAGTAGCGACGGTTTTTGAAAAACCCGTCGCATGTTTAAATTTAGCGACGCTTAAATAAATCCCGTCGCTAAAATTAGCGACATTGTTTTAAAACCGTCGCTAATTTTAGCGACGGTTTAAATCCAAACCGTTGCCAAATAAAATAATTGTGACAGTTAATAATTTACCTTCGCCAATAGTGACGGTTTAACCAAAACCCGTCGCAAACTGTCTATAAATATCTCTATTTGTCGATTCATTTTCCTCCACAACACTTCACAACACTTAAAATTTTTCTCTTTTACACCATTTTATCACTTCACACAATACTTAAAATTTTTCTCACCACTTCATAACACTTAAAATTTTTCTCTCTTACACCATTTTATCATTTCACACAACACTTAAAACTTTTCTCTCTTACACAATTTTATCACTTTCACACAACTCGTTAACTTTTTCTAACCACTTCATAACACTTAAAATTTTTCTCTTTTACACGATTTTACTACTTCACAACACTTAAATTTTTTTTCTTTTACATGATTTTAGTTTTGATTATTAGTTTCTTTTAGATTTATTAAATTATGAGAAGTATTTTTTTTTATTTTTCGAAACAAATTAGCGACGGAAATCTTGATTACTCACCGTCGCTAAAATTAGCGACGGACTTGATTGCTAACCGTCGCTAATTAAATCGTCGCTAATTTAAACTAGCGACGGTTTAAGTAACCGTCGCTAATTTTGAATTAGCGACGGTTTAATTCATACCCGTCGCTATATTTTTTAGCGACGGTTTACCACAACAGATAAAAAACGTTGTCATTGAACGGACTTTCAACAACACCCTCAGTTACAACAGTTTTAAAATGGCTACGATAACGGATAAAATCCGTTGTCGTTTGCCGTTTTTTTAGTAGTGAAACGTGCTAGAAATTTTTTCTTATACCTCCCTAGCATCGGCCGAACCACAAAAATTACATAAAATATTTTGGACATCATTTTAAAATAAACAACCAACTATATATTTGAGAAATACAGCCTATACTATAATCTCTCAAAAACATAAATAAAAATTCGTAAAATCTTTAAAATAAATCACAAACATAATTGCGGAAAGCTAGAAGCGCTGGTCCTCGGGTCGTGTGCACCTTCAGTCAAGTCAGGTCAACCATCAAGACCTCCCATAACATTAAAATCATAAACACCTGCATCAATCACACCTAGTGAGTCTAAAGACTCAACACACCATAATCTTGATAACAAGTAATACGTATAAAATCACATGCAAGGTTGAAAAATACTTGTACTTAAAATATCGTTTTCATGAAGATGCATAAACTTCAAACATGAACATTTTCGTAAACCTTTTTATGATGCATGAACTTTAAATAAAAACATTTTCATAATGATGCATCAACTTTAAACATAAACATTTTTCATGACATTTGAACATAAACCTTAACTTTTTCCTTTTCCTCAAAACATAACATTACCCTTTTATAATGATCATAAACATTTTTCCTTTTCCTTTGTTGAATTCATATCGTTAATTCTGACTTTCCTCAAACCTCAAAAGTCGATGGATTCATCTTCATGAAACCGCAGTACTGGGCGGCGGGGGACACCAGCATCACTCTCACCGGTCAACTGGGCCCTGGCCTATCCTCATCGAATAGAAATACGATCGTCGGGGCTCCCTCGGGGGCTTTTTCCCATAAATAAGCTCCCTCTGGGGCCTTCTCCCTCACGATATTCCCACTCTTACCTCAAACCTCATAACGTTACCTCATATTCGTAATGATGAAAATACGATCGTCGGGCTCCCACTGGGACCGTCACCCTCACGATATCTCCAACATTATCGAATTAGCCACAATTACTTCACTTCCTTCAACGTTTATATTCTCATCACTTTATAAAATCATGCATAACATAACATTTTTGTTTTGAAACCAAGCATGCGTTACGTATTTTAAATGTCAACCTTAAATCATAAAAATCCATGGACATTTAAAAATCATAATTTAATCATGAACATTTAATAAACATTTAAAAATAATCACAATATCATAAAAACAGCATTTAGAGCACTACCATGATGTTTAATAATTTTTGGTGTAAAAAGACCATTTTACTCCTGGACTTGACAGTTTAAGTTTTTTACTTTTTCTTTGATTCATTGACTCTAACATGTGCCAAATAATTATTTAAGTCTACAAGAATTTTTCCATAATTTTATAAAGCCTAAAACTAGGCGTTTATATTAACTCGTTAATTAGCGTTTCGTGTGACGATTAAATCCTGAATAAATCCAAAACTCATTATTTTGATCCCAAATTTTTAACATAACAATTTTCAGATTTATTCTACCCTTCCAAGTCATGAGCCACACCCGTGGACCCATGGATTCAATTTTAGCTTTATTATTTTTGTTTTTGACCCTTTATCGAACACACCGAGCCATCTCCTAATTTACTCGAGCCACGCCTGAGCCACCTCAAGCCAAACCCAAGCCAACCCATCTAGGCACCCTCGTGAGCAACCCTGACCCATAAAACCTAACCCTAGCTCACGCCCAAGCCCTGCAACCTAGCCACAAAAATCTGCACGTGAGCCCTTCCTTGCCAAACATTCCTAGTGACCCTAGGACTCCTCTAGCCATCTAAACACTGATCACCCACAACCCTTACTGGCACTATACCAGTCCCAAGCCCGAGCCACCCCCAGCCCAAGCCCCTGAGCAACGCAGCAAGACCCTGCGCAGGCCATCTCCTAGCCGCAGCCTCTTCCTCACGTGAATTAGGAGTCTTTCCAGGCTAGGACTCCTCCATCCTCTAGACCAGACTCCCTCCACCTAGCCGTCCCAGTAACGCCCTCTAGACCTTCTTGCACCATTCCTGGACCCGCGCACCAGCCTAGGCGCTTGCACCAGCAGCACGCCACTTTCTTCTTCAAGTGGGTCTCGCGCGTCTCCCCTACGTGCAGCAGTGCCCAGCTGCCCTAGGGCTCCTCCTAGCCTCTCAACAAGACCCTAGACAAGCCCCTACCAGCCTTGGCCGATCCCCCTAGCCCCATGCAAACCATCGAGTTCCTTGGACCCCCACATGCACACAAACATTCTTCATATACCTCACGGCTCTCTTCCCTTAACCCACGTTTTTCCAGCTTTATTTTAACAAGTTGAGCAGCATAATCATGTGTTTTAGGACCCTTAGAAATGTGTTTGATCAAAGCCTAATTCATGGCAGCCCTTTAAACATCATACAAGCATGGTTTTGAATCAATAAACACAAGTTAGACACATGCCTATGTATAGTTGCGAAAATTGTGAGTGGTGTGACTTGTTTTTATGCAAATTCATAAACAATTACATAATATGTTGTGATGATGAGTAAAGGAAGAATATGGAGTGCTTTTGCGTTTTTAATGCACGAATAATCGTTGACGAATCGAAGAACGGCGGCACGAAGAAGATGGCTTGAACTCCTTTGCAATATTTGAAAACTTTCTCTTCAAAATATTGAGTGTGTGCCGTGTAAATTTAGGAGAGGGTTTGGAGAGAATTTTAATTGTGTTTGGCGTGGGGTTCAAGGGTTTAATGGGGTGGTTTAACATATTATATACTTAATTATTTTATTAACAAGGCTTAGGCCTATTAAAGGGTTTAATTAGGCCCATTAGTATTTAATTAAATAATTAAAATTATTTTGTTTAAATAAGTTTTTGAATTTATTAGCTGGGTTGTCAAAACGTTCGAGTTTTTGTTGAAAAAACCAACACCGATAAAATTACGTCCCGGCGTATAAAATCACCTCAAAACCCCTTATTTTCAAAAATAAGGAAAAACATCACCCTTAATTTAAATAGTTAAAAACAATTATTTAATAAAAATATTTTCTATTTTTCAGCAATCGGTCTCCGTTCCTCGATCGCAACTCGAATAACTTTTAAAAATTACATTTTTATGCCACCATGTAGAAAATTATATTTTAAACATGTCAAAATACACAACATAATTAATTTATGCAATTAAAACTTTTAATTAAAATACAAGAGAATTTAATAATTGCATTCATGTGATTCGCGTGGACCTTTAAAATTTCGGGGCGTTACAATCTCCTCCCCTTAAATTGAATTTCGTCCTCGAAATTTTCTTATCCTTAATAACCCAAAGTTTATACTTAGTTCTAGTATCCAAAAAATCCACGCTTCCGCTGCGCTACTCTGATAAAACTTAAGTTCTAGAATGTCCTTACGGCTCCTTGTTCCCAATTAAATTTTCCTTTTACATCCTTATTTGCAATTTTCAACTTAAGAAAACCCATAATGACTTAGTGCTACACTATTATAACCCCGAATTTTAATTTTTCTTACAATTCTCGATATTAAAAGATGGCTGATCATACTTATCGTATATTAATTTTCTTATTTATACCTAAAATATTCATCAACCTATCAATTTCAATCTTAAAATCCCAAGCACATCCGCTAACATTTAAATTTTTCAAGCCTAATATCGATTCATCCTTAAAAACCATGGATTAAAACTTCTTATAATACTAAAACTAAGATATCCCAAGGTTCTGAATATTTTTAAAAGTCTAAATCATCAAAAATTCTTACGATATAACCCATTCAATTCGCACTTATTGCTAAACTAGTCCCCAAATTTCTTAATATTTGAAAAATAAATTCTAAATTTCTCCAAAAATTATTCTAATTGGTCCTTAATTTCCAAAAATCCTACAGTTAACCCATAAGTTCTCGGTATTCTTAATTTTCTTCTACAGTTTTCCCATGACATAATTTCGATATTTTTAAACTTATTTACCCAAATTTAATTCCTATAACCAATTTTACCTTTCATCAAAACTTAAAATCCCAATTTATACATTTTCTTACTCCCAAGTCGTTGCAAATCCTTAAATCATTATTCCTTACGTCTAATTCTCAAAAATTAATTCAACTAGTAACCATGAATCATAAATATTTTCTTAGAAAATCTACGTGTCCCAAAGCATTCATAATATTCATGATTAACTTATAGCCCAAAAATAAAAACGTCAATACTAAAACCCAAAAAAAAACTACATAGTCCAATTCCACCACAAAACCAACATGCATTGAAATCAAATAATTTTTTTATTTCATATCGTATCACGTATAAAAATTCTAGAGCATATAAATCATATATCCTCATAAAGCAATTAAGCATGTGACGTAAACATATAATTCAAGTACTTATACAAGTAACATCATAAAATCATATAAAGCATGTAAACTTACAATTTGAGGCTTGACGACTGATCTTCCCGGCACTGATGGTGGCACAACCCTTTACAGGACCTTTGCTCTGATACCAACTGAAACGTCTGCCATTCGTTACCTTAAAACGTGCTGGAAAATTTTTTTTATACCTCCCTAGCATCGGCCGAACCACAAAAATTACATAAAATATTTTGGACATTATTTTAAAATAAAACAACCAACTATATATTTGAGAAATACAGCCCATACTATAATCTCTCAAAATCACTCAAAAACATAAATAAAAAGTCGTAAAAATCTTTAACATAAATCAAAAACATAATTGCGGAAAGCTAGAAGCGCTGGTTCTCGGGTCGTGTGCACCTTCAGTCTAGTCAGGTCAACCATCAAGACCTCCCATAACATTAAAATCATAAACACCTGCATCAATCACACCTAGTGAGTCTAAAGACTCAACCCACCATAATCTTGATAACAAGTAATACGTATAAAATCACATGCAAGGTTGAAAAATACTTGTACTTAAAATATCGTTTTCATGAAGATGCATAAACTTCAAACATGAACATTTTCGTAAACCTTTTTATGATGCATGAACTTTAAATAAAAACATTTTCATAATGATGCATCAACTTTAAACATAAACATTTTTCATGACATGTGAACATAAACCTTAACTTTTTCTTTTTCCTCAAAACATAACATCAATCCTTTTATAATGATCATAAACATTTTTCATTTTCCTTTGTTGAATTCATATCGTTAATTCTGACTTTCCTCAAACCTCAAAAGTCGATGGATCAATCTTCATGAAACCGCAGTACTGGGCGGCGGGGGACACCAGCATCACTCTCACCGGTCAACTGGGCCCTGGCCTATCCTCATCGAATAGAAATACGATCGTCGGGGTCCCTCGGGGGCCTTTTCCCATAAATGGGCTCCCTCTGGGCCTTCTCCCCTCACGATATTCCCACTCTTACCTCAAACCTCATAACGTTACCTCATATTCGTAATGATGAAAATACGATCGTCGAGCTCCCACTGGGACCGTCACCATCACGATATCCCCAACATTATCGAATTAGCCACAATTACTTCACTTCCTTCAACGTTTATATTCTCATCACTTTATAAAATCATGCATAACATAACATTTTTGTTTTGAAACCAAGCATGCATTACGTATTTTAAATGTCAACCTTAAATCATAAAAATCCATGGACATTTAAAAATCATAATTTAATCATGAACATTTCATAAACATTTAAAAATAATCATAATATCATAAAAACAGCATTTAGAGCACTGCCATGACGTTTACTAATTTTTGGTGTAAAAAAACCGTTTTACATTTGGACTTGACATTTTACGTTTTTGATTTTTTCCTTGATTTCTTGACTCTAACATGTCTCAAATAATTATTTAAGTCTACAAGAATTTTTCCATAATTTTATAAAGCATAAAACTAGGCGTTTCAATTAACTCTTTAATTAGCGTTTCGTGCGGCGATTAAATCCCGAATAAATCCAAAACTCATTATTTTGATCCCAAATTTTTAACATAACATTTTTAAGATTTATTATACCCTTCCAAGTCATGAGCCACACCCGTGGACCCATGGATTCAATTTTAGCTTTATTATTTTCGTTTTTGACTCTTTATCGAACACACCGAGCCATCTCCTAATTTACTCGAGCCACGCCCGAGCCACCTCGAGCCAAACCGGAGCCAACCCATCTAGGCACCCTCTTGAACAACCCTGACCCATAAAACCTAACCATAGCTCACGACCAAGCTTTTCAACCGAGCCACAAAAATCTGCACGTGAGCCCTTCCTTGCCCAAGACTCCTAGTGACCCTAGGACTCCTCTAGCCATCTAACCACTGATCACCCACGACCCTTACTGACCCTATACCAGTCCCAAGCTCGAGCCACCCCCAACCCAAGCCCCTGAGCCGCGCAGCAAGACCCTGCGCAGGCCATCTCCTAGCCGCAGCCTCTCCCTCACGTGAATTAGGAGTTTTTCCATGCTAGGACTCCTCCATCCTCTAGACCAGACTCCCTCCACCTAGCCGTCCATGTACCACCCTCTAGACCTTTCTGCACCATGCCTGGACCCGCGCACCAGCCTAGGCGGTTGCACCAGCAGCACGCCACTTTCTTCTTCAAGTGGGTCTCGCGCGTCTCCCCTTCTCCCCTACGTGCAGCAGTGTCCAGCCGCACTAGGGCTCCTCCTAGCCTCTCAACACGACCCTAGACAAGCCTCTACCAGCCCTGGCCGAGCCCCCTAGCACCATGAAAACCATCGAGTTCCTTGGACCCCCACATGCACACACACATTCTTCATATACCTCACGGCTCTCTTCCCTTAACCCACGTTTTTCCAGCTTTATTTTAAGAAGTTGAGCAGCATAATCATGTGTTTTAGGACCCTTAGAAACGTGTTTGATCAAAGCCTAATTCATGGCAGCCCTTTAAACATCATACAAGCATGGTTTTGAATCAATAAACACGAGTTAGACACATGCATATGTATAGTTGCGAAAATTGTGAGTGGTGTGACTTGTTTTTATGCAAATTCAAAAACAATTATATAATATGGTGTGATGATGAGTAAAGGAAGAATATGGCGTGCCTTTGCATTTTTAAAGCACGAATAATCATTGACGAATCGAAGAACGGCGGCACGAAGACGATGGCTTGAACTCCCTTGCAATATTTGAAAACTTTCTCTTCAAAATATTGAGTGTGTGCCATGTAAATTTAGGAGAGGGTTTGGAGGGAATTTTAATTGTGTTTGGCGTGGGGTTCAAGGGTTTAATGGAGTGGTTTAACATATTATATACTTAATTATTTTACTAACAAGGCTTATGAAAGGGGATCGAATAAGATGTTCAAATGCGCAACGGAAGTTTTAAATGTTTTGAAAGGCACAAAACCGAAATTTTGATTTAAAAATTTCTTGAACACCTCATGTACTAGCATGTAACATATACAAAAACACAACTATGACATTCATAGGGTGTTTAGAAAATTTTACCTATTAATTTCTTGAGATTGATGATGGCTCCAACTTAGTTGATATACAACTAAGCTCTTCAAGGCAAGACAAATCTACAAGCTTCCTTTCTTCAAAATCAAGCCAACCACCAAACTTAAAAGATCCACCTTACACTTGCACTAGAAAATGTAGGGCATTTTTCTTTGAGAAGAGAATTGTTTCTCCAACTATTGAAGAACAAGATGAGAGAAAAATTTTTGAGAGAATTGGACACACAAAAATTCGGCCAAGGCTTGTGTATGGGAGAGAAGGATAGATTATTCTTGGTTGTGTAAAAAGTTGTTGAGTATTCCAAAGGCATGCCATGCCTTGGATATTGAAAAAGTAGCCTCCAACCCTTCACCTCCCTTGCATGCTTTTCTAATTGGGTTTGTAACAATTACAAAGCTTATGGACTTTATTTAAATGTCTCAAACGCATTTGAGACCATTTAACATTTACTTGATTTTACTCAAGCCCACTAGTTTAATAATTATTTCTAATTGGGCTCTACAAGGCCCAATGTAATTTAATTAATCCAACACTTGAATTAATTTAATTATTTGGACTCTACTAGGTCCACTGGTGTTTAATTAATTCAACTCTTTGAATTAATTTAATTTAGTCCATAATAATGTTTATGAAAATCACAATTTTTCAAATACATTACTTGTTTGGCCAACTGTTAATTTAGGAACACTTCCTCAAATTAAAAGTTATATTCTCTCATAGAAGTCATACTTCTATTTTTTCTTACGCCTATAAACTCCTTTATAAGCCGTTCAACACATTGAACTATTTTACTTCTCAACGGGATCTAGAAAGCTAGTACTTCTGTGGTCCTCAATGGTTCACTGATACAACTAGCCGTGGGTTCACATCTCCATGTGATTCGGACTAAACATGTCCTTATACGAGCATACCCCAATTGCTCCATTCATAATTATCAACTCTTTCATAATAAGAACGTCAGAACTCAAGTCTGATAGTACCCAACCAATCATGTTAAACGCCTAGCAGCATCGCTTACATGATTCCCTAGGTATCAAATGATAGTGCCTGCAAGAACCATTTACTTATGGTTAGCGTACAGTACGGTCCCTTCATCTCATATATCCCGACCGATTCGACAACCATTGGTATATCGAGAGTTGTCAATGATTCGATACTATGTGTCATGTCGTAGTTGCATCGATGTTGTAATCTATGAAACCCCTTTCATAATTACCACCATATTCTGATCAGAGATTTCATACTACATACACATAGGATATCCATACCCGAAGGTAAGCGGTGAATCCCCGACTAGAATGCATCGACTCCTATATGTTTCGACAAAACACCCAACCTTGCCACCTGATGACCCCATGAGAGTCGGTAAACAAGTCAAAGTGTAATGCTAGCACATAGAGTCTCAATGTTGTCCCGGGTCATAAGGACTAATGGTGTACAACCATAAACTAGGACGTTTCCACTTGATAAGTGAGAACCACTTGGAAAGTCTTTTATGGAGGGTTGTTCAGTGCACTCTACCAGGAGCACATATCTGCATGTTCGGACATCACAATGTCTTCTACCAATGAAAAATGGTACTCACATCGCAGATACTAGTCTCAAACTCGAGCGGCCTATATCCTTCTTAGCGGCGGCTGAATCGACTAGGAACTGTTTAGAATATACAGTATTGTAAATATGAGTTTCATGATACTCATCATATGAGCATCTCATATTCTTTCTACTATTTGTACATTCAAGGACTTTATCTATGCAACTAGCAAGGGTATACAGATAAAGAAGTGCCAAAACAATAATTTCAAATATTATTAAAATAAAGACTGTTTATACATAGAGTTTCATTGTGAACACTCGGCCAGCACTTGGCTCGACGGGCACCTACTCTAACAGCTTAGGCCTATTAAAGGGTTCTATTAGGCCCATTAGTATTTAATTAAATAATTAAAACTATTTTGTTTAAATAAGTTTGTGAATTTATTAGCCGGGTTGCCAAAACGTTCGAGTTTTTGTTGAAAAAACCAACACCGATAAAATTACGTCCCGGCGTATAAAATCACCTCAAAACCCTTTATTTTCAAAAATAAGAAAAAACATCACCCTTAATTTAAATAGTTAAAAACAATTATTTAATAAAAACATTTTCTATTTTTCAGTCATCGGTCTCCGTTCCTCGATCGCAACTCGAATAACCTTTAAAAATTACATTTTTATGCAACCATGTAGAAAATTATATTTTAAACATGTCAAAATGCACAACATAATTAATTTATGAATTAAAATATTTAATTAAAATACAAGAGTGTTCAATATATTTCATGGTTGGCTATTACTATTTCTAGATGTTCAATATGACCATGCAGGACTGCATTCCGGTCGCTAAGAACTTCAACAGTGTTCTACAACTCATGAATATGAGCATCAGTCTGCTCACTATACTGATTATGCTGGTGCACAAATTGGTGATTTTGATCCTTAAGCACTTGGATCTTCATAATCAAGTTATCACGTAACTCGATGAACTCTGCAACGGTCTCTTGAGAGGTTTCAAACTCTTCTTGAGCTTTTCTATTCCTCTCTTCTGCCTCATGCAGATAGTGAGCATAACGTTGAACATCATGTCTTAAATGTTCTTCTCTACGCTGTAATCCATCCTTGTCCAGCTCTAAGCAATAGTTAAGTTCTTTGAGCTTCTCTATCTTCTTCTCTAAGCTCTTAATGTAGCTACTCTGGTCAGCCATATCCTACATCCAAAATATGAAAGTGAATGTTCAGAAATGATCAGGTCGAGTTATAGACAAATACTGGAATGAAAAAAATCAGTAAAACCTATAACAAGTAATAGAAGAAAATAGCTCAAAAAATTTTGATCTTAGAATGGTGTGAAAAATTTACTAAAAATCTTCCACGTCAAGAACATGAAGTGTACCAAATTTGGTGCAAAAATACTAAGCCGTTTGGAAATGAAAATTCCTCAAAGTTTCGAAAAATTGAAAAATTTCACGGAAATGATGATATCACTGTCTAAACGAAGGATTTTGGGGTTCGTTGGCGGTGCTAGAATGATTGAATGGTTTTAGTTTCGGTTCTCCTTGTCGAGAGCTTTCCAACGGTATCTTTTAATAGTCAAAATTCCTCCTGGATCAAAAGTTATGGCTATTTGAAGTTTGCGCGAAAAACACCTCAACTTCCATACAATTTTGCAAGGCCTACTGCATGCACTTGTTGCAATACACTATCTTCTTCAATTCTTATGCTACTGCAACTAATTTTGCTGCTTTCCAGCACTGTTAGGACCAGTCTGCTGCATTCCGGGTCTACTGACCAAGTCTTCTGCATTCAGATCTACTGGTTTCCATCTGCTGGTTCTGGTTTTAGGCTACTGGTTGTGAGGCTACTGTTTCTCGGTCTACTGATTTTTGTCTACTGTATATATATATATATATATATATATATTTACTTATTTCCGACATGCTGCTGAAACACTCAGAACTCAACTGCATTCTGATTTGTTTCCATTACTGATTTTTCCCGACTGTACGTAGTTAGTCTATTATTTCAGTATTCTATTACAGTAATTTATTTTCAGAAGTCTATTAGAACTTATCATTTCTAGTTCTTCCTCCCCAGATTATGAAACCTGGTTTGCTCTGATACCACTTCAATGTCACGTCCCAGGGACGGGGTTAGTCGACACCGACGTTGCTCTCAAATTTACAGTGGCTCTCAAATTTACATTCAAAAACAACAAGCCTCAGAAGTACAAAATTCAGAAATCAGTCTTTTATTTATAATACTGAATATTCAATGTCTGATACAAAGTCAAATGACTAATGTTTTACAGCGGAAATGTAAAACCAAATACACAATGTCTTAAAAGATGCAGCGGAAAAAAAACAAAAATCAGAACTGATAAACAACGGTCTTCTTCACCAGCTCCAGAATTGAATCTGCTCTTCTTCTTCTAACTTTTCTTCCTCGTTCTTATCTGAGATGGGTTTGGTGGGTGAGTGATATGGTTGTCACTCAGTAAGCGGGGGCGGGAATAACTCCTAGTTTTCGAAACCATTTTTAACAGAAACAATAATACAATAATATACAGAAAACTCTTATTTTCATAACAGGAATCAGTATTCAGAACAGAAATCAGGAATTTAACAAGTAAGCAAGCACTGAGCACGTTAGTGAATTTCATGGCTAAACTGATATCAGTCCTCTATATGTTCTCTCCTCTAAGGAGTGAGGCCAGTAATCCGTAATCAGTAATCAGTAATGTTCAGAATATATATTTCTATCATTAGTTCACTAGGTTTCAATGCTTCAAAAATCAGAGATCAGAAATATATATGCTTTGTTTCAAAACAGGAATTATCAAACTGATTTCAAGATATTTATACATAAGCCCACTTACATTAATTTGCTAGAGATTTTGGTTGAAGTCTGGAAATCCGGTTGTTCTTGCTACTAGATTTTACAGTTCGAACAAGGCACTCTCTTAGCTTAAAAATTCAAGTGATCGCTCAAGATTTGTGTACCAACAATTTCATATTGAGGGTGATATTTATAGGCCAAATTCTGACTGTTGGCCTTCCAATTAATGACCATAATCTGCCATTAACAGCCTTTATTACATGTTAAATGCTTCAGTTACAAGTCAAAAGCTGAATCAGTAGCTATCTGCTGAAATCTCGCTACTGAATTCTTCTGCCGCTGGATTCTGCCTGCTGGATTTTGTCTGCTGAAAAAATACCATCTTCTGAATCATTAGTTGCTGCTGAATTACTATCTTCTGCTGGAATTCTTCCATTGCTGCTGAATATTGCTAGCTGCTGATGGAAAAGCAGGTTCTCACATGTAACATGGCTTCACATCATGTGTGTAAGAAATATTGCTTGACAGATGAGTGTAAATATATCAGTAGCATTGTAAGATTGTAAATTTGTTTTTTTTTTATCATAATTAAGTGTTGTGTCAAATGTTACAATATTTAAGACAACATGCAGCGAAATATTAAAGTTTGTAACACAAATTTACTTTAAGTAACTAGATTGGACAAAATTAAATTTGTAAAAGTATAAATACTTGTGCGTTGTCTCAGGGCAAAAATTAATCACTAGAAAAACCAAATCGTTTACAAAAATCAATCACTAGTGATTAAGACTAAAACAAATTTCCTCAACACGTTGAGAAAAGAAATGCTCTCTAAAATCAAATACTCAGAATAAAACTCATTCAAGAAAGCAACAAAAACATGATGCCAAAACAGGAGCAACGAAAACAATCTTCAGCCAACTTCGTCACGGATGTTGTCTGTAGATGTCCCCAACATTCAAGGCAGCACGCGGTATCTGTACTCTTCAGAACAACAGCGTCTTTGTGAGTTGTTTTCCTTTGAAGAACAGGACGTGCAAAAGTGTGTGTGAATTATTGAACGAGGAAGAGCAGCAACAAAGTCCTTGTTTCTCTTATCTATAGACATTCTCTCTCCTAGAGTTTTTCTCCACAAAAAAACCTATTGCACAAGGAAAGTAGCAGTTTTATTAGGAAAAAACTCCTTTTAAACATTGATACCATATCATGATAATATTTGCATAATTATCTCATTATCTTAGAAAGACAAGATTTGGGAAATCTTTTAAGTTAAGAAATTGAGAAATAATATTTCTTTTCAATCGCCCTCTTTTTGCCTTTCTGGACAAAATGAGATCAATCCCATTTATCCTTGTTAGCTCAAGTCATCTCCCCCTGAATTCGAGAATTTTTCTCCCCCTGAATAAAATAAAGTTAGCAAGGGTGTTGTTAAAGTTTTTGGCAACACTTGGGACAACACATGCACCATTTCATTAACAGTTCATTAAGCAATTACATCAGGCGTGGAGTAAAAAAAACTGATAGAGCAAAAATGAAAAAGAGACAGGAAATATGAATCAATCAAGCAACACACTAAGTTCCCATCCCCTCCATCAATATCCTCTTCCTCTTCAGTTCCCTTAGTCCCAGATGGACCAGCTTCTCCAGCTCAAGCAGGAGTTTGATCATCCTCTTCCCTTTTTTGTCCAGAATGGACACCCATTTCTAGAAGAAATCTGTAATCTGCATCCAAATTTTCATAATAGGCTATATCAACCTTGGCTTGCTCAATCTTGGTCAGGGCAAACTGGAGTTGAGCTTGGACTTCAGCTATCGTGAGTAGTATAAACCCCTCGGGTGTAGAAGTGACAGAAGATCTTGGTGAAGTGCCAGAGACAGGAGGTGGTGCAGTAGGCTCAGTCCAGGGTAGATCAATTTTCCTGTTGCCTTTGAAGAATGCAAGAGCAATCTTGAATGGTTCACCGATGTCAGACAGGTGCTCATCTACATCCCTAATGAGACCTTGTGAGACCAACAGCCCATATATCTGACTGGGAATGGGAGCTTTGAGGCCTTGAGGTCGCCATCAGCATATTGAAGCACCGTGTTGAACACAAGTTTCCCAAAGTTGAAGACTCATTTGTTCCAATGGAGTATAGCACCAGTGCTTGGTGTCTGGTTATAACAGTGGTATTGGTGGACGGTGTCCAGTTGCGGATGGCTAACTTATGAAGCACAGAGTAAAATGATGTGAGATTGGCGGCTGACAGGCGTTGAGGATGGGCTGGGAATTGAGTTAACAGCCCCCCTGTGAGTGTGGAAGTGACCATGTGTATATAAGGGGCAAGACCATCCTCATCCTCTTTAGAAGTCTGATAATGGCCGTTTATTGCTGCAGGATCGAAATCATAGATTTTTTTTTTGCGAACAAAAACTTTTCCATATTTAGCAGATCTTTCATCACCTACTCCATGTGAGAGATTTGAGTAAAACTCCAGCACAGGCCGTCGACTAAACGATGTGACAGCAGAGACTGTGGATATCAGATGGCAGTGTTTCAGAAAAGCGAGCAAATTTTGTCTCGCAAAGACATCCGCATCAATGTTCTTTTCCTCCATGAAGTTGCGATGCGTGCAAAGATTCCACTGAGCAACTGCATGCTCATTGTAGAACTTGTCAGAGAAGGCAGTGGTGAGATCATAGTCGGAGAGATCTGTGTTGCCCTCAGTGTTCTCAACATCTGGGGCAACATTTGAAGAAGTAGGAGACTCTTCATTGCTTTCAAGGTCTGAGGCAGTGGCCTCATCAAAAACTCCTTCAGAATGGGGAGAGAGTGCGCCAGAGTTTGTACTGACAGATATGGTGTCTGTAGATTCTTCAATCTCCTCAGGCGCGGGCTGGACAGGAGAGAAGTGTGCAGGAGATGCAGGTGTATTCTTCTTGGTTTTCTTCAAGTTAGCCAGCACTTGAGCCAAAGACACTTCGTCCTCATCAGACGAAGTTGGCTCTTTCTGTTCATCCATCGGTACTGTATCAGAAGAGGTGGAGGTGGTCTCACCAGATGAAGTGGAGTCGGACTTTGCAGTGTCTGTTAGTGTGGGCTTCTTCCGGGCCACTAGCTCATAGCCAGCATCATCAGAGTCATCTCCCGAGGTATTTTACGTGTCAGCAAGGGAAGGAACCTTCGATGGTTCCTTTTTGTGACGGAAAAATTTGTTTGGGGGGAGGTCCGGATTATATCCCATCATTCTCTTTGATCGTTGTTTTTGAGGAGAGGGTGGAACCGCACGCCTATAAGCTTCCCAATCCCACGGGGGGCTTTCAAAATCCCGTATATTTCTTGGTTCACCGAGAAAGATCGTCTACAATGGCTCGGGCTATACAGTAATAGGAACCAATTCCAGAGATGGCTCTACTGAAGATGTTGCAGGAGATGTTGTTGAAGTATGGGCAACATCTTCTCTGTGTCCCATCTCGCTTCGGATGTCATGGGGATCGAAACCCTTGCTTGCCATTAAATTGAATATCGAGTGAGGGAGAAACGGTGACAAATTTCAGAAAAATGAAATCACGTAGAATTAACTTTCGAGGGTTCCAAATGGGTAAAAATGGCGATAGTGTGACTTAGGTGGTGAAGGAGTGTGTATTAAAAGATAAGCAACACAGTCATCACAACGGTAACAAAATCAGAAATTCATACGATCTTAACGGTAAAAAATATAACGGAAAAATTTAGCCGTTAGCACCTTCCTGCAATTACTGAGATAATTTCGTCCAATAATTTTTCAAGGTAATTTCCATAATTGAAACCCACATCAAATTAACACCACTAAACCATCAAAAATCATACATATTCAATTTTTTGTAAAATTTTGATTTTCATCGAATATTCTTTGTTGAAATACTCATGTCCTCATGACACATAAATATTCACAGTGTTATGTTTATGCATGACCTATTTATGCCTAATAACAAAATGTGACATGAATAGAAACAAGAAAACAAATATGAGATATGTTTACAGATGAAGTGTTGTCTCAAATGTTGGCAACATCTTCCAACAATACACAAAATTCCAGAAAAACAGTTTTAATTTTTCTTCACTCAGTGACTTAACAATTTTCTGAACATAGAAGTGGTAGCTCCCACACTAGAAAAACAGTTTCATTGGACTCCTCTAGATAGCTTTTTTCATTTTCTTCTATTTCTGTGATAATTTTAGAAGGGGTATAACTCCCACACTGAAGGTGCAGTGTTCATTGGGATCCTTTATGTAGCTTTTTTCGTCTTTCCTTCTAATCACAGGCCCAAAATTTTTAATTATTATATTTCAATTTTTATAGGTCTTCTTGTCACATTGGTTAGAGTTAAGTGACCATTCTTCAAATCCTTTGTAATTTTGTTCACATGTATAGGTGTAAGGAATTAAAATATAACAAGGAATTGTAGGTGCATCAGAAAACTATGCAACATATCATAGTATGAATGCAATGCAGAAAGCCTAAGTCCTAAAAATGCAAATGCATGTTAGGTGTTGTCCGAGATGTTGTAACATCTAAGACAACATTTATGAATGTTTAGGCATAACACATGCTGAGAGATTTCCTAAGATTGGAGAATCTCTCAAAATCAAATGCTTTTCTGAATATGTCAGCCAGTTGGTTATTTGTACCAACAAATTCAATTCAAATCAATAATTTTTCTACTAAATCTCGAATAAAGTGATGTCGGATGTCAATGTGTTTTGTTCGAGAGTGTTGTACTGGATTTTTTGAAATATCAATTGCACTAGAATTATCACAGTACACAACTAAAGTTTCACTATTAAGCCCATAGTCTTTTACCATTTGGTTCATCCATAAAAGTTGAGAACAACAATTTCCAGCTGCTACATATTCAGATTCGACAGTTGAAAGTGAAATACAATTTTGTTTCCTACTATGCTACGAGGTTAAATTATTGTCACGATAAAAACAACCTCCAGATGTACTTTTTCTATCATCTAAATCACCAGCCCAATCAGCATCAGAAAATCCGATTAAGTTCGAATTGGTTTCTTGAGCGTACCATAGTCCTTGATCAATAGTTCCTGATATGTAATGTAGAATACGCTTCACAGCTTTTAAATGACAGATTTTAGAATTGACTTGATACCTTGCACATAAGCATACACTAAACATGATGTCAGGGTGATTGGCTGTCAAATACAGGAGGCTACCTATATTGCTGTGGTATAATGTGTTGTCGAGTTTTTCGACAACATTATCTTTGCACAATTTCTCGAGTAGGAGTTCTCATGTATTTGGTGTTTTCATTAGTAAATTTCTTAACCAAATTTTTAGCATATTTACTTTGACACAGAAAGATGTCATCAAGCACTTGTTTAATTTGCAAACTTAGAAAGAAACTCAACTCACCAACTTTGCTCATTTCAAAGGTAGATGATATGCACTCAACAAAATCATCAACACGTCTTTTGGATGAAGAACCAAAGATTATATCATGAACATAAACTTGACAAATAAGAATCTCACCTTTTGATTTCTGAATAAAAAGAGTTTTGTCTACCTCACCTCGTTTAAAGCCAATTTCAAGTAGATACTCTGTTAATATCCCATACCACGCACGTGGTGCTTGCTTCAAACCACAAAGTGTCTTCTTTAATTTGTAATCATGATCCAAATGATGTGGATCCTCAAAGCCCTTTAGGTTGTCTAACAAACACTTCCTCACTCAAAATTCCATTTAAAAAAGCACTTTTGACATCCATTTGAAAAAGTTTGATTTTCATGTAGCATGCAATGGCTAGCAATAGTCGGACTGACTCAATACGGGCTACAAGAGCAAAGGTCTCATCGAACTCAACCCCCTCAACCTTTGTGTACCCTTGAGCAACCAACGTTGCTTTGTTTATAATGATGTTTCCCGACTCATCAGTTTTATTTTTGAAAATCTATTTTGTACCAATTATATTACCATGGTCAGGAGGTGGAACCAAATTCCACACATCATTTCGAACAAATTGCTCAAGCTTATCATGCATTGCATTTATCCGAAATTCATCTTAGCCTCATCAACATTTTTGGGTCCGAAATTGCATATTAAACATGAAAATCTAACCTGTGAGTATGTAGAGCTCATGCATATAAGTCCAGCAATCTTTCGGTAATCCACTTTTTCTTTCTTTCTAGTTTAAACATCATTAAGTATATTTCCAATTATTTGAGATGATTGATGGTTTTTATAAATTTAACTTTGAATATGTTGTCCATCATTTACCGCATCATCATCACTGTGCGTTTCTTCCTCAGATTCCGTGACTTCAGTGTCACGTGTTGTGCTAGGTGTTGCAACATCTGGGGCAACACCTACATTTTCCAGTGATAGAGGAATTTCCAGAAGCTCTTCCACATCATATTCAGTTGTTTTCTTTTTTAGATATGCACAATCATCAAAAACAACATTAATAGATTCCATAATAGTCCTAGTTCTTAAATTAATCATGCGATAGGCTCTACTATTTGTGGCATATCCCAAAAATAAACACTTATCGCTCTTTGAATCAAACTTTGCAAGTTAATCCCCGTCATTCAAAGTATAACAAACACAACCAAAAACATGGAAGTATTTCAGAGTAGGCTTCTTTCCCATGATTATTTAATAAGAAGTCATGGTTGAACCACTTTTTAAATACACCCTATTTGAAATATGACAAGCTGTATTAAAGGCTTCTGCCCAAAAACACTTTGAGATATTCTTCGAAGCTAGCATCACCCTAGCCATTTTTGTAATGTCCTGTTCTTGAGTTCTGTGATGCCATTTTGCTTTGAAGTTTTTTGTTGTGGGGACCCAGGCTCTAACTCAATTATTTTTGGGATTAAGTGGATCTTCGCTAGAAAATGTGGGTCAAAATTTTGCTTTTAATATCAAAAACAGTTGTATAAAATCATACACAAACAACATTCTTTATTTTATTTCAACAAAGGTAAATACATGTCTTATTCCCTTTCCATAATACAACTAGAGTTTACCACAACTACATGTCACATGTAAACATTCCTAGTTCATCTGCTACGCCCGAAATCTCCACGCTAACTCGATCTCTCATCCTCTGTGTGACCCTGATCCTGTCCCACCTGTTGTCATGCACACATACAGACACAACAACAGCCGGATACTCCGGTGAGAACAACTCCCAGTATAAAACATGTATACATGCATATACACAATATAAATCATGAACATACTATCATGGGTGAAATCAACAATAATACATCTTATAGTATATGAAACATCATCATAATAAGTCAAGCAATCTAAATCAAACTCATATCTTTGACTCAATTCATATCTAATCTAGGGATCCCGGTGTGAATAAGATGTAACACATCTCAAACCTACCCTCCCAATCGTGGTGGCAGTACGTTTTATTCCTAGACTTCGGCCCTGTCTGGATCAAATATCTACAACCGGAGTCGATCTTCTCCTGTGCCTCGATACCACCGAACGTCTAGAACTTGGCAATTCTACCAATGACTCTCCTATCTCAATGCTTATACATAAATCAAAATAAAGCACAAGCATAGCAAGGTATAGAAATCTAGTATGTGATTTTAGGAAACTCGAATCAAATCTAACTCGAGTTGTATCTTCTCGAATCAACATGAATTATACCTTTCTTGTTGTAGTCTCGGTTTTACCAAGTCGAAATCTTGAACTCTTGCTATCCAATCTGTCAATACCAATCTGAAAAGACATATATATACAATGTACCATATCAGCCTCTAACTCAAAGGAGTACACATACAGATCAATATTCACTCTCGGTACATTTGGACGGCATAACGGCGAAATCTCATGATACCAGTCGATTCAAATATCAAAAATCAACAACCATAACTCATAGCCATCATAATATGTTCCAATATCTCCAAAATCCCAAACAATTCAACTCTGAAATGCATAACAATTCTATACGGTATCCGTTCTTCAATCCGATTTCGATTATATGATGTCTAACATATCAAGAACATTATATAGGAATCATATCCGATTCTGGCAATACCATAATTTCAAATAATCTCAAAACGTAGTAAAATTTATGTCCAGTTGAAGCCTGCGTCGATAGGAACACAGTACTGAAGTCGGATCGAAATTTTGACGGACGGATCTTGCACAATCACAAATCTAAAATATGAAAAGGCGTAAGAATTTCCGTAGCTTTCTCGTTTCCTTCTTTCCAAATGAATCTGAATGAAGAAGCTTGTGTGTATATATATCAAGTTGCATGTAAGTGAAACGTGGCTCATTTCCATACAAATCAGGCGGCGCTCGGGCGGTCACAAATTACCGCTCGGGCGCCGAACACTCTGTACGGTACCTTAACGTGTTGCACTGGCGCTCGGGCGGTCATTTTCTACCGCTCGGGCGCCAGATGTTCTGTCCACATGATCATCTTATTGAACATTGGCGCTCGGGCGGTCATTTTCTACGGCTCGGGCGCCAATAGTTCTGTCCAAAAACTTGCATAATCATATGCTTTGCCCACTCTAGTCTCGGAATGCTCCGTCTATAATTACATCAATTCAAAATCAATAATCTCAGCTTAACATGATATAAAATCTCGGGCCTTACACTTTTGGTGCTGAGAATTCATGTGAGATTCCTTTTCTATCACAAAATGATGAGAATGAAGAGTTTTCAAATTCCTTACCATGATCTGTCCTAATCCTTTTCACCTTCAAGTCATGGAAGTTTGTAATTCTTGTAACTAACTGTTTAAACACATCGAAAGTGTCTGATTTCTCCTGTAACGTACCGTACTTTTACTATTTAAAATTTGCGGAAAAATTTGAAATTTTCTTAAATAAAAAGTGAACATTCAAGATTCTATAAAAGAAGTAAAATTGTACGTCTCTCAAGTTTTTGCAACAAAAGATTTGAAATTTAAAGTTTGACATAAGAAATAAATGTTTTCATAAAACTTAAAACATGGCGGTCCTCGGGTTTAGCCTCCCGCTCAGTCCAAGCCTGCTCCTTGGTCCCCACCTCCAGCCTCCTCATAAACATCCTCACCTGCATCAATCGAGTCTAGTGAGTCTAAAGACTCAACACGTATAAACTGGAAGTAACGAATAATACGTAATAAAACCACATGCAATTTCAAAATAGAGCTTACATACTTGATACTTGAACTTGCATATCAAAAGCTTGAACATATGTACATACATACATAGACGTGCCATCAACATAAAACTTTTCTTAAACATGCTTGCATACTTGAACATACATAACTTCATCATTTTGCATAGAGGCATGTTTCAAAGCAAGTGACCCATACATAATATATGCCTGATCAGACAAACCACAGTACTGGGATGACAGGGACGTATCCACTGCCACATACATGAGATCTCCGTTCATAATTTAGCGGGCTGATTGGTCCACGTTCATAATTTAACGCTTTCCAATCTCGATCTAAACCCGTTCATAATTTAACGGGCGGATTGGTCCCCGTTCATTGTTTAACGCTTTCCAATCCTAAACATAATTTGGTCACAAGACATCTAGCATACCTCAAAAACTTAAAAATATTTTCTTAGCACGTCGAACATACTTACTTGGCATTGAGGGATTCGTTGGAGCTCGCTTTGGGGCCGCTGCTGCACAGACTAACATGATTTTAAGATACTTAAATTTCATAACTTAGACTTAGGTACTCAAGCTCACGACCAAAGTGAATAAGTAGCTTAGGACATTCTAGTTCATTCGGGACTTGATCTCGTTTAATCATACTAACTGAAACAACCCACTCCCATGACAATAACATTTAATAGAAATAACGTACGCAGAAGCATTTCATTTAAAAAGAAAAGTACTAAATAGCATTTACATTATAACCATTTCTTAAAACTAACAACATTACTAGTCACAACATATTATCTATACATAATTAAAAGCCAACACAAAGTTTTCCCATCATTCATTACCAAAATACATGATATTTTAAAGCTTTACATATGTTCACTCCACCACAATTTAAAGTGACATAACCAAAAAGTCTTTCCCATGGCATTTTATATGACTTCTCCCGCCTCAAACACTCCATTTCAGTCTTTTTTATCACCTGCATCACATGACATTAACTGGGATGAGAATAAACTCAGTAAATAGAAAGTTGTACGTAGCAATTACATACATATAGCTTTGGCTTAAAACATGGCTATGGCAATGGCGTTTTTGGCAATGACAATGAAGAATGAATCATAAGTCTCAAATCAATTTAAAGGGTATCATGTCATGAATTAAAGGAAGGAAATGACAGTGCTGTGACCTGTGACCTGTGGCAAGTATCTCTTTGATATAAATATCAAAACTGTGAGAGATAATTCATAATCATGTGATTGGCCAATGACATGCATGAATTACTATCATTCTTAGGCTTTAATTATAGGAAACTTCATTGAGGCAATACATCAAACACTTGGTAGGAACAATGAGCTACTAGCTCTTTTGTCAATGAATTCAATGGAAATGCTTGAACAATGAACATATAACAATATATAGATCAACTATATACCAAGGAAAGGAGCTAATTATCAATAAACATGGCTTATATACATATATTCATCATGTGAGCACAAAGAGAAGTTTCTACTTACAACCCACAAGCACTTGTTTGTTATGATCACCTTGAAGGAGTTACTATACCATAATACATGAATTCAACTATTAAGCCATCAACCAAACCATCAATTGCCTTCAATTCCTTAAACTCTCTATAAACTTAAGAATATAAAATTCTTACCTTGTAGCTTGAAATATAGGTAGGAGATACAATAATTTCACTATAAGAACCCTTGAATTTGAAGTAGAGATTGAACGGAATGAATTGGGTAGAAACATCTATACTAATCCATAAATAAGCCTTCAAAATACATCAAAAACGTGTTTTCTATGCCATAGACACGGACCCCGTGACCTCCTCTGTGTAGAGGTCCGTGTACACACTGGAATTCACTCATTTGTCTTGGCAAGACCCGGACCCCGTGTAGGGGTCCGTGTACCCTCTGTCCAAGGGCCAAAACTGCACTTTTTCTTCCAAATTAGCAAAAGTGGTCAACATGAAAGTTGTAGCCCTATGTGTTTTCTTGCATCTCCCACCGGTTTCAGTTCATTTGGAGGTCTGAGTAAAAGTTATGCCCATTCTCCCAACATGTGTCAGTGCAGGAACAACTAAACACACGACACACTTCGGGCCACTTTTGGCTCGTTTTCCTTAATGATTTGAACAAAACTCAAAACATGAAAGTTATAGCCTTATATCTTATCTTTCTAATGGAAGTAGCATTACATCAATTGGATCAATATACAAAACATTAGACTAAAACCACAACTACTGCCACATTTTTCATACCGTTTCTGCACTTCCATTTCCTATTTGGCGCAAGATCAACTTTCTATTCTACTAATTCATTACCATTCCCAATCAAAATTATATAACATAACTCCAACAACTATTCCAATACACATAACCATAACCATTCTAATCTCATTTCAATAAACAACACCATAAACAATAACCATTTAACATAATCTCAATCATTAAATCATAAAACATGATCATGACAATAATAAACCATAGAGATTAGCATGATAAAGGTTGGGATATTACAATCTCCCCTCCTTATAAAAATTTCATCCTCGAAATTTACTTACCGTCGAATAAACTTGGATAACGATGTTTCATTTCCTCTTCCGGTTCCCATGTAGCCTCCTCGATCACTTGATTATGCCATAGAACTTTTACAAGTCCAATTTCCTTGTTCCGTAGCACTTTAACTTTGCGATCAAGAATTTGAACTGGCATTTCTTCGTAGCTTAGTTTAGGTAACAGTTATAAGGATTCATGTCGAAAGACATGAGATGGATTGGGAAGATATTTGCTTAGCATAGACACATGAAAGACATTGTGCATTCGATCCAAGTCCGGTGGCAATGCAAGACGATAGGCTCGGTCCTCAATCTTGTCGAGAATTTCAAATGGCCCAATGTATCGAGGATTTAACTTACCTTTCTTGCCAAACCGCATCACTCCCTTAAAAGGGGCTATTTTTATAAAAACATGATCACCTACCTCGAATGTCAAAGGCCGTCGACGAACATCGGCATAACTCTTCTGTCGAGACTGAGCGGTCTTCATTCGCTCTTGGATCAATGCCACAACATCCGCTGTTTGTTGAACCAATTCTGGGCCCAACATCTTCCTTTCGCCTACTTCTTCCCAATACAAAGGAGATCGGCACTTTCTTCCATATAAAGCCTCGTAGGATGCCATTCCAATTGAAGACTGGTAGCTGTTATTATACGTGAATTCAACAAGAGGCAATTTGGAATCCCAACTTCCTGAGAAATCAATTGTGCAAGCTCGTAACATATCTTCAAGAATTTGAATCACCCTTTCTGACTGCCCGTCACTCTGAGGATGATATGCTGTGCTAAAAGCCAATTTGATACCCAAAGCTCTGTGCAAGCTCTTCCAGAATTCAGAAGTAAACCTCGGGTCACGATCAGATACGATTGACACAGGGATTCCATGGAGTCTTACAATTTCAGCTACATAGACTTCAGCATATTGGTTCATTGTAAACGTCGTCTTGACCGGAAGAAAATGGGCCGAATTTGTTAACCTGTCAACGATTACCCAGACGGAGTTGTAACCCTTTGGTGTTCTTGGAAGTCCTGTTCCGAAATCCATGGTAATGTGCTCCCACTTCCATTGAGGTATCGGGAAAGATAGCAAGGTCCCAGCAGGTCTTTGATGCTCAATCTTAACCTGCTGACAGGTTAGACATTCAGAAATAAATAACATGATATCTTTCTTCATACCTGGCCACCAATAAAGACGTCGAAGATCTTGATACATTTTGGTACTGCCAGGATGAACTGAATAAGGCGCTGAATGAGCGTCAGTAAGAACATCTTTACGAATATCATCCCCTACAGGAACACAAATTCTGCCTCGAAAGGTCAACAACCCAGTACTATTCAAACCAAACTCAGAAACTCCTATCAAATCACTTTTATTCTTCAACTCTAATAACTGAAGATCCAGTTGTTGTTCCTTTAAAATCCGATCAATCAAAGTAGAGTGAAGAACTAATGCAGATAATTGGTTTACTAGACCTGGAGATACCAAAGTTATTTCGTTCCTTTGCAGATCAAATAACAACGGTTTTTGAATCATGGAACCCACTAAATAACTGGATTTACGACTTAAAGCATCAGCAACAACATTAGCTTTTCCAGGATGATAGCTAATGGTGCAATCATAGTCTTTCACTAGTTCCAACTACCTCCGCTGCCTCATATTTAATTCTTTCTGTGAAAACAAATAACTCAAACTTTTGTGATCGGTAAAAATTTCACACTTCTCACCATATAAATAATGCCGCCAAATCTTTAAGGCAAAAACTACAGCCGCCAACTCCAAATCATGCGTGGGATAATTCTTCTCGTATTCTTTTAGCTGACGAGAAGCATAAACGATCACTTTCCCACGTTGCATCAACACAGCACCTAACCTCTGCTTTGAAGCATCTGTATGCACAACAAAATCCTCTGTACCACAAGGAAGTACTAACACAGGGGCAGAAGTAAACTTATCTTTCAAAGTTTGGAATGCTTGTTGGCATTCTATGGTCCATTCAAAGTTGATAGCTTTTCGTGTTAAGCTCGTCAATGGCAAGGCTATTTTCGAGAAATCCGCTATGAATCGTCTGTAATACCCTGCCAAACCAAGAAAACTCCGTACCTCGGAAACTGTCTTTGGAATGGACCATTGATTGATAGCTTCAATCTTGGATGGATCGACTGCTATTCCTTCTTTTGACACGATATGGCCCAAAAACGCCCCTTGCTCTAACCAAAATTCACATTTCTTTAATTTCGCATATAATTGTTTTTCCCTCAATGTCTGTAACACGATCTTCAAATGCTCCCTATGAAGTTGTCGTGTCTTTGAATATATCAAAATGTCGTCAATAAACACAATCACTAAAGCATCCAAATACGGCTTAAAGACACGATTCATCAAATCCATAAATACTGAAGGAACATTAGTTAATCCAAACGACGTCACCAAAAATTCATAATGGCCATAACTCGTTCTAAAAGCAGTCTTTGGTACGTCCTCCGTTTTTACCTTTAATTGATGATATCCGGATCGAAAATCGATTTTTGAAAACACAGTGGCCCCTTGCAATTGATCAAAAAGATCATCGATTCGAGGCAAAGGATATTTATTTTTAATAGTTACCTTGTTGAGTTCGCGATAATCAATGCATAATCTTAACGATCCATCTTTCTTTTTCACGAACAAAACCGGAGCTCCCCATCGCGAGGAACTAGGACGGATAAAACCTTTATCTAATAGCTCCTGAAGTTGATTCTTCTATTCTTTCATTTCAGTTGGAGCCATTCTGTACGGAGCTTTAGAAATTGGGGCTGTACCTGGACTTAATTCAATAACAAACTCTACCTCTCGATCAGGAGGTAAACCAGGCACATCATCAGCAAATACGTCAGGATATTCCTGAACCATTTCAATATTCTGTAATGGCACATTACTGTCCCTATTTACATCTGATACTAAGGCCAGAAAACTAGTACATCCCTTATTCAACAATTTAATAGCTTGCAAGCAAGAAATAATGGGAGTACTTATCGATGAACCTAGACCAACAATTGCATTATTCTCATGATCATCAATTACAAATTTCACGGTCTTTCCCACACAATCAATTACTGCACGATAAGCAGATAACCAGTCCATACCCAATATAACATCAAATGCAACCATAGGAATCACAAGAAAATCAGCATATAACAATCTCGTACCCATCTGTACCGGACATGCCGTAAGAATACTAGTAGGACAAATCTCATCACCAGAGGGCAACATAATAGTGAATTGTAAAGGAATAATAGTAGGCTCGAGAGATAAGGAGTGCATAAATACTTCAGACATAAAAGAATGAGTTGCTCCGGTATCAATCAATGTAAGTGCTTCCTTGCCAGATATTAGAATATTACCTGATATGACTGAAGAATCAGGATTGGCTCCTTCTTTTGTCATCGTAATGATTCTGCCTTGAACTTTTCCTTTGTCAGAGGAGAGAGGACATTTCTGTGCTGTATGCCCCATTTCTTTGCATCTACAACATCGGCCACTCCCAACCAAACACTCGCCTTTGTGTGGCTTGCCACACTTGGGACATAACGGTCGCTCCGTACCCGAAGTAGGCACAGAAGGTTTATTGCGTTGCTCCATCTTGCCTTTCTCTTTGTAACCACCTCGAGTACTAGCGCTTGTCCCTTGCCATCTAGCTTGAAAATCTTACCTTCTCAACTGCCGTTCCTTCTCAATCTCTTGTTCATCAAGTTCGGCTAATAGTGCTCTCCTTTATCTTTATCATTCTCAGCAATAAATGGAACGAAGACACATCTTTCTTCAAATTTGAGAGTATATTCATTGACAGTCATGGCAGCTTGTCGCAACTCGAGAAATTCTTTCACTTTCTTAGCTCTAACCTCTCGTGAAAAATATTTGGCGTAGAATAGCTCCTTGAATTCATCCCACTTTAATTCACAAACAGTAACTGTAACTTTGGTGGCTTCCCACCAAATACGTGCTGCTTTGACCAACATAAAGACTGCACAGCTCACCTTGTCTCTATCATTGAACTTCAGGTAATCAAAGATGGCCTCCAGTGACTTGACCTACTCAAGAGCTACCAGTGGATCAGGACTGCCAACAAATTCGGGAGGGTTCATTCGCCTAAATACGTCATAAGAACTATCTTCGGTGCTTTCCACTCTACTCTGTCCCCTTCCTTTACCATGACCCTGGGTTGAGGTATGCAGGCTCAACAACTGTTGAATTTGTTCACCATGAACTTTCGCCTGTTCTTGTATTAATTTACTGAATTCATCTACAACGTTGGTAGTCCTATCAGTGGTAGGGGTCCTATCATCCCCTTCAATAACCTTTCGTTTAGGAGGCATTTCTTACACATAAGCTTACTTTAACATAGACAAGAAGAAAAGTACATCAATAACAATGGAATAGGATCAACGCTCAATGTTAAAATCAATATATGCAGGATCGAAAACATACCGGATTGTCCTAGGTAGAAGAAGTCATATACGGTCCAAGAACTTTCGCTCTGATACCAATTGAAACAACCCACTCCCATGACAATAACATTTAATAGAAATAACGTATGCGGAAGCATTTCATTTAAAAAGGAAAGTACTAAATAGCATTTACATTATAACCATTTCTTAAAACTAACAACATTACTAGTCACAACATATTATCTATACATAATTAAAAGCCAACACAAAGTTTTCCCATCATTCATTACCAAAATACATGATATTTTAAAGCTTTACATATGTTCACTCCACCGCAATTTAAAGTGACATAACCAAAAAGTCTTTCCCATGGTATTTTATATGACTTCTCCCGCCTCAAACAATCCATTTCAGTCCTTTTTATCACCTGCATCACATGATATTAACTGGGATGAGAATAAACTCAGTAAATAGAAAGCTGTACGTAGCAATTACATACATATAGCTTTGGCTTAAAACATGGCTATGGCAATGGCGTTTTTGACAATGACAATGAAGAATGAATCATAAGTCTCAAATCAATTTAAAGGGTATCATGTCATGAATTAAAGGAAGGAAATGACAGTGCTGTGACCTGTGACCTGTGGCAAGTATCTCTTTGATATAAATATCAAAACTGTGAGAGATAATTCATAATCATGTGATTGGCCAATGACATGCATGAATTACTATCATTCCTTGGCTTTAATTATAGGAAACTTCATTGAGGCAATACATCAAACACTTGGTAGGAACAATGAGTTACTAGCTCCTTTGTCAATGAATTCAATGGAAATGCTTGAACAATGAACATATAACAATATATAGATCAACTATATACCAAGGAAAGGAGCTAATTATCAATAAACATGGCTTATATACATATATTCATCATATGAGCACAAAGAGAAGTTTCTACTTACAACCCACAAGCACTTGGTTGTTATGATCACCTTGAAGGAGTTCCTATACCATAATACATGAATTCAACTATTAAGCCATCAACCAAACAATCAATTGCCTTCAATTCCTTAAACTCTCTATCAACTTAAGAATATAAAATTCTTACCTTGTAGCTTGAAATATAGGTCGAAGATACAATAATTTCACTATAAGAACCCTTGAAGTTGAAGTAGAGATTGAAGGGAAGAAAACCTTGAAAGGAGAAGGCAAGAAATGATGGGAGAAGGAAAAGAACGGAATGAATTGGGTAGAAACATCTAGACTAATCCATAAATAAGCCTTCAAAATACACCAAAAACGTGTTTTCTATGCCATAGACACGGACCCCATGACCCCCTCCGTGTAGAGGTCCGTTNGTAGAGGTCCGTGTACACACTGGAATTCACTCATTTGTCTTGGCAAGACCCGGACCCCATGTAGGGGTCCGTGTACCCTCTGTCCAAGGGCCAAAACTGCACTTTTTCTTCCAAATTAGCAAAAAAGTGGTCAACATGAAAGTTGTAGCCCTATGTGTTTTCTTGCATCTCCCGCTGGTTTCAGTTCATTTGGAGGTCTGAGTAAAAGTTATGCCCATTCTCTCAACATGTGTCAGTGCAGGAACAACGAAACACACGACACACTTCGGGCCACTTTTGGCTCGTCTTCCTTAATGATTTGAACAAAACTCAAAACATGAAAGTTATAGCCTTATGTCTTATCTTTCTAATGGAAGTGACCTCACATCAATTGGATCAATATACAAAACATTATACTAAAAACCACAACTACTGCCACATTTTTCATACCGTTTCTGCACTTCCATTTCCTATTTGGCGCAAGATCAACTTTCTATTCTACTAATTCATTACCATTCCCAATCACAATTATATAACATAACTCCAACAACTATTCAAATACACATAACCATAACCATTCTAATCCCATTTCAATAAACAACACCATAAACAATAACCGTTTAACATAATCTCAACCATTAAATCATAAAACATGATCATGACAATAATAAACCATAGAGATTAACATGATAAAGGTTGGGATATCACACTAACCATGACATCGAACCCCGAACAATACTTAAAGTGCTGTGTGAATATTTCCCAACAATAAAAGACATGAACTCACTATTTGAACTTGAAAGGAAGGGGAAACCAAGTATTCGGACACAAGGAGTGGCGCTCGGGCGGTAAGAAATTACCGCTCGGGCGTCGAGCTTTAAAAAATTTATTTCTCGACAGTGAGGGTGGGGCTCGGGCGATAAGAAATTACCGCTCGGGCACCGAGTCTACTGGACTCCGCGACTTGCATCTTAATACTCCTAACTCAATAATATGATTATTTAACCAATCCATCAAGACTCATCCTAGGACACTATGACACTGACTCGACTCCATAAAAACGTCCCAAACGTTCCCAAATAAACGACGCACCTCACGCAATACAATAAAACCAATAACCTCAAATTTTGACACCAAAATAGTTTTTACGACTACTCGCTCTCCCAAGTGCCTAACGACACAAAACGAAACGTCAATAACCATCCCAACATCATTAACAATATACCTATACGCAACAACAATCACCCATCGATCCCCAACGAAGCCTGCAACAATAAAACTTCAAGAATTCATCAATAACATATTTTTCGGAAAAACGCAGTTTGAGCAGTCCTACTAAAACGGTCATAACTCACTCAATTTTCGTCCAAAATTTTTGAATTTTATATCAAATTGAAGGTATTAAAAATTTCTACGATTTTTGTGTTGAAAGTTTTCTCGAAATCATGACCAAAAATTTGCAATATTTAAAAAGACAGCAAAAAACGTGATTTTAGATCCAAAAACGGTTTCAAAAGTGATCTAAACATAATTGCTCAAACTTCTACACAACATTCACATGATTTTCATTCAAAATACATCGCAACGTATACTATGACTGATCGACGCAGAAAAAAACAGAATATAGGTGCCTTTTTTATATTAAAACTCACGATACGGCGATACCAAAGCGGAGATCATGCGAGAGACGATCCCGGATGACTTGGCTCGATTTTCTTTGAAGAAAACAAACGAAATTCTTGCTGGAAAAATATAGGGGAGAGGGGCGGCTGCACTTGGTGCTTAGAACCCTAAAGTTTCTTCTAAAAAGAGATATGAGATGAAATGTGTATGTGGGTGTTGTGTGAAATGTATATAGGTGTGTGTAAAATGTGTAGTGTGTGTGTGTAAAATGTGTAGTGTGTGTGTGGCGTGAGTTGGGTAGTGGGGAGGGGATTAGGGATGTTAATTAGGAAAAAAAATTGCTTAATTAGTAATTAACAACTAATTAAAAGACTAATTCACCTCTATCTTTAACAAAACATTTAAATAAAAAAAATAAAGTGCAAATGAAATAAATCTTTAAAAGTTTTAAATTCTAAAATCACTAAATAATTAATCAAGATTTAAAGTGCTAAAACTTAATAAATTATTTAAAATACTCCATCCTTAACTTTAAAATAAAATACCATGCTTAAAATTGCCAAAAATCGTCGTCGGTATTTTCCTCGATCCCGCCTCGAATAATCACCCGAAACTCGAGAAAATATTTTAACGTGCACCACATAAACATAAATAATTTAAAGTAATGCATTTAAATAAATCATGCATGGTTAAAACTCATTTTTAAATTTAAATAAATGATTTAAAAATTTAAACAATGCATGGGATTTACGTGTACTGATTTTGGGCACTACAGTTCCTCCCCCACTTATATAAATTTCGTCCTCGAAATTAAATCTTACCGAAAAACTCCGGGTAACGAATTCTCATATCTGCCTCGGACTCCCAAGTGGCCTCTTCCACTGGTTGATTAAGCCACCGGACTTTGACCAGCGTAGTCGTCTTGTTCCGAAGTCTACGCTCCTGTCTGTCTAGGATTTGGATAGGTCTCTCCTCGTAAGACAGGTCTGGAGCCAACTGCAACGGCTCATAACTCAGAACATGCGAAGGATTTGCTAGATACTTCCTCAGCATAGAAACGTGGAACACATTGTGTACCCGGACAAATTCGGCGGAAGGGCAACACGATACGCTAGTGTCCCAACTCTGTCAAGAATCTCGAAAGGTCCAATAAATCTCGGACTCAGCTTGCCTCTTTTCCCAAATCTCATAACACCCTTCATGGGTGCTATCTTTATAAAAACGTGGTCACCTACGGCAAACTCGAGATCTCTCCTCCTTTTATCTGCATAACTCTTCTGACGAATCTGGGCGGTCTTCATTCTGTCTCGAATCTTGAACACCACATCTGCCGTCTGCTGAACTATCTCTGGCCCAAGCTCTGCTCTCTCTCCGACTTCATCTCAATAAATCGGTGATCTACACTTCCGTCCATACAATGCCTCATAGGGAGCCATACCTATAGATGCTTGGTAACTGTTGTTGTATGTAAACTCCACTAGAGGTAGCTTAGCTTCCCAAGTCCCTTGGAAATCGATCATACATGCTCGCAATAGATCCTCCAAAATCTGAATCACTCGCTCCGACTGGATATCTGTCTGCGGGTGAAAAGCTGTACTGAATTGCAGCTTCATCCCCATGGCTGCATGTAGGCTCTTCCAGAATGAAGATGTGAATCTCGGATCTCTGTCAGACACTATGGTAACTGGGATTCCGTGCGATCGAACGATCTCCCTGAGGTAAAGCTCCACATACTGCGACATGGAGAAAGTCGTCTTCACTGGCAAGAAATGTGCCGACTTAGTGAGTCGATCCTCTATCACCCAAATAGCATTAAAACCTCTAATTGACTTTGGCAACCGAACGACGAAGTCCATAGTGATATTCTCGCATTTCCACTAGGGGATAGGGAGTGGCTTAAGCATTCCTGCTTGCCTCTGATGCTCTGCCTTCACCTGCTGGCAAGTGAGGCATTCAGACACTAATCTGTGGATGTCTCTCTTCATCCCTGGCCACCAATACAAGATATGCAGGTCTTTGTACATCTTGGTACCTCCTGGGTGGATTGAATACGGAGATGCATGTGACTCTGTCAGAATATCCTGTCTGATCGAATTAACACTAGGCACCCACATTCTACCTCTGTGTTTCACAATGCCATCTGAAACTGTGTAAAGTACACTGCCCTTAGCTTCATCCTTCAGCCTCCACTTCTGTAATTGCTCATCTGAAGACTGACCTGCTCGGATACGGTCTAGCAAAGAAGATTGGACTGTCAGATTAGACAGCCTCGGAGCTCTGCCTTTGCGATAAACTTCTAACCCAAACCTTTGAATCTCATACTGAAGAGGTCTCTGTACTGACAACTGTGCTACGACTGCAACTTTACGGCTCAAGGCATCTGCCACAACATTAGCTTTCCCTGGATGGTAGCTAATTTCACAATCGTAGTCTTTTATCAGCTCTAACCACCGTCTCTGTCTCATATTCAGTTTTTTCTGCGTGAAGAAATACTTGAGGCTCTTATGACTATTGAAAATCTGACATTTCTGGCCGTACAAGTAGTGTCTCCAAATCTTCGCAAAGACTACAGCGGCTAACTCAAGATCGTGAGTCGGGTAGTTCTTCTCGTGCACTTTCAACTGCCTGGAAGCATAAGCTATAACCCAACCATGCTGCATCAATACTGCGCCTAAACCGAGCTTAAATGCATCGGTGTACAACACAAAGTCGCCTTGCCCTACTGGCATGGCTAATACCGGCGCTGAAATAAGAGCTTGCTTCAATGTATCAAAGCTCTTCTGACATTCATCACTCCACACGAATTTTGCATTCTTCTTTGTCAGTGAAGTGAGTGACACTGCTATCGAAGAAAATCCCTGAATAAATTTCCTGTAGTAGCCTGCTAAGCCTAGGAAACTGTGGATCTTGGAAGCATTCTTCGGCTCGACTCATTCCTTAACAGCTGCTACCTTAGCTGGATCTACCTCAATACCACTGCTAGACACTATATGCCCCAAAAACGCTACCTTCTCCAACCAAAACTCACACTTATTGAACTTCGCAAATAACTTGCGACTCTGCAAGGTCTGTAAAACCGTCCTCAAATGTTGACTGTGCTCCTCATGGCTCTTCGACTAAATAAGGATATCGTCAATAAACACTATGACGAATTTACCAAGATAAGGTTGGAATACTCGGTTCATGAGGTCCATGAAAATTGTTGGGGCATTCGTTAGTCCAAATGGCATCACTAAGAATTCGTAATGCCCATATCTGGTTCTGAAGGCTGTCTTGTGAACATCTGCATCTTTCACCTTCAGCTGATGATACCCCGATCGAAGAACTATCTTAGAGAACACTGAAGCTCCCTGCAACTAATCGAACAAGTCCTCGATCCTTGGAAGTGGGTATTTGTTCTTGATCGTTACCTTGTTCAGCTCTCGGTAATCGATACACAGCCTCATGCTCCCATCCTTCTTCTTTACGAACAGCACTGGTGCGCCCCATGGCGAGAAACTAGGGCGAATAAATTCCTTGACAAGAAGCTCCTGTATCTGTTGTTTAAGTTCTAGCATCTCAGCTGTAGCTAATCGGTACGGTGCCAGGGAGTTTGGCCCTGTGCCTGGCATAAGATCAATGGAAAACTCCACCTCTCTATCTGGAGGAAGACCTGTGACGTCGTCAGGAAAGACGTATGGGAAGTCTCTGACTACCGGCACATCTGATATGGATGGAGTGGGCGCATCAGGTGCCGAAACAATGCTGGCCAAGAAAGCCTGACACCCCTTAGAAATAAGTCTCCGTGCCTGCATGCCGGAGATCATACGAGGGAAGCTTCTCCATCTGTCTGGCTCAAATAGAAACTACTCCATTCCCATCGGTCTGACCAACACTGATCTCTTCTGAAATCAGGACTCGGTTCTTAGTCAGCCAGTCCATTCCCAAGATAATGTTGAATTCTGGCATCGGCAATACTATCAGGTCGGCATACACCAGGTGGCCCTGCAGTTCTAGATCAATGTCCCTGACCACACTAGTAGCTGATAATTCTTCCCTTGATGGGGCTGTCACTGAGTAATTCACGTCGAGACCAATAATCTTGATATCCAAGTGACTGGCAAACGTCTCTGAAATGAAAGAATTGTGGCTCATGAGTCTATCAGGGCCTGAGTGGCTATTCTCTTAATAAAAATATTTCCTGAGGGACGTTAGCACAACACAAACTTATATCCCCAAAAATTCTAACATTAACCTCAAGCATAGTAGAAAATTACTATCCCAAATCACTCAAAAATATTACTAGCACCTTAACAATCCCAAATAAAATTCAAAACATGCAAGGCAAAAATAATACTGAGCTTAGGTAGAAAAGTTTACCGGTCAGCAAAATCGTGTCTGGGTTTGCTTCTTGTGCATGCATGGCGAACACTCTTCCTTGAGTTGGCTGCTTCCACTGTGGGCACTCCTTCAGCATGTGGTCACTGGCTCCACATTTGAAACACTTGCCCGATCCATATAAACTTTGCCCCGGGTGCTGGCGGTTGCACTTAGGACACACTGGGAAAACAACGGGCTTCTGAGGCGCCCCCTGCTGCTGAATCGGACCCTTGCCCTTAGGCGGTCCTTGATAAGGTTTCTTCCCTGGCGGCCCCTGGTAAGGCCTCTTATGCTAGGATCGCTGATGCTGCTACTGCTGGTGCTGCGGTGGTGCCTGATAGGGCCTCTTGCCCTGCCTGTCAGCCTCAATGTCTCGCTGATCTTGCTTTGCCGCCAAGCTCTAGATACGACCACTGCATAAGTAGTGGGACCAGCAACTCGGACATCACGGCGCAAGATCGGCCGCAACCCATCCATGAAATGCCTTAACTTTTCTCGGGCATCATTAGCTATCAGGGGCACAAAGTAACACCCCCTCTCAAACTTTCGGACGAAGTCTGCCACCAGCGACATGAACTCTCTGGTAAGTCTGGATCGTACTTCCTCAGTGAAGTACTTGGCGAAGAATATTTCCTTAAACCCATTCCAAGACAACGTCGGCAAATTAACTGCCACCGACGCACTATCCCACCAACGCCTGGCATCCTCTTCTAGAAAAAATATGGCACAACGGACTCGGTCTGCATCCTGCAGCTCCATGAAATCAAAGATCACTTCGATGGACTTAATCCATCCCTCTGCCACCATCTGGTCCGTAGTTCCCGAAAACTTCTTAGGATTCATCATCTGAAACCTCTCATACACCGCTTCAGGTCTGGGCCTTGCCCCTGCATTCCTGGTTCCCCGCAAACTGCGCGAAGAACTGCGTCATACCTGCAAGCATCTGCGCCTGCATATCCGGAGGTGGACGAGGAGAAATGACCCTCTCCTCATCACGATGCTCTCTGTTCTCGTCCCTAACTTCTCGGTTAATCACACGTCTGGGAGGAATACTGTTCTAACAATTTACCCACCACGTAAACCCAATATGCATGAACATGATGCTAATAGCATAAGATGCACGTAATTTGAATTAAAACATGGACAAGCTGAAATCATGATTCAATGCTTACTACATACATAATGCAAAACTATAAAACTTACAGACTTGAGGTGTGACTTTGTGAGCTTCTTGCGACTGACAGTATGCGTAACCCTTTCCAAGAACACTTCTCTGATACCAACTGTAACGTACCGTACTTTTACTACTTAAAATTTGCGGAAAATTTTAAAATTTTCTTAAATAAAAAGTGAACATTCAAGATTCGATAAAAGAAGTAAAATTGTACGTCTCTCAAGTTGTTGCAACAAAAGATTTGAAATTTAAAGTTTGACATAAGAAATAAATGTTTTCATAAAACTTAAAACATGACGGTCCTCGGGTTTAGCCTCCCGCTCAGTCCAAGCCTGCTCCTTGGTCCCCACCTCCAGCCTCCTCATAAACATCCTCACCTGCATCGATAAAGTCTAGTGAGTCTAAAGACTCAACACGTATAAACTGGAAGTAACGAATAATACGTAATAAAACCACAAGCAACTTCAAAATAAAGCTTACATACTTGAAACTTGAACTTGCATATCAAAAGCTTGAACATATGTACATACATACATAGACGTGCCATCAACATAAAACTTTTCTTAAACATGCTTGCATACTTGAACATACTTGAACATACATAACTTCATCATTTTGCATAGAGGCATGTTTCAAAGCAAGTGACTCATACATAATAAATTCCTGATCAGACAAACCACAATACTGGGATGACAGGGACGTATCCACTGCCACATACATGAGATCCCCGTTCATAATTTAACGGGCTGATTGGTCCACATTCATAATTTAACGCTTTCCAATCTCGATCTAAATCCGTTCATAATTTAACAGGCGGATTGGTCCCCGTTCATAGTTTAACGCTTTCCAAACCTAAACATAATTTGGTCACAAGACATTTAACATACCTCAAAAACTTAAAAATATTTTCTTTGCACGTCGAACATACTTACTTGGCGTTGAGGGATTCGTTGGAGCTCGCTTTGGGGCCGCTGCTGCACAAGCTAACATGATTTTAAGATACTTAACTTGCATAACTTAGACTTAGGTACTCAAGCTCACACCAAAGTGAATAAGTAGCTTAGGACATTCTAGTTCATTCGGGATTTGACCTCGTTTAATCATACTAACCATGACATCGAACCCCGAACAATACATAAAGTGCTGTGTGAACATTTCCCAACAATAAAAGACATGAACTCACTATTTGAACATGAAAGGAATGAGAAACCAAGTATTCGGACATAAGGAGTGGCGCTCGGGCGGTAAGAAATTATCGCTCGGGCGCCGAGCTTTAAAAAATTTATTTCTCGACAGTGAGGGTGGCGCTCGGGCGCTAAGAAATTACCGCTCGGGCGCCGAGTCTACTGGACTCCGCGACTTGCATCTTAATACTCCTAACTCAATAATACGATTCTTTAACCAATCCATCAAGACTCATCCTAGGACAATATGACACTGACTCGACTCCATAAAAACGTCCCAAATGTTCCCAAAGAAACGACGCACCTCACGCAATACAATAAAACCCATAACCTCAAATTTTGACACCAAAATAGTTTTTACGACTACTCGTTCTCCCAAGTGCCTAACGACACGAAACGAACCGTCAATAACCATCCCAACATCATTAACAATATACCTATATGCATCAACGATCACCCATCGATCCCCAACGAAGCATGCAACAATAAAACTTCAAGAATTCATCAATAACATATTTTTCGGAAAAACGCATTTTGAGCAGTCACACTAAAACAGTCATAACTCACTCAATTTTCATCCAAAATTTTTGAATTTTATATCAAATCGAAGGTATCAAAAATTTCTACGATTTTTGTGTTGAAAGTTTTCTCGAAATCACGACCAAAAATTCGCAGTATTTAAAAATACAGCAAAAAACGTGATTTTAGATCCAAAAACGATTTCAAAAGTGATCTAAACATAATTGCTCAAACTTCTACACAACATTCACATAATTTTCATACAAAATACATCGCAACGCATACTATGACATGATCGACGCAGAAAAAAACAGAATATACGTGACTTTTTTATATTAAAACTCAGGATACGGCGATACCGAAGCGAAGATGATGCGAGAGACGATCCCGGACGACTTGGATCTATTTTCTTTGAAGAAAACCAACGAAATTCTTGCTGGAAAAATATAGGGGAGAGGGGCGGCTGCACTTGGTGCTTAGAACCCAAAAATTTTCTTCTAAAAAGAGATATGAGATGAAATGTGTATGTGGGTGTTGTGTGAAACGTATATAGGTGTGTATAAAACGTGTAGTGTATGTGTGTGGCGTGAGTTGGGTAGTGGGGAGGGGATTAGGGATGTTAATTAGGAAAATAAATTGTTTAATTAGTAATTAACAACTAATTAAAAGACTAATTCACCTCTATCTTCAACAAAACATTTAGTAAAAAAATAAAGTGCACATGAAATAAATCTTTAAAAGTTTTAAATTCTAAAATCACTAAATAATTAGTCAAGCTTTAAAATGCTAAAACTTAATAAATTATTTAAAATGCTCCATCCTTAACTTTAAAATAAAATACCATGCCTAAAATTTCCAAAAATCGTCGCCGGTCTTTTCCTCGATCCCGCCTCAAATAATCGCCTGAAACTCGAGAAAATATTTTAATGTGCACCACATAAACATAAATAATTTAAAGTAATGCATTTAAATAAATCATGCATGGCTAAAACTCATTTTTAAATTTAAATAAATGATTTAACAATTTAAACAATGCATGAGATTTACGTGTACTGATTTTGGGCACTACATCTCCCTAATGAAATTAACCCATGAGAATCGTGAGAAATCATCAACACATACAAAAGAATACTTCTTATCTCCAAAGTTTTTGACTTCCATAGTACCAATAAGATCCATGTGTAGTAACTCCAGACAGCGTGTTGTCCCAGATGATGGCAACACTAGGTGTGACACGCAAGTTTGTTTACCTTTTTGACAATCTCCGCACACATATGGTATACCAGATGAGAGGTTAGGCATACCTCGTATTGCATCGTACTTACATAAATTCTTCAGGGTTTTGAAATTCACATGTCCATGTTTTTGATGCCAGAGGTCGAGTTCACTAGCTTGAGCTTGTTTGCATGAAAGTTCTTCACCTATTTGGTAGCAGTTATCCGAAGATCTTGTACCTGTCATGATGCATATGTTAGTTTCATCAAAAACTTCACAAGTATGTTTATCAAACTTCACATGCAAATTATCAACACACAATTGGCATATGCTTATCAAATTCGAATTTAATCCTTCAACATGAAGCACATTGTGAGCTTTGGTAGTCCTTCAACATTCAATGTTTCCTTTCCAACAATCCTTCCTTTAGCTCTCCCTTCATATGTTACTCTACCACCTTTATGTTCAACATAATCAATGAGATGTTCTCGTGATCCTGTCATATGGCGTGAGCCTCCACTATCAAAGTACCAATGACGTGCAATGTTAGTTTTCAATGAAGTATAGACAACATTACAGTGATTTGTTACCTTTGGTACCCAAATTTGTCTTACTTTAGGTCGACGGTTGGAGGTGTTGCGGGAAGTGTTGGACAACATTCGGGGCAACATCCGGCTAGACTTTCGATTTATGCAGTCATCCTTGAGTTTAAAACAGTAGGACCTCATATGTCCAGGCTTAAAACAATAATGACATACATACATGCGTTTTCTTTTCTTAGAAACTGGTGCAGCAGGTTGTCTTTTTGGTGGAGAACTTTTGATTGAGGACGTGCATTGTGTGGATGAATCAGCTTTTTCTTTCACAAAAATAGTTGATTTTGAAGATCAAACACACTGTCTTTGAAACATAAGCCCTTCTTGTCATCTCTTCCCATCAAAAGTTTAGATTCAAGCTTGGATGTGCTCGAATTGAACTTGGATAAAGTCTTAGTTGTCTTTTGAAGTTCATCTTTGATGTTGCACAGTTTCAAGTCTTTTTTTCCCAGAATAACTTTAAGTTTTGCAACCATAGACTTCAGTTCAGTGTTCTCCTTCATGAGAGTTTAGTTAAGCTTGTTTCTTTTGGTCCAATCGACATAAAACTCCTCATAAAGCTTTTGTACACTCTCAAGAGTGATTTCTTCATCATCAGCTTCCAACTCATCATCTACACTCAAATTTTCAAAAGATGTAGATTTTAAACAAACTGATTTTGTGCACGTGTTGCATCCAGGAGTGGCAACACCTAGGGCAACACCTAAAGGGTTCACTTGCAGCCAGCGTTTTTCTGTCAACAGTGCAGTCAAGGAGGTGTGATTATCTTCATCATTAGATTTCGCCTCCTCATCAGATTTTTCATCGCTTAGAGAAGCATTATAACCTTTGTTCTTTCGTAATCTGTTAGTACATCCGTTGGCATAGTGACCAAAGTCATTGCATTCTCTACACTGCACTGTGTCATACTTTTTCAAATTAAATTGACCCTTGCCTTCATTCCTTGGTCGAAACTGTTGTTGAACAGGAGGTTTAGCGGCTGGTAGACTGGGAAACTTTGATGGTTGTCCAGCCTTCTTCTTATCTCTGATTCTCTTCAAGTAATTCCAAAATTTCTTTGTGATATAGGCGATGGAATCATCACAAAGATCTGATTCATTAACTTCTTGGGATATTTGAAGAAGATCATTATAAGAGCCATTTCAGACTTGGAATGCAATCATCTTCCCCTTATCCTTCTTCCGCATGTCTATGTTCATTTCGAATGTGCGCAGTGAACTTATCAGATCTTCCAAAGCCATCTGAGTTGTGTCATTAGCCTCATCTATTGCACAAATTTTAATGTTGAATATTTCGGGCAAAGAACGGAGAACCTTGCTAAGTAATCGTTCATTGGAGATGGGGTCTCCAAGGCTGAACGCCTCATTAGCAATTTCCCATAGGCGATGATCATAATCCAGTATGGTCTCAGATTCTTCCATCCTCATCATCTCGAACTTGGAAGTAAGCATCCTTATTCTAGTTCGTCGCACAATCTCCGAACCTTCACAATTTCGTTGGAGTGTATCCGATGCATTCTTGGCAGAAATACAGTTTGTGATCAAACTGAACATATTCATATCGACTGAAGTGAAAATTGCATTCAAGGCCTTCGAATTGTAATTCGAATTTTGCACTTCATCAGCAGTCCAATCACTTTCCGGTTTTGGCAAGCTGTCACCATCTTGATCTATCAATATTGGTGAAGTCTTTCCATTGATAACTCACTGCCATGCCCGTTCATCTATGGATTTAATGTAGTATCTGATTTTGACTTTACATAGACTGTAGTTGGTTCCATCTAGTACTGGTGGTCGAAGTGCTACATTTGCAAGTGATGTATCCATTTAATTATTTCTGTCAAACAAAACAAAAAGCAAAATCAGCACTTAGTATGTCAAGAGTAGGCTCTGATACCACTTGTAAGAAATATTGCTTGACAGATGGGAGTAAATATATCAGTAGCAGTGTAAGATTGTAAATTTGTGTTTTATCAGAATTAAGTGTTGTGTCAAATGTTACAACATTTAAGACAACATGCAGTGGAATATTAAAGTTTGTAACACAAATTTACTTTAAGTAACTAGATTGAACAAGATTAAATTTGCACAAGTGTAAATATTTATGCGGTGCCTTAGGGCAAAAATTAATCACTAAAAAACCAAATCGTTTACAATAATCAATCACTAGTGATTAAGAATAAAACCAATTTCCTCAACACGTTGAGAAAATAAATGCTTTCTGAAATCAAATACTCAGAATAAAACTCATTCAAGAAAGCAACAAAAACGTGATGCCAAAACAGGAGCAACAAAAACAATTTTCAGCCAACTTCGTCACGGATGTTGTCTGTAGATGTCCCCAACATTCAAGGCAACATGCGGTATCTGCACTCTTCACAACAACAGCGTCTTTGTGAGTTGTTTTCCTTTGAAGAACACGACGTGCAACAGTGTGTGTGAATTATTGAACGAGGAAGAGCAGCAACAAAGTCCTTGTTTCTCTTATTTATAGACTTTCTCTCTTATAGAGTTTATCTCCACAAGGAAACCTATTGCACAAGGAAAGTAGGAGTTTTATTAGGAACAAAACTCCTTTTAAACATTGATATCATATCATGATAATATTTGTATAATTATCTCATTATCTTAGAAAGACAAAATCTTAAAATATTATACAATCAAATCAAAAAGGAAAAGATAATATTAGGGAAATCTTTTAAGTTATAAAATTAAGAAATAATATTTCCCTTCAATGTGTATTGAAAAATAAACAAGTGATTACTTCACTATGGTCTCTTGGTACTAAAACTGAAATTGATGTTAACGCGGATCCTTTCTGTAGAACCCGTAAATTAGACCACGTATAAGTCATGCATAATTCCTAATATTTAAATTAAAATGATTTTTATTGCATGAGTATTAAATTTCTTTTCTTTAAATTTAATTATTTTATGCAGTAGTTTAATTATTAGCTTCTCAGTTAAATAAGTGAGGCCGGACTGGAGCTGGAGATTTGAGATAAACTTTAATATTAAGAAAACATTCCTAAAATTTATTTAAGATAAATAATAAGTTAATTTATTGTAAAAGAAGGTTTAAGGAATTATTTAAATAAGTTGAGATAAGTAGTAAATAAAGTTCAATAATTAGTTCCTTAATTCTCTAAAATATTTAATGAGTAGATAAAACACTAAAGATTAAAAATACAATATTTAAGGAAAATTTCCCCTCCATTTTTGATGCAATTTTCGCCCCCCTCTTTTATTTTAAGAATAGTAGTCAATCCAATTATTTAATATCTTTCCTTATCTATTTTATTTGGAGATAATTCCATCACACTAAATCATCAATAATTAATAATTAAGCAATATTTTACCTCTTCTAATCATCAAAAATCGGCCCCTTCTCTTTATTTTAAAAGATTTTAATTAGTTGGACAATTTATTCTTTAAGTATCTTTCCTTAACTTTTTCTAGATAGATATCTTCCCCAACTTTTAAATCACTACCAAATAAATTAATTAGACAATATTCCTACCCAAATTTTTAGTTGATAAAATCGACCACCCCCTATTTTAAAAGATTTAATTTTTTTTTACAACTCATTCTTTATTATTCTTCCCCTTAATCGTTTCTAGGTAGATATTCTCCCCACTTTTAAATCTCTACCAAATAATTAATTAAGCTATTTTCTGCCTTGTACCTAGACTCAAATTCAACCCAATGCATCCTCTTGTATCCCTCAAAATCTTTTATTATCATTCATATCTTTCTTATCTCACAAATTCATAGATAGAAAGAATATTTTCATTCCTTTATCTTGCCATCTTCCCTATTTCCCATAGCCATTCTCCCTACCTCATTTTCGAAAATTTCAGAGGAAAAATAGAGAGAAAAACCGTGAGTTCTAGGGAGGAAAGAAGAGATAAAAATAAAAGAGAAAACAAGAGAAGAGAACTCCGTCTCCGTCGCGCCATGTCGTCGTATTAATTCGTTTTTCTTTGCAAACGAAATCCAGGCATGTCTATATTTCTTTCACTCTTCAATCAAGGCATATAGGTATTTTAAAACATCATTCATCTATGATTTTATTAGTGAAAACTGAAATATGGACCACAAGTTTATTAAAATTCTGCACAGATTTTTCGGGTGCTCTCCATGCTTCACGTTTGCTGTTGTTTTTGATGGTTCATGTGTTGGCTCGACCCTAGGCTCCCAAGGCTGCATCTAGACATGTACTAGGACATGTTAAGACCATGTTGGTCCATTCGTTCAGTCCCATACATGCTGGAAACTCGCATGTGACAGCAACCCCCCCCCCCCCAAATGTGTCCCTTTGAGTCTCGTTTTGCATAGTTGCTGTCAAGGGAGGGAGTTTCTTATCTGGGCTGCGCTAGGGGCCTATAGCCATGGTTAGAACACCTCCCTATCATGTCTAAGACGTAACCAAGTCGCCCTTTTGAGGCTTGGTCCATGGTGGAAACGGTTTTTAAATAAAAGAAACAAGAACACCTCCCATTCGGCCCCTCGATTTTTACAGCATGTGTAGTTTCGATTTTTGTGTTGTGGTGTGAATCTTGGTTGGCCTCTGGCCCATAGCCATAGTTCATACCATACCCCTTGATGTCTAGATCATACCATGGTCAATCAAATGACCACTGGAATGACACGGGACAGCAAGCGAAGTAATACTCCCCACGCACGCAAGGGTGCTTCTCGGGTGGGAGTTTCGGGTGTTCATGGTGTGGGTTGAATTGTGGCTGGCTTAGGGCCCTTAGCCATGGTTCAAACCATTCTTTAGGATGTTGGTAAGAGGTTCTGGCCGGTGGTTCAAGCCCCAATGGCAATTAGCCTCGCAAATGACGCAAGGAAACCAAAAGCACTACTGCTGTAATTTTTGACAGCAAGTGTGCTGTAGTTCAGAGGTGAATTTCGGGTTCTTGGTTGGCTTTTAGCCTATGGTCTTGGACTAGACAATACCTCATCAAGTTAGAAAGGTCATGTTTTTGGCCGTTTGTGATTCGGATCAGTTTAGAGGTCGTACGAGAATTTACGGTGCGATTTGCCAAATTGACTCTCGAAAGAGCGTTTCATGTTTTGGCCTCCATTCACCAAAGTTTCAACTTGTACCATTTTAGGAGCATCATTTCATCATTTTAGACGTATTTTAATCATGACTAAGTGTTGGTTCGGGTTGGCACGGGGTCATGATTAAATACTAAGTCATTGGGCGTAATTGTCTCGTTTCTGGATTCAATTACGAAGTTTTGGTCAAGTTAGAATATTTGCATGTCACTCATGATTAGGTAAAGTTGCAGCGAGCCTGGGAGCGACTAAACCCATATGGAAAATTAATACAGGATATTTAATTATTCTATTTAATTTTATTACGTACATAAAATATTCATTTTTGAGATTCATGCGATATTGCTTGTGGCCACTTCACTGTCATGGTATTATTACTTCACCCGGTGGTCACTTACCGGTTTAGTTCAGTTCATGCCGGTGGTCACTTACCGGTCCCACCCAGTATACTGTGGCATTAGTCTGATCAGACGATTATTATTTCACCCGGTCGTTAGTTACCGGTCAGTTCAGGTCAGTTCAGTGCAGTTCATGGGGCCACTTGCGTAGAACATAATATCAGCAAAATAATGACTGGCTATTTTATTACAGAGCTCTATTGAGCAAACAGTTCACTTATGATTTCCAGTTCAGTTATGCACGTATTTATAATTATCCATGATAAGATATTTACAGTTCAGTTATGCAAGTACTATAATTCCTCATGACAAGATATTTTCACTTGCATGCGATTTTATTATTATTACTTATTATTTACGATATATGAATGCTGAGTCTTTAGGCTCACTAGACTTGATTGTTGTAGGTACCGATGAGGTCGGGACTGAGGACGGGGACCAGTGAGCCATCGTGGGTCGGCAGTAGCAGAATCCGAGGACCTCATTTTCAGCATTTACTATTTTTAGGCTCAAACATTTTCATCGTTATGGGATTATTTTAAATTATGAGTTTGCAAACAAATATTTACTTCCGCTGTTATTTTGAATGGTTAAACTTTTATCAGTTATTTTTATGAATGAGGCATTTTATATACTTAAAGAGAAAATTTTTAAATTTTTCCGCAAATTTTCAAGTACGAATTAAGAGGCCTTTACAGGTGGTATCAGAGCAATGATTCTGTAAAGGGTTGTACTACTACTGACCTCGAGAAGCTCACGAAGTCACGTCTTCGGTCTGTAAGTTTTACATTTACGCATTTTATTCAAAGCATGAATTATTTAACAGAATGTTTTCATGAAATATTTTACGACCAGAATTTTTTATTGTTCAGTATTTAAAACTTAAATAAATTAGGGAATTATGCATGTTGGTTACGTTTGGGTTACATGTGTGGAACAGTATGCCCCCTAGACGCATTCTCGAGCGCACTAAAAATGATGAGCCTCGCCGGGAGGACGAGGAGGAGCAGAGGCAAGAGAGGCATGGACCTCCACCCCCTCCACCAGATATGAATGCCCAGATTCTAGCTGGGATGACTCAGTTTTTTGTACAGTTTTCGGGGAACAATGCTGTGGCGACCAGGCCGACAGGGCCTGAGGCTGTCTACGAGAGATTCATGAAGATACGTCCTAAGGAGTTTTTAGGAACGACAGACCCCATGATTGCCGAGGGCTGGATCAAGTCCCTCGAGGTTATCTTCGAGTTTATGGAGCTTGGAGATGCAGACAGAGTTCGATGTGCCACCTATTTACTCGGAGGAGATGGCAGCTACCAATGTGATCTGAGATATAGACCTTGAGCTGCATGGCAACCTTGTTTATGCGGATCTAATCGTACTGCCGATGCCAGAGTTTGACATCATTCTAGGAATGGACTGGCTAGCAAAGAACAGGGTCTTGATCGACTTTCAGCGGAGATCTGTTCTAGTCCGACCGCTGGGAATGGCGCAATTCTTATTCGAACCAGACAGGTACTTTTCCTTACCGCGCATTATTCCTTATGTCCAGGCTAGGAAGCTCATGCATAGAGGGTGTCGGGCGTTCTTAGCGACTTTTATATCTGTCCCCGAGACACCCTGTCAGTCAGCCGAAGATGTTCCGATTGTTAGAGATTTCTTAGACTTTTTTCCGGAAGACGTCTCTGATATGCCACCTGAGAGAGAGGTGGAGTTTTCTATTGAGCTAATGCCAGTTACGACTCCGATTTCAAAAGCGCCGTACCGACTAGAACCGACAGAGATGGCAGAGCTTAAGAAGCAGATTCGGGAACTTCTTGACAAGGAGTTCATTCGCTCGAGCTTTTCACCATGGGGCGCGCCAGTTTTGTTTGCGAAGAAGAAGGATGGCTCTATGAGACTCTGTATTGATTACCGGGAGTTGAACAAGGTTACAGTGAAGAATAAATACCCACTCTCGAGGATCGAAGATCTATTTGACCAGTTGCAGGGAGCTTCGGTATTCTCCAAGATTGATCTGCGTTCCGGTTATCACCAGTTGAGGGTGAAAGACGCTGATGTTTCCAAGACTGCCTTCAGGACTCGTTATAGCCACTACGAGTTCCTTGTGACGCCGTTTAGTTTGAAGAATGCGCCAGCGATCTTCATGGATCTCATGAATCGCATATTTCAGCCGTATCTTGATTAATTTATTGATAGTATTCATAGACGACATTCTCGTCTACTCGAAGAATCAAGAGGATCACAGCAGACATCTGACAGCAGTGTTGCAGACCTTGCAGAAGCATAAGTTATTCGCAAAGTTCAGTAAATGCGAATTCTGGTTGAAGAAGGTGGCGTTCTTAGGCCACATTGTTTCTAGAAGTGGTATTGAGGTAGACCCAGCGAAAGTTGCAGCAGTCAGAGACTGGGTTGTGCCGCAGAATGCATCTGAGATCCGCAGTTTTCTTGTCCTAGCAGGATATTAACGGAAGTTCATTCAGGGATTTTCTTCCATCATAGTTCCACTCACATCATTGACAAAGAAGAATGTGAAATTTGAGTGGAGCGACGAGTGTCAGAAGAGCTTCGATACTTTGAAGCAAGCTCTCATTTCAGCACCAGTTTTGGCCATGCCATCAGGGCCCGGTGAGTTTGTCTTATATACCGATGCTTCAAAGCTCGGTTTAGGCGCAGTATTGATGCAGCATGGGAAGGTGATAACATATGCTTCTCGTCAATTGAAGACTCCTGAGAAGAATTACCCTACCCATGATCTAGAGTTGGCAGCCGTGGTATTTGTTTTGAAGATCTGGAGGCATTATTTGTACGTAGAGAAGTGCCAGATCTTTACCAACCATAAGAGCCTCAAGTACTTCTTTACGCAGAAAGAGCTGAATATGTGTCAGAGGCGATGGTTGAAGCTCGTGAAAGACTATGATTGTGACATTAGCTACCACCCGAGTAAGGCTAAGGTAGTTGCAGATGCATTGAGCAGGAAAGTCGCAGTGATGGCTCATTTGACGATTCAGAAACCTCTTCAATCTGAGATGCAGAGGTTTGATCTAGAGGCATATCCTCAAGGTAGAGTTCTCCATCTATCTACTTTGACGATTCAGTCTTCCCTTATCGACCGTCTTCGCAGTGGTCAGCCAGCAGATGAGCAGTTGGCAAAGTGGAAGCAGCGAGATGAGGCCTAGGGTAGTGTCTTGTATACAGTTAGTGACGTTATTGTCAGATATCGAGACAGGATATAGGTTCCTAGCAGTGGTTCTATTCGAGCAGATATTCTATTAGAGGCTCATATGTCACCGTACTCTATTCACCCTGGGAGTACGAAGATGTACAAGGATCTGCAGTTATTGTACTGGTGGCCAGGAATGAAGAAGGATATCAGACGCTTTTTATCCGAGTGCCTGACTTGCCAGCTTGTGAAAGCGGAGCATCAGAGACCAGCAGGTCTGCTCAAGCCTCTCCTTATTCCCGAGTGGAAGTGGGAGAATGTTACCATGGATTTCGTGACCGGTTTGCCGAAGTCAGTCAGAGGATCAAATGCTATCTGGGTGATTGTTGAACGTCTTACCAATTCAGCGCAATTCTTGCCTATTAAGATGACTTTCACCATGATTCAGTATGCAGAGTTGTATATCCGAGAGATAGTCCAACTTCATGGTATTCCAGTTTCTATCGTGTCTGACAGAGACCCCAGATTTACATCCTCATTTTGAAAGAGTTTGCATTCGACGATGGGTACGAAGTTGTTGTTTAGCACAGCTTTCCACCCTCAGACATATGGGCAGTCAGAGCGAGTTATTCAGATTTTGGAGGATCTCCTCCGTGCTTGCGTTATTGATTTCTCCGGGAGTTGGGAGTAAAACTTGCCATTAGTGGAGTTCACCTATAACAACAGCTTTCAGTCGTCTATAGGAACGGCTCCGTATGAAGCACTGTATGGTTGCAAGTGCAGATCTCCTGTTCATTGGGATGAAGTAGGAGAGAGAGCAGAGTTGGGTCCAGAGATTATTCAGCAGACTGCCGATGTAGTAGCCAAGATCCGTGACAAGATGAGGACTGCTCAGAGTCAACAGAAGAGTTATGCGGACCAACGGCGGCGAGATTTAGAGTTTGCATTAGGCGACCATGTATTCGTGAAAGTGGCACCTATGAAGCGTGTCATGCGATTTGGGAAGAAAGGGAAGCTCAGTCCGAGATTCATTGGGACATTTGAGATCCTCGACAGAGTTGGGACGCTAGCGTATCGTATTGCTCTTCCGTCGAATCTGGCCGGAGTACACAATGTGTTCCACGTCTCTATGATGAGAAAGAAAATGGCAAATCCTTCGCATGTCCTGAATTTTGAACCGTTGCAGCTCACTCCGAACCTGTCTTATGAAGAGAGACCAGTGCAGATCTTGGACAGACAGGAGAAGAAGATTCGAAACAAGCTGGTTAAGCGAGTTAAAGTCAAGTGGCTTAACCATTCAGAGGAGGAAGCAACGTGAGAGTATGAGCCAGAGATGAGGAGTCGTTATCCGGAGTTATTCAGTGAGTTTTAATTTCGAGGACGAAATTTCTTTTAAGGGGGGAAGGGTTGTAGAACCCGTAAATTAGACCATGTATAAGCCATGCATAATTTCTAATATTTAAATTAAAATGATTTGTATTGCATGAGTATTAAATTTTTTTACTTTAAAGTTAATTATTTTATGCAGTAGTTTAATTATTAGATTTTCAGTTAAATACGTGAGGCCGGACTGGAGCTGGAGATTTGAGATAAAATTTAATATTAAGAAAACATTCCTAAAATTTATTTAAGATAAATAATAAGTTAATTTATTGTAAAAGAAGGTTTAAGGAATTATTTAAATAAGTTGAGATAAGTAGTAAATAAAGTTCAATAATTAGTTCCTTAATTCTCTAAAATATTTAATGAGTAGATAAAACACTAAAGATTAAAAATACAATATTTAAGGAATATTTTCCCTCCATTTTTTATGCAATTTTCGGCCCCCTCTTTTATTTTAAGAATAGTTGTCAATCCAATTATTTAATATCTTTCCTTATCTATTTTCTTGGGAGATAATTCTATCACACTAAATCCTCAATAATTAATAATTAAGCAATATTTTTACCTCTTCTAATCATCCAAAATCGGCCCCTTCTATTTATTTTAAAAGATTTTAATTAGTTGGACAATTTATTCTTTAAGTATCTTTCCTTAACTTTTTCTAGATAGATATCTTCCTCAACTTTTAAATAACTACCAAATAAATTAATTAGACAATATTCCTACCCAAATTTTAAGTTGATAAAATCGACCACCCCCTATTTTAAAAGATTTAATTTTGTTTTACAACTCATTCTTTATTATTCTTCCCCTTAATCTTTTCTAGGTAGATATTCTCCCCACTTTTAAATCTCTACCAAATAATTAATTAAGCTATTTTCTCCCTTATACCTAGACTCAAATTCAACCCAATGCACCCTCTGGTATCCCTCAAAATCTTTTATTATCATTCATATCTTCCTTATCTCACAAATTCATAGATAGAAAGAATATTTTCATTCCTTTATCTTGCCATCTTCCCTATTTCCCCTAGTCATTCTCCCTACCTCATTTTCGAAAATTTCAGAGGAAAAATAGAGAGAAAAACCGTGAGTTCTAGGGAGGAAAGAAGAGAGAAAAATAAAAGAGAAAACAAGTGAAGAGAACTCCGTCTCCGCCGCGCTGTGTCGTCGTATTAATTCGTTTTTCTTTGCAAACGAAATCCAGGCATGTCTATATTTCTTTCACTCTTCAATCAAGCCATATAGGTATTTTAAAACATCATTCATCCATGATTTTATTAGTGAAAACCGAAATATGGACCACAAGTTTATTAAAATTCTGCACAGATTTTTCGGGTGCTCTCCATGCTTCACGTTTTCTGTTGTTTTTGATGGTTCAGGTGTTGGCTCAACCCTAGGCTCCCAAGGCTGCATCTATACATGTACTAGGACATGTTAGGACCATGTTGGTCCATTCGTTCAGTCTCATACACGCTGGAAACTCGCATGTGACAGCAACCTCCCCAAATGTGTCCCTTTGAGTCTCGTTTTGCATAGTTGCTGTCAAGGGAGGGAGTTTCTTATCTGGGCTGCCCTAGGGGCCTATAGCCATGGTTAGAAAACCTCCTATCATGTCTAAGACGTAACCAAGTTGCCCTTTTGAGGCTTGGTCCATGGTGGAAATGATTTTTAAATAAAAGAAACAAAAACACCTCCCCTTCGGCCCCTTCGATTTTTACAGCATGTGTAGTTTCGATTTTTGTGTTGTGGTATGAATCTTGGTTGGCCTCTGGCCCATAGCCATGGTTCATACCATACCCCTTGATGTCTAGATCATGCCATGGTCAATCAAATGGCCACTGGAATAACACGGGACAGCAAGCGAAGTAATACTCCCCACGCACGCAAGGGTGCTTCTCGGGTGAGAGTTTCGGGTGTTCATGGTGTGGGTTAAAATTGTGGCTGGCCTAGGGCCATTAGCCATGGTTCAAACCATTACTTTGGATGTTGGTAAGAGGTTCTGGCAGGTGGTTCAAGCCCCAATGGCCATTAGCCTAGCAAACGACGCAAGGAAACCAAAAGTGCTGCTGCTGTAATTTTTGACAGCAAGTGTGCTGTGGTTCAGAGGTGAATTTCGGGTTCCTGGTTGGTTTTTAGCCTATGGCCTTGGACTGGACAATACCTCATTGAGTTAGGAAGGTCATATTTTTTGCCGTTTGTGATTCGGATCAGTTTAGAGGTCGTACGAGAATTTACGGTGCGATGTGCCAAATTGACTCTCGAAAGAGCGTTTCATGTTTTGGCCTCCATTCACCAAAGTTTCGAGTTGTACCATTTTAGGAGCATCATTTCATCATTTTAGATGTATTTTAATCATGACTAAGTGTTGGTTTGGGTTGGCACGAGGTCATGATTAAATACTAAGTCATTGGGCACAATTGTCTCGTTTCTGGATGCAATTACGAAGTTTTGGTCGAGTTAGAATATTTGCATATCACTTATGATTAGGTAAAGTTGCAGCGAGCCTGGGAGCGATCCAACCCATATAGAAAAATTAATACAGGATATTTAATTACGCTATTTAATTATATTACGTGCATAAAATATTCATTTTTGAGATTAATGCGATATTGCTTGTGGCCACTTCACTGTCATGGTATTATTACTTCACCCGGTGGTCACTTATCGGTTCAGTTCAGTTCATCCCGGTGGTCACTTACCGGTCCCACCCAGTATACTGTGGCATTAGTCTAATCAGACGATTATTATTTCACTCGGTCGTCAGTTACCGGTCAGTTCAGGTCAGTTCAAGTCAGTTCAGTACAGTTCATAGGGTCATTTGCGTAGAACATAATCTCAGCAAAATTATGACAGGCTATTTTATTACAGAGCTCCATTGAGAACACAGTTCACTTATGATTTACAGTTCAGTTATGCACATATTTATAATTATCCATGATAAGATATTTACAGTTCAGTTATGCAAGTACTATAATTCCTCATGACAAGATATTTTCACTTGCATGCGATTTTATTATTATTACTTATTATTTACGATATATGCATGCTGAGTCTTTAGGCTCACTAGACTTGATTGTTGTAGGTACCGATGAGGTCGGGACTGAGGACGGGGACCAGTGAGCCATCGTGCGTCGGCAGTAGCAGAATCCGAGGACCTCATTTTCAGCATTTACTATTTTTAGGCTCAAACATTTTTATCGTTATGGGATTATTTTAAATTATGAGTTTGCAAACAAATATTTACTTCCGCTGTTATTTTGAATGGTTAAACTTTTATCAGTTATTTTTATGAATGTGGCATTTTATTTACTTAAAGAGAAAATTTTTAAATTTTTCCGCAAATTTTCAAGTACGAATTAAGAGGCCTTTACACTTTCTTTTCTCTGCGGCGGATCAATCTTGAGATTTCAAAGAGAAACTCTGAAACTATTTCAAGATTCAGAATTTTACATTTTAATCAAAAAAATATGTGGCTGGTTTTCGTTACTTTGTTCACTTCTTCATTTTTAGTAGTTACTGCAATTTCTTTACTTTGATTGTGCGATTTTTCAGCTTTGTTGGTTACTTTTTCTTAGGTTCCCAATTTATTATCAAGAATTCGGCTATCTTTTTCTTCATTTAGACTTTGGTATAGAATTATTTGTTCCAGACCACATGCATTTTCTTGCGTTCCTCTGATCTAGGATTGGATCACGAGGATCCCTATCTTCGTTTTGAATTTTAAGGTTTTTTACTTTATGAGATTATTTATTTTTGTGACTAAATATGAAATGTTGTTCCAAGCTATAGAATACATTAATTTCAAAAGTTGATTTAGTCAATTTCTTGCTCGGTTTACTACAAAAAATTTAGGTGTTAGCGACGGATTTCATCCAGATCACAATAAGGTTATCCAGTTTATTACTGCTCAGTTTCGTTACAGACATGCGACGAAGGCTATTCATGGAAGCATGTTACTGCAGGCCAGCGAAAGTGGTATTGGGAGGAGTTTATTGTAAGTTTTCATATATTGATTTTTAGTGTAATTGCTTAACATTATGATTTATGGTTTTAAAATTAATTTTACGTCATGGTAACAATAAATCTCATTACTATTGTCTTGCATTTTATTGACAGAAAAATTATAGATCTCATAGATACCATCAGACAGCTATGGTACAAGAACGTAGCTACACAGTATCGTCACACTTTTCACTCGTGGAGGATTGCTAATCGTCATCCGCAAACAGTTAGCGACGAACATTGGGCTTCATGGATGTTGGCATTGAGTGACGAGAGGTGGCTGGCTAGGGCAGCCAAGAACAAGGATAACAAGAATAACAAGCCAGCAAGACCTAGGACGGGGACGACAAAGCACATTCCTGGCTCGAAGACTTACAGCGGGCATTGCCAGAAATTGGTAAGTATGTTAACATTTCGTTATTAAACATTGTGGTTATTATTAAAATATATGATTTTATCTTCTCTATCGAATTATGAAGCAGCGAGAACAACATCGTAGAGATCCGACGTCGTGGGAGTTATATGTTCACACACATCGACACGTCGACAGATCGTTTGTCGACGAGCATTCACGACTTGTTGATGTAAGAATTATGTTTAATTATAATTATATCATTTTAAAAAGTGTCATGAAATATTGTTTTTATATAAAATATTTTTTTTTTAAACGGCAAGCCATGCAGGCTTTACATGAACGAGATATCCTGGTCGAGTATACATTCTTATATGTGTTGCATGATTATTTGCTACATTGATATATGTCATATGATGCATGTTATTATGTCATGCTTTATGATGCATGTTGCATTTCATGTTGAGCCGAGATAGCCTTTATTGTTGAGCTGTATCTTTTACGAGATAAGCTATATCTTGTGGGGCCGCTCAGCCTTGTCTTGTGGATGCATGGACACTGAGAGTACACAGTGGCCGACGGATCGGGAGGGCTTCGGTGATCCGGGACATTTAAGGTCCACGTCTTATCTTTAAGGTCCACGTCTTATCCGGACCGCGCGGCACTATCTACTTGGCACCTCTAGACTGAGCATGTTGAGATCTTTTGTGATTCCTGTTTCTTGACTACCCGAGTATCATATCATAGCATGTGCATGTCATATAGGTTTGTATACTCATGCTTTTATACTGGGCGTTCTTATCGCTCACATCCTCGGTTTTGTTTATTTTTGACACCCCATTTCCCACGGGGCAGGCCTCAGGTTGGATGGCTCAGGAGGAGGAGGAGAAGGACGTTGAGTAGCCGTTTGATTTAGTTTATCAGTACTATTTTGATTCGATATGATTGTACCGTATATTTTGATTTGAGTTATTCTGGACTTCGATTGGGTTGTATAACTATTGTTTATTAACTGTTTCCGCAATTATCTATGATTATTGTTATTTAGGTCAACTGCATGCTTAGCTTTTGATTAGTAGATGATTCTGGAACGGGTCACTACATTTTTGGTATTAGAGAATGCCTATGATTTTGGGTTATAGATTCTGTTTTGGGATTTTCTTTGACCATTTGAACGTTTTCTTCCATTCTGTCTAGCAGCGATGGCTGATCACCTTGTTGACGAGAATAGTCACGGCGGTGTAGGTCATTGGGGTGACAAGGACAACCATAGGCGTCACCGTGAACAGCGTCATCGTCGAGATGTCCCTAGGCATTTTGAGATGCATCGTTTCATTCAGATGGGGCTTAAGCCTTTAGTCGGTGGTGAGACTCCCGATGTTGCGGAGGATTGGTTAGAGCGCATGGAGAGTTGTTTCCGTGCATTCCAGTGCACTGAGGAGCAGCAGATGGAGACCCTTGGTTTTTTTCTCGAGGGGCGTGCGCGCAAGTGGTGGCGATCGACTTGTGCGCCGATAGTCCAGTCTCATGGTAGGGTGACTTGGGCCGACTTCCGTGCAGCTTTCATGCAGCTATATTTTCCTCCAGCCCTTCGCCATGCAAAGACGATTGAACTTCTGAGTCTTAAGCAGGGGAGTATGTCTGTTGATGAGTATAAGCAGAAATTCTTCGAGCTGTTGCCCTTTGCTCCTCGTATTAGTGGCAGTTCTGAGGCCAAGTATGACAATTTTCTTCAGGGCCTTAACCAGGAGATCTTTGATCGAGTCACAGTCTGCGATGATCCTACTTCTTATGAGGGGTTAGTGAATCGGTGTCGCTAGGCAGAGATCAGTCTGTAGCGCGGTAGGTCTATTCTGTCTTCTCGACCTCCAAGTACTTTGAGCCCTCGATCTCGGTCTTTCAAGAAGTCTGGTTTTTCTTCTTCTGGATCTCGATCTAACGGCGTTTTTCGCTTTGGTAAGAAGAAGGTTTCTTATATGTGTTGTGGGAAGAACCATCCATCCGAGCAGTGTCGAACAGCCGTAGGAGCTTGTTTTCAGTGCGGAGAGATGGGTCATCTTAAGAAAATTGTCCTCGGTTGCGAGGTGGAGCAGGATCTGGTTCCAGATCTCATACGACTGTTCAGCAGAGGACACAGGGTCAGGATTTGGTGGCTCGAATCTTCGACCTCGTGCCCAGGGTCACGTATTTGCGCTAAACCAGGATCAGGATGCAGATGAGACAGGGAGAGTCATAGCAGGTACTTTTCGTTTATGCGATATTCTTGCTTTTGTTCTTGTTGATACCGGAGCATCACATTCATTCATATATGCACGATTTGTTAAGCGTCATAAGTTACCATATGTTTCTCTAGACATCATTCTTTCTATTTCTACTACGATGGGTCATTCGGTGTTACCGAAGCATCTAGTGATGGGTTGTCCTTTAGATTTTGAGAGTAACGAGTTGACTGCGAATCTTATGATCCTAGAGATGGAAGACTTTGATTGTATTCTGGGTATACATCTGTTGACCACCTACCAAGCTAATGTGGATTGTTACCAGAAGCTTGTTCAGTTTCTTACGACTGAGAGCTCTAGTTGGTTTTTCTATGGCGAGGGAGCGCGACCTCTGATGCCAATGGTATCCGCTCTGAAAGCCTGTCATGCTTTAGAGTCGGGCGGGGAAGGCTACCTCAACTATGAGATTGATTCGTCCACAGGTAGTGTTGGTATAGATGATCTTCCAGTGGTTTGTGAATTTCCTGATGTTTTCTCAGATGAGATTCCTGGTTTTCCTCCGATTAGAGAGGTGGAATTTGACATCGAGTTAGTGCCAGAGACTGCACCAATTTCTCGTGCACCCTATCGTCTGGCTCCGTCGGAGATGAAGAAATTGAAGCAGCAGTTGCAGGATCTTCTTGATAAAGGTTATATTCGCCCGAGTGTTTCACCTTGGAGAGCTCCTGTAACGCCCCAGATTTGACGACTGTCCTCACTGTGTCAAGACGAATCTTTCCAGCGTGCTTATGAAGTTATGTCCTCACTCACACGCACCCTGGGAAACTTCCCAGGAGGTCGTCCATCCCAGAATTGCCCTAAGTCATGCACGCTTAACTTTGGAGTTCTTATGTGATGAGCTACCGAAAAGAAGATGCACCTTCGTGGTATGAGTAGTACATATCAAATCTTTTAAGCCTCTTCAACTGTACAGTCCATTACATTGAACAGTCTCGTAATCCCTCTCCTTCCGGTGTAAGATCGGTTCATTCATGTTCCCTCCGCCTAGAAGCCTGCCAGGAGCCGCTCATTGTCCGTGCAACCTCATGGCACAGGCGATCACCCCCAGCCCTCTTCGGCCCGGGGCCTCACATGATCCCCCTCATTCCAACTTCTAATACCAACTAAAACTTCTGCCTTTTTTATTGCTTTAAAAGTACTACAAAATTTTTTTTTTATTTTTTTAAACACTCAATTTTCGGCCATTTACATTTACCACATGAAATTATTTTTTATAAAATATTTTACTCTTTTAAAATAAAACATCATCCATCTAGCATTTTAAAAATCAAGTGCAATAGTCATAAAAATGAAATTGTCAACTGTTTGCCCAAACCTAAAAAGCAATAAGGTTGAAAGGTATAGCCCATACTAAACCTCTCAAAAATCTCACAAAATCATAAATAAATAGTCTTAAAATCTTTAACATAAATCACGAATCATAAAACGTAAATGCGGAAAAAGTAGAAGCGCTAGTCCTCGGGTTGTGTGCGCCTTCAGTCCAGTCAAATCATCCGTCAAGACCTCCCTCAACTTTACCTGCATCCATCACACCTAGTGAGTCTAAAGACTCAACACACCATAATCTTTATAGCAAATAATACATATAAAACCACATACAAAAGTGAAAATACTTTTACGTAAAAATAACTTTTCATGACATGCAAACATAAACTTTAACTTTCCCTTTTTCCTCAGCATGACATAAAACATTTTTCACGATAATAAATATTTTTCCTTTTCCTTTTCCTTTTCCTTTTCCTTATCCTTTAATGAATTCAGATCGTTAATTGTGACTTTTCTCAAACCTCAAAAGTCGATGGATCCATTTTCATGAAACCACAGTACTGGGCGGCAGGGTACACCAGCAACACTCTCACCGGTTAACTGGGCCCTAGCCTATCCTCATCGAATAGAAATACGATCGTTGGGGCTTCCTCTGGGGCCTTCTCCCCTCACGATATTCCCACTCTTACCTCAAACCTCATAACGTTACCTCATATTCGTAATGATGAAAATACGATCGTCGGGCTCCCACTGGACCGTCACCCTCACCCTCACGATATCTCCAACATTATCAAATTAGTCACAATTACTTCACTTCCTTCAATGTTTACATTCTCATCACTTTATAAAATCATGCATAACATAACATTTTTGTTTTGAAACCAAGCATGGATTATGTATTTTAAGTGTCAACCTGAAATCATAAAAAATCCATGGACATTTAAAAATCATAATTTAATCATGAACATTTCATAAACATTTAAAAATAACCATAATATCATAAAAACAGCATTTAGGGCACTGCCATGACGTTTACTAATTTCTAGGTGTAAAATGATCGTTTTACCCCTGGACGTAAAATTTCCCGTTTTTGATATTTTCTTAATTTCATTGACTCTAATATGCCCCAAATAATTATTTAAGCTTACATGAATTTTCTCATATTTTTATTTGGCTTAAATCGATGACTTTTAATTTAATCTTCACATGTGACGTATTAATGCGTTTTATTTCCGAATTAAACCAAACCTTAATATAAAATTTCCAAATTAAAAACTTAGACTTTTAATAATTATTTAAGCTGAAATATAATTTTTCATAATTTTATAAAGCTTAAAACTAGACGTTTTAATTAACTCGCTAATAGCGTTCCGTGCGGCGGTAAAATCCCGAATAAATCCAAAACTCGTTATTTTGATCCCAAATTTTTAACATAAACTTTTTATGATTTATTCTACCGTTCCAAGTCATGAGCCACACCCGTGGACCCATGGTTTTAATTTTTGCCCTTTAATTTTTGTTTTTGACACCTTATCGAACACACCGAGCCATCGCCCAATTTACTCAAGCCACGCCCAAGCCACCTTGAGCCAAAACCTAGCCAACCCCTCTATGGACCCTACTGTGCAAGCCCAGCCTATAAAACAAGCCCTGTCCAGACCAAAAACTTGCTGGAACTTGACTACAGAACCTGCACTCATGGAGATTCTCGCGCCTATATCTTCCTAGTGCCACTAGGACTCTTCCAGCCCCTTAACCAGCGACCACCTCGGACCCTCACTGACCCTAGACCACACCTAGACTCGACCCAGACCAGCCCAAGCCCTGAACCCAAGCAGCGAAGCCCCTGAACCAAAGGACAGCAGCCTCGCCCCCAAGCCTTCCTCACGTTCCTGCTGCTATATTTTCGTGGATGTTCTTACCCAGGCTACCACCGAGCCCCGCCCTTCCTAACCCTCACTGGACCATCCTAAGGCACCATCTAGACCACCTAGCTTGCCCCCAGAACGAGCCATGGCCCCTGGAACTCTCGGCCACCCTGAACCTGCGCGTGAAGACTCCACTCACGCTAGGACTCTCCCAGCCCACCTAGCGCGAGCCCTAGCCCTCCTAGGACTCTACCTAGGACCTAACCGTGACCTTTAGGACGCAACCACAAGACCTGGTAGAGCCCTCTTGCCCCATGCACCACAACCGAACCTTGCACCTTACAAAACCCAAACAACTTCACGGCCCTCTTCCCCTGTTCCAGCTTTTGTTCTCTTTTTTTTTTCTTTTGCAACATTTTTGGTGTGTTTTAGGACTCTTTAAAACATGTAAAAACATCTCTCAAACATATCCTAGTCATGGCAGCCCCTTTACATCATATTAAACATGGTTTTTGAATCAAATAACACAAGTTTAGCACCTATATACACATAGTTACGAAAATAAATTTGTGTGTCATGTTTTCTTTCAAATCATGATCAAATAAATATTATGGTGTGATAGATGTTTGAAAGAAAGAAATATGGCGTGCCTATGCATTTTAAACGCACGATTATCCGTCGACGACGAAAAACGATGAGGAGGAGGACTTAGGCTTGTGATCCCTTGAAAGCTTCGAATTTCCTCCCAAGCTTTGTTGGTGTGTGTTGTTGTGTATATGGGAGAGGTTTTAAGAAAAATTGGCGTGAAGTATGATGGTTTAGGGTGGGGTTTAACATTTTAAATAGCTAATTAATAACTAATTAGGCTTAGGCCCATTAACCATGGTAATTAGGCCCAATAAGCCCATTAGTGCTTAATTAAAATATTAAAAATAATTTTTCTTAAATAAGTTTGTGAATTTATTAACCGGGTTGCCAGAACGTTTGCATTTTTGTAAAAAAAATCAATACCGATAAAAATTACGTCCCGGCGTATAAATTCACCTAAAACCCCATATTTTCAAAAATAATAAAAAGTATTACCAATATTTTAAAAAATATGAAAAACATCAACCATATTTTAAATAATTAAAATTAATTATTTAATAAAAACATTTTGACATTTTTCAGCCCTCAGTCCCCGTTCCTCGATCGTCACTTAAATATTTCTTAAAAATACAATATTATGCATGATGACAATAATATCCCATTTAGCATATAACCAAGTATGTCACATAATCAATTAGCAATTAAAATCAATTAATTACTCATTTTTCATATTTCCTAGATTTGCATGCAGTTGGATTACATCGTCTTAATTTGGACCTTACATTTCCTCCCCACCTTAAATAAAATTTCGTTCTCGAAATTAGAACTTACCAAATAGTTCTGGATAGCGACCCTTCAAGTCCCTCTCGATTTCCCAAGTAGCTTCCTCTTCCGAGTGATTCAACCACTTGACCTTGACCATTGGAATGGCTTTGTTTCGCAATCTTCTTTCTTGCCTTGCTAAGATCTGAACGGGTCTTTCTTCATATGTCATATTTGGAGTTAATTGAAGAGGTTCATAATTTAGTACATGTGACGGGTTCGACATGTACTCCCTCAGCATCGAACTAGGGAATACATTATGAACTCCTGAAAGTGTTGGTGGCAATGCCACTTTATAAGCTAGTGTCACAATCCTCTCCAAAATCTCAAATGGACCAATAAATCTTGGGCTTAGCTTCCCTTTTTTGCCAAAGCGCATAACACCCTTCATAGGTGCTATTTTCACAAATACATGTTCTCCCACTGCAAACTCTAAGTCCCTCCGTCTTTTGTCTGTATAACTCTTTTGTCGGCTTTGCGCCATCTTCATTCTATCGCGAATTTCGACTATAAGTTCGGTAATCTCTTCAATCACGTCTGGACCAATCTCTCTTCTTTCACCAACTTCGTCTCAATGAATAGGAGATCTACATTTTCTTCCATAAAGTGCCTCAAAATGGGCCATCCCGATTGATGATTGAAAGCTATTATTGTAGGTGAACTCCAATAGAGGTAATTTTGGTTGCCAACTGCCTTGGAAGTCAATAACACATGCTCAAAGTAGATCTTCAAAAATCTGTATAACTATTTCTGACTTTCCATCGGTTTGAGGATGAAATGATGTACTGAATAATAACTTGGTCCCCATCGCTGCATGTAGACTTTTTCAGAAAGATGACGTGAATCTCGGATCCCTGTCTGAAACAATAGATACAGGAATCCCATGCAGACGAACTATCTCTCGAATATACAGGTCGGCGTACTGAATCATGGTGAATGTCGTCTTAATAGGTAGAAAATGCGCTGACTTAGTAAGACGCTCAACTATCACCTATATAGCATTGAATCCCTTAACTGTCTTTGGCAATCCTACAACAAAGTCCATGGTGACATTTTCCCATTTCCACTAGGGAATAGGGAGTGGCTTCAATTTCCCCGCTGGTCTCTGATACTCTGCTTTAACTTGTTGGCAAGTCAAACACTCGGATACAAACTTCATAATGTCTCTCTTCATGTCTGGCCACCAATATAGCAACTGCAAATCTTTGTACATTTTTGTGCAACCCGGGTGAATGGAATAAGGTGTGTCATGAGCTTCCTTCATAATAAGATCTCTCAAAGAATCTTCACTAGGAACCCATAACCGATCTCGATAATGAACTATACCATCAACCTCTGAATATAATTTCCGACCCTTGGCTTCATCTCTAGCTCTCCACTTTTGCAACTGTTCATCAGTGGACTGCCTATCACGAATTCTATCTCTCAAGGTCGACTGTTTTATATCAAACTTTTCTAGTCTTGTTTGTCAAGAAGAAGGATGGATCGATGCGACTGTGTATTGATTATCACCAGCTGAATCGTGTGACGATCAAAAACAAGTATCCTTTACCTCAAATGGATGACTTGTTCGATCAGCTTCAGGGTACTTCTCTGTACTCCAAGATTGACCTGCGATCTGGTTATCATCAAATGAGAGTCAGAGATTGTGAGAACCCGAATTTTTCGAATACAATCAAAGGGATTGGACAAATTCATTATGCATGAAATGTCCCTTGAATATACCGAAGTGACTCTTGGTATGCTTGGATGAATTTATTATGAAAGAGATGACCCTTGATATACCAAAGTGGCTCTTGGTGTGCTTGGATGAATGAATGAATACAATTAATACTTTCTTGGAATGCAAGGGGTTGTCCATGATGAAGTTTAAAGGGCAAAATCTCACCTATAAATACACCATTTTATGTTGAAGAGACCACACCTAAAATCATCACAAAAATTCGCCCCTCTCCTCTCTTCTCCTCTCCATTTCGGCGTCTAAGGCAAGAAGAAAAAGAGAGAAGGCTTCGTGTAGTCCGAGTGATCAGAAGATACATCGAAGTGCTGCTGGATTTGCTTCATAAATCCATGCAAAGTACTGCAAAGTTTCGGTCACCATCTGACCGAGATTAAACGGGATTTCTACGTTCGAACTCGGCAATTTCGAAAACTACACCTTCGAATTCTGTAAGTGGGTTTTTGTTATGTACCTTCTTGTATTTTTAAACTTTGTATATAAATAATATGACATACTTGTATGTGTGTCCATATGTTCGAGAATCAGTGTTGTTATAATTTGAAAATTCGATCGATGATATGCTCTTTCTGTTCTTCAAAATTCTTTGATTCCGCTGTATCTGTCTAAAATTCTGATAAGTTCTGTCCGATAAATCTGAATTCTGTGTTGCACTGTTACAACTCGATTTGAAATGGGACGAAAATTGTAATTTTGTCTGGCCCCCATTGATGGGTATAAAACCATGTTCTGTCTGACCCCCATTGGTGGGTATAAAACAATGTTCTGTCTGGCTCCCATCGGTGGGTATAAAACCGTGTTTTGGCCTCACCTCTTAAAGGACTAACATATTGGGGACAATTTGACCATAGAAATGAGAAGAGTAACAGTGTTGTGATTGTTCTAAATGTTCTAAATTGCTTCTGAACTGCTCTGATTCGTCTGATAACCTTTGTCTCATATTTGATTCGGTTCTGTTATGATAAGTTAAAAGTATTAAGTTTTGAAAATTTGTTAAAGTAACACTTTAAAGATTAAGTTCTATATGTATCATTGGAAATCGATCGACCTCCCACTTGCTGAGTGTTTCCTAAAACACTCACCCCTTACAAATTTCAGATAAAAATGAAGAGCAACTGAATGAGGAGGAACATGAAGTTTTCTAGGGATAGTAGTCGATGAGCAAGATTCAAGAATCAAGATTTTATTTTCCTTTTGTTTAGTTTCTGCTTCCGCAACTGTAATGTATTTTTATTCTATTATCAATGCAAAGACAATGTGTTATTTATGAAAAAGACTGGTATTTGGCTATTTGCTATGAGGCTTATTGTTATTTGATTAACAATGCCGGATGTCACTGACGTCTTGGTCTCGAGGCGTGACAGAGATATTGATATTTCAAATACTGCATTCCTTACTAGATATGGGCAATACGAGTTCCTAGTGATGTCGTTTGGATTGACGAATGCACCAGCGGTTTTCATGGATCTGATGAACCGAGTCTTTCGAGATTATTTGGATCAGTTTGTTGTGGTTTTCATCGACGATATCTTGATTTATTCTCACAGTGTTGAGGAGCATGCCCAGCACTTGAGGATTGTGTTGCTAATTCTTCGTGAGAAGAAATTGTATGCTAAGCTGAGTATGTGTGAGTTCTGGATTAATCGTGTAGTATTCCTTGGTCATGTGATCTCCAAGGAAAGAGTTTATGTGGATCCTAAAAAGATTAAGGCAGTGCTGAATTGGTCACGTCCGATGACAGTGACCGAGATCCGTAGTTTTCTGGGTCTGGCAAGGTATTATCGTCGCTTCATCGTGAAGTTTTCTCAGGTAGCTAGACCATTGACGCAGCTTACTCGGAAGGATGTTCCATTTGAGTGGTCATCTGAGTGCAAAGATAGTTTCAGAGAGCTTCGTCGACTTCTGACTTCTGCACCTGTTTTGGCGTTACCGTCAGGATCTGATTGTTTCAGTGTCTACACCAATGCCTCTTTGCAGGGCTTAGGGTGTGTGTTGACGCAGAATGGTCGTGTGATCGCTTATGTTCCAGAAAATTGAAATCTGATGAGGAGAATTATCATGTTCATGATCTGGAGTTGGCAGCTATTGTGTTTGCGTTGAAGATCTGGCGTCATTATTTGTACGGCGTTCAGTTTGAAATCTTTACTGACCATAAGAGTCTGAAGTATCTATTCACTTAGGCTGATTTGAACATGAGACAACGTTGTTGGCTGGATCTACTTAAGGATTACGATTGTGTTATCAAATACCATCCAGGTTCTGCGAATCTCACAGCTGATGCTCTTAGTCGTAAGGTGAGAGTTTCTTCACTTCATACTGTGCTATGTCTAGTGCTGTCCAGAATTGTTGTACGTTGGGGTTTAACTTCAAGCATCGGAAGGGTATGAAGAGCATTCGTGTTGCTACCATTTTATCTGAGCCAACTTTGTTCACTCGGATTCGAGATGCTCAAATGTCTGATCTCAAGACTCAGAGACTAGCTCGGCTAGCTGGTGGAGATAGCGGTTTCCACTATCATTCTGATGGTCTTCTGTGTTTGTCTAGTCGGGTTGTAGTACCAGATGATGACACTTTGACAAAAGAGATCTTGTCTCAGGCTCATGGCAGCAAGTTGAGTGTTCATCCAGGAAGCAACAAGATGTATAAAGACTTGAGGATGCGATTTTGGTGGAAAGGGATGAAGCGCAGCGTGCATCGGTTTGTCTCCGAGTGTCTAGTTTGTCAGCATGTTAAAGCAGAGCATCGTCGGCCTGGAGGATTATTGTTGAATCTACCTATTCCTGATAGGAAGTGAGAACATATCACGATGGACTTCATGACTCACTTGCCATTGTCTTCGAGGAACAATGATGCTATTTGGGCAGTGGTGGATCAGCTCGCCAAATCTGCTCATTTTCTGCCATATAACCGTGATTTCACTTTCAATCGTATGGTTCGATTGTACATTCAGGAGATTGTATGTTATCATGGAGTGCCAGCCAATATTGTCAGTGACAGATATCCTCGTTTTACCTCACGATTTTGGAGTAGTTTCCAGTCTGCATTGGGTACTTCACTGAGTCTAAGTACTGCTTATCATCCGGAGACTGACGGTCAGTCAGAGAGGACTATCCGTACGCTAGAGGAGATGTTGTGTGCCTGCGTTATGGATTTCGGAACCGCTTGGCAGGATCATTTGCCTTTGATTGAGTTCGCGTACAACAACAGCTATCATCGTAGTATTGGTATGGCACCATTTGAGGCGTTGTACGGGCGACGTTGTCGTACTCCATTACTCTGGGACGAAGTTGGGGAACGACATGTTGAGGGACCAGAGTTAGTCCAGCAGGTTATTGATAAAGTTGCAGTAATCAAGAAGCGGATTAAGATTGCACAGAATCGACATGCTAGTTATGTGAATACCAAGCGTCGACCTCTTCAGTTTCAGCCAGGTGAGAAAGTGTTTCTCCGAGTTTCACCTTTTCGCAGGATTTTGAGATTTGGTCTCAAGGGTAAGCTATCTCTGAGATTTATTGGTCCATTTGAGACATTGGAAAGCGTTGGAGATTTGGCTTACAGACTTTCATTGTCGTCGTACCTATCGAGTATTCATGATGTGTTCCACGTATCTTTGTTGAGAAGGTATGTAGCAGATGAGTCTCACATATTACATCCATCTAAAGTCCAACTTGAGTCGGATTTGTCTTACGTGGAGCGGCCAGTTCAGATTCTCGATCGCAAAGACAAGGTGTTGCGGAATAAGATCATTCCCCTTGTCTTAGTTCAGTGGCAGCGCAGAGGCACTGAAGAAGCCACTTGAGAGTTAGAGAGTCGTATGCGCTCAGAGCATCCAGAGCACTTTTGAGTTGTATTGTAGTTGTAATTTGGATGTATTTGTGTATTCAATTGTAATTCAAATATCAGTTGTATTCAACAACAATAGAGATGTAATAATGACGTTATTATTCAGTTTTGTTCATTATCTAACCCTAATTTCAAGGGCGAAATCTTTTTAAGTAAGGGAGAATGTACTTGCCTGAATTCTACTAAGTTAACTAAAACATGATTGAGTGAATTTAATTAAGTAAATCATGTGTTAATTGACATTGGAACCGCCATACCTGATTTCAGAAGTCATGGCAGCCTAGGTATTGGCTGAACAGAAGTGGTATGTCCGAACCGATGCTAGGGATCCGAACCGGTGCTAGGGAATGTCCGAACCAGTGCTAGGGATTAAGTCCGAACTGGAACCAGTGCTAGGGATTAAGTCCGAACTGGTGGTAGGGAATATTTCTGAACTGGTATTTTAGTTATGGAGCGAAGATGGAGGTCGGGATAGTGAGCTGAGGTGTCCAGTAACGTGTCACAAGTCGGGACAGCTGTCTTTGTGCATGTGGCCGAGTGACAGGTATCCGGACAGGTGTCGAAGTGCATGACATTGGGTTGACACGTCCATGCATGAAAGTGTTAGAGTAGGTGCCCGTCGAGCCAAGTGTTGGCCGAGGGTTCATGTTTAAACTCTATTTATGAACAGTCTTTATTTTAATAATATTTGAAATTATTATTTTGGCACTTCTTTATCTGTATACACATGCTAGTTGCATAGATAAGCCCTTGAATATACAAATAGTAGAAAGAATATGAGATGCTCATATGATAAGTATCATGAAACTCATCTTTGTAATACTGTATATTCTAAACGGTTCCTAGTCGATTCAGCCGCCACTAAGAAGGATATAGGCCGCTCGAGTTCGAGACTAGTATCTGCGATGTGAGTACCATGTTTCATTGGTAGGGGACATTGTGATGTCCGAGCATGCAGATAGGTGCTCCAGGTAGAGTGCACTGAACAACCCTCCATAAAGGACTTTCCAAGTGGTTCTCACTTATCGAGTGGAAACGTCCTAGTTTATGGTTGTACACCATTAGTCCTTATGACCTGAGACAACATTGAGACTCTATGTACTAGCATTACACTTTGACTTGTTTACCGACTCTCTTGGGGTCATCAGGTGGCAAGGTTGGGTGTTTTGGCGAAACATATAGGAGTCGATGCACTGTAGTCGGGGATTCACCTCTTACCTTCGGGTATGGATATCCTATGTGTATGTAGTATGAAATCTCTGATCAGAGTATGGTGGTAATTAAGAAAGGGGTTTCTTAGATTACACCATCGATGCAACTACGACATGACACATAGTATCGATTCATTGACAACTCTCGATAAACCAATGGTTGTCGAATCGGTCGGGATATATGAGTTGAAGGGACCGTACTGTACGCTAACCATAATTTAATGGTTCTTGCAGGCACTATCATTTGATACCTAGGGAATCATGTAAGCGATGCTGCTAGGCGTTTAACATGATTGGTTGGGTACTATCAGACTTGAGTTCTGACATTCTTGTTATCAAGGAGTTGATAAGTAAGAATGGAGCAATTGGGGTATGCTCATATAAAGACATGTTTAGTCTGAATCACATGGAGATGTGAACCCACGGCTAGTTGTATCAATGAACCATTGAGGGCCACACAAGTGCTAGCTTTCTAGATCCCGTTGAGAATTTAAAATAGTTCAGTCGACCTCTTCAGTTTCAGCCAGGTGAGAAAGTGTTTCTCCGAGTTTCACTATAGGTGCTATGAGAGAAATGTAATTTTTAATTTATGAATGTGTTTTTAATTAAAAGTAGGCCAAGTGAATAATGTATTTGAAAATTGTGATTTTCATAAACATTATTATGGACTAAATTAAATTAATTCAAGTGTTGAATTAATTAAACACTAGTGGGCCTAGTAGAGTCCAAATAATTAAATTAATTTAAGTGTTGAATTAATTAAATAACATTGGGCCTTGTAGAGCCCAATTGGAAAGAATTATTTAACTAGTGGGCTTGAGTAAAATCAAGTAAAGTCTAATTGGGCTCAAGTATGTTTGAGACAAATAAATTAAAAGTCCATGGGCCCTTTGTAAATGTTACAAGCCCACTAGGTTGTGCATGCTAGGGAGGTGAAGAGTTGGGGAATACTTTAGATTAAAATATTGCATGACATGCAAAAAATAGTCTCAACTTTTTCAAGCACCAAGACAACTCATTCACTCCCTATTCTTTCCTCCTCTTGTCCGAAAATACCACCTAATTTCTCTCCAAAAATTCTTCTCTCATTTTGTTCTTCAAGTTGTTGAAAACAAAATACTTCTCAAAGAAAAATCCTTACATTTTCTAGTGCAAGTGTAAGGCGGTTCTAGCTTGCAAGTGGTGGGCTTGATTTTGAACAAGGAGTGTTCAAATGGAGGCTTGAAGATTGTCTACCACACAAGAGCTAAAGTGTTTACACTTAAGTTGGAGCCATCATCAACCTCAAGAGGTTGATAGGTAAAATTTCTTAACACCCTATGTATGACAAAGGTGTTTAGTATATGTTACACACTAGTACAATGGTGTTCAAATTTTTCTTAAAAATTTTGATTTTCATGTTTAGAAAACAATTTTGTGATTACGTTGAAATTTCGAACACCTAAAATCGATCCCTTTCAAGTGGTATCAGAGCTAAGGGTACTAGTTTTTGTGTAGCATATACATGATATTATGTTGAGATCGATTTCTAACCGCATGAGGTGAGTTTTTGCAACAAAAATCAAGGTCATTTTTGGGGTAATTTCGGGCAGCAAGTTGCTGCCCATTTCGGGCATCTCGGGCTGCCCGAGGGGCTGCCCATTTCGGGCAGCTAGGGCAGATTGAAAAATTAAAAAAAAATTTGGTTGGCCGGAATCCGGCGACGACGATGATGACTAGGGTTTTCAAAAGGTGTTTTGAAATATCAAAGTGTCATGGGCCCTGAGTTGTTGGGCCATTGGATGGCTAACATATTTGTGAATTTTAAATGGGCCAAAATGTTTTTGGTGAAAAATAAGTTTTTTGGCATTTAAGTTTAAAATTACAAAAGTTGCAAAGATTTTCTCATAAAATAAATAATTGAAGTTGGACTTTAATTATTTATAGTAAATTGTGATTTACAAGAAATTCGGTTATAAATAAATTAATTGGAAAGTAGACAAAGGTGTTTGTATACTTTGTTAATTTAGTTTATAATCATGGCGGTTAGTGATTGGATCAAGATATATAATATTAGATCAATTAATTATTGTGATAATTTATTGATGGTGTATGATATGTGATATTATGCATGAAGGATGATCAAAATCCCAAGCCCAATTTGCTAGGTGTATGCTAGGATATTTTGTGATGAATGATTGTAATAATTATCAAATTTAAAGTGGGCTTGGTTTATGGCCCGTTCCCACCCCATGAGATGTATCCCTATTTGCAATGGATATTTATTTGTAAATATTAGTATAGTGGATGATCAAGATTGGAAGATGGTGGCCATGATGATTATGAAGATCGAAGACATGTAAATATTAGAAGCTAATGTAATAGTTGCATTTGCATTCCGTGCATTTCCCTAGGATTGGACCTAGGCCCATGTTTAGCTCACACGGGCCATTAGTTTTGGGGCGATTGATCATCCTTGTTTTGTTTACTGTCTATAATATATGCATGATATGTTATAAATAATGAGTATGTGCGTTATTATTATGATAATAACAAAGTTGTATGAATCCGGCAAACATACGATCAAACATGGCGAGTTTTTTAAATAAAATTAATGATGAGACCTTTCAAAATTAAAAACCCTCATTTTGAATAAGATTCAAAATTAATATCAAGCCCGAAAAGGAGAATTATAAATTTGTTTATAATTTACATGTCTTCCATCGACAATGGGTGCATGATGAACGCTACCCGTACTCGGGGCTCGGCTCATATTATTGGGGGGGCCTGGGTGCCGGAAAGCTGTGACATCCATTGACATGGTGATGTGAACTACGTGGAACTCCCATGATTTCGGCTCATATTATTGAGGGAACTCATGGCGACCGTCCATTAAGGTTCAACATCGATGGGTAAGGCTTGACACGTAAAGATGAACGACGTCATATTATTGGGTCCTAATCAAACGTGAGACAAAAGTTTACGTAGAGGGTTGCATGGAGATACAATTGGAAACTACCTTTTAGGAATTATGATTGGCTGATATTATTCGGGATCATAATTCGCTAATTGGACCTTGCGTACCTACTGAGGAAAGGAGTTTCCCGTTTTCACTAGAGTGTAGTGAAAGATGTCAAAACAGTGGGAGCTAATATTTATGAAGTAAAAGTCCATACTTCATATCTTACTAAATATTTTAAAATAGTCATCAACATTTATCTGTTCTTACTTTTCAGTACAATTTGACAATGTCTTCGATTCGCAATCCGCTATCTGCAATACTCGACGAACACATATTAACTGGACCTAATTACCTCACTTGGCTAAGAAACCTGAAAATCGTCTTGAATTCGGAAAGGATAGCATATACACTTACTGAGTCGCCCCCTGTTGAGGCTCCGACTAGCTGCACTCCTGAGGAATTGCAGACTTACAAGGAATGGTGTGACCATGACTTGAAAGCCAAGTGTTATATGCAGGCTTCTATGAATGATGAGCTGCAGAGGCGTTTTGAGGATGCAAAGAGTGCTGCTGACATTCATTTGCATCTCAAGGAGCTCTTTGGAGAGCAAACACGTCCTCTTAGGCATGCGACCGTCAAGGAGCTGATCACTTTGCGCATGCGAGATGGGGCCTCGGTCCATGAGCATGGCCTAAAGGTGATTGGGCTCGTGGACAAGCTCGTTGGCATGGATTTGATGTTGCCTTTTGAGTTGACCACTGACGTGTTACTCTTGTCACTGCCTAGCTCGTTTGATCCTTTTGTGGTGAATTTCAATATGAACAAGATGGAGCCAACCCATGAGGAGTGGGTGAACATGCTTGTGACCTTTGAGTCCACCATCAAGAAAGAGAAGCTGGTTCTGTATGTGGGTTCTTCATCTGGTACGAAGATTGATCCACATGGGAAGGGAAAGAAGCGTTCTTTCCAACGTCCCAAGAAGAACGTGCCCTTGATGAGGCAATCTCCGAATCCCGTTGTGGCAGCCACACCAGTTAAGGCTGACAAGTCTGCTGATGAATGTCATCACTGCAAGAAGCCTGGATATTGGAGGCGTAACTGCAGGGAATATCTTGCCCAGAAGAGTTCTGGAAACGGTATGTTCTATATTGAAGTAAACATTTCAATTAACTCTACTTCTTGGGTATTGGATATCGGATGTGGCTCACATATCTGTAATGATTTGCAGGCGATGGGAAGAAGTAGGAGGCTCAGGGAAGGTGAGACCTTCTTGAGGATGGGCAATGAGGCAAGAGTTGATGCCAAGGCTTGGAAGATGTTTACTTATTGTTGAACGATAATTTTAAGTTAATTTTTAAGAGATGTTTTGTTTGTACTTGATTTGGTAAGAAAACATTGTTTCCATTTCTATATTGATAAAGATGGATATTCTTGTGTATTTGGCAAATGTGTTTGCAATATTTACAAGAATGAATGTTTGATTGGTACTGGTGAACTTGAAAACGATCTCTATAACTTAAAATTGAAAGATATTCCACTAAATGTCCATTTAAAGGCAGACACCAAATGAGATATGGATGGGTAAGTCTCCCAAATATTTTTGTCTTAGAATATGGGGGCCCTGCTTATGTGAAGCAGGTAGTGGGAGATAAAATTGAATTGTTGATCCATTTTATGTAACTTTGTGGGATATCCAAGGAATTAAGTTGGATATTATTTCTATCATCCCCAAGAAACAAAGGTGTTTGTTTCTAGGAATGCAACCTTTTTGGAAAAGGAATTTCTATTGAATAGAAAAGGGGAGATGATAGAACTCGAAGAGGTTCGAGAGACACCCACAATTGTAGAACCCACACCCGAAGAGCCAAGAGAGGAGATACAAGCTCCTAGAAGATACGAGAGAGTCTCGAGACCACCTATGAGGTATGGTCTGCTTCTTGAAGAGGGCCATGATGAGCCTA
>NC_133321.1:11428041-11433330 GCF_012295235.1 Primulina huaijiensis
AAGAAGGTCAGTGGGAGTGCTGTGACATTCCTTGTGCTTTATGTTGATGACATTCTACTCATTGGGAATGATGTATGGATGTTGCAATCAACTAAGATATGGTTAGCAAGTAAGTTCTCGATGCAGGACTTGGGTGAAGCATCTTTTGTATTGGGAATACAGATCTATAGAGATAGATCAAGAAGATTTCTTGGTCTCACCCAGTCCACATACATTGATACCATCGTGAAGCGGTTCTCGATGGATGAGTCCAAGAGAGGACATCTACCAATGTGTCATGGCGTGTCCCTATCCAAGTCTATGTCTCCCAAGACTGATGCATAGATAGCGGCGATGACACGCATTCCGTATGCTTCGGCAATTGGTAGTATCATGTATGGGATGATATCTACACGTCCTGACGTGGCATTTGCACTAAGTTTAGTGAGTAGATATCAATCCAACCCTGGTCTTCCACACTGGAAAGCTGTGAAAGACATCCTTAAGTATTTGAGAAGGACCAATAAGTTGTTCTTGGTCTATGGGGGTGGAGAACTGAAATTGAAAGGCTATACCGACTCTAGCTTCCAAACCGATGTCGATGACTCGAAGTCAACCTCTGGGTTCGTATTCATGCTCAATGGTGGTGCTATCTCTTGGAAGAGTTCCAAGCAAGACAGCACTGCGGATTCCACCACTGAGGCCGAATACATTGCTGCATCGGCTGCAGCAAAGGAGGCTGTTTGGATTAGGAATTTCGTCTAAGAGTTGGGCGTCATTCCTAATGGAGTTGCTTCTATCCCGGTGATGTGTGACAACACGGGAGCCATAGCTCAGGCGAAGGAGCCAAGGTCTCATCAGAAGTCCAAACATGTATTGAGAAAGTACCACATCCTCTGAGAGATTGTGGAAAGAGGAGAAGTGTCGATCGACAAAGTCGGCTCCGCAAATAATGTTGCTGATCCGCTAACTAAGCATTTACCTAGACCATTATTCGAGAAGCATCGCGAATCGATGGGTTTGAAGCATATGGGTAGTTGGCTCTAGTGCAAGTGGGAGATTGTTATAGTAGGTGCTCGTCGAGCTAAGTGTTGGCCGAGGGTTCATGTTTAAACTCTATTTATGAACAATCTTTACTTTAATAATATTTGAAATTATTATTTTGGCACTTCTTTATCTGTATACCCTTGCTAGTTGCATAGATAAAGCCCTTGAATATACAAATAGTAGAAAGAATATGAGATGCTCATATGATGAGTATCATGAAACTCATCTTTGTAATTCTGTATATTCTAAACGGTTCCTAGTCGATTCAGCTGCCACTAAGAGGGATATAGGCCGCTCGAGTTCGAGACTAGTATCTACAATGTGAGTACCATGTTTCATTGGTAGGGGACATTGTGATGTCCGAGCATGCAGATAGGTGCTCCAGGTAGAGTGCACTGAACAACCCTCCACAAAGAACTTTCCAAGTGGTTCTCACTTATCGAGTGGAAACGTCCTAGTTTATGGTTGTACACCATTAGTCCTTATGACCCGGGACAACATTGAGACTCTATGTGCTAGCATTACACTTTGACTTGTTTACTGACTCTCTTGGGGTCATCAGGTGGCAAGGTTGGGTGTTTAGGCGAAACATATAGGAGTCGATGCATTGTAGTCGGGGATTCACCGCTTACCTTCGGGTGTGGATATCCTATGTGTATGTAGTATGAAATCTCTGATCAGAGTATGGTGGTAATTAAGAAAGGGGTTTATTAAATTACACCATCGATGCAACTACGACATGACACATAGTATCGATTCATTGACAACTCTCGATAAACCAATGGTTGTCGAATCGGTCGGGATATATGAGTTGAAGGGACCGTACTGTACGCTAACCATAATTGAATGGTTCTTGCAGGCACTATCATTTGAAACCTAGGGAATCATGTAAGCGATGCTGCTAGGCGTTTAACATGATTGGTTGGGTACTATCAGACTTGAGTTCTGACATTCTTGTTATCAAGGAGTTGATAAGTAAGAATGGAGCAATTGGGGTATGCTCATATAAGGACATGTTTAGTCCGAATCACATGGAGATGTGAACCCACGGCTAGTTGTATCAATGAACCATTGAGGGCCACACAAGTGCTAGCTTTCTAGATCCCGTTGAGAAGTTAAAATAGTTTAATGTGTTGAACGGCTTATAAATGAGTTTATAAGCGTGAAGAAAAATAGAATTAAGACTTCTATGAGAGAAATGTAATTTTTAATTTATGACTGTGTTCCTAAATTAAAAGTAGGTCAAGTGAATAATGTATTTGAAAATTGTGATTTTCATAAACATTATTATGGACTAAATTAAATTAATTCAAGTGTTGAATTAATTAAATAACATTGGGCCTTGTGGAGCCCAAATGGAAATAATTATTTAACTAGTGGGCTTGAGTAAAATCAAGTAAAGTCTAATTGGGCTCAAATATGTTTGAGATAATTAAATTAAAAGTCCATGAGCCCTTTGTAAATGTTACAAGCCCACTAGGTTTTGCATGCTAGGGAGGTGAAGAGTTGGGGAATACTTTTGATTAAACTATTGCATGGCATGCAAAAAGTAGTCTCAACTTTTTCAAGCACCAAGACAACTCATTCACTCCCTATTCTTTGCTCCTCTTGGCCAAAAATACCACCTAATTTCTCTCCAAAAATTCTTCTCTCCTTTTGTTCTTCAAGTTGTTGAAAACAAAATACTTCTCAAAGAAAAATCCTTACATTTTCTAGTGCAAGTGTAAGGAGGTTCTAGCTTGCAAGTGGTGGGCTTGATTTTGAACAAGGAGTGTTCAAAGGGAGGCTTGAAGATTGTCTACCACACAAGAGCTAAAGTGTTTACACTTAAGTTGGAGCCATCATCAACCTCAAGCGGTTGATAGGTAAAATTTCTTAACACCCTATGTATGACAAAGGTGTTTAGTATATGTTACACACTAGTACAATGGTGTTCAAATTTTTCTCAAAAATTTCGATTTTCATGTTTAGAAAACAATTTTGTGCTTCCGTTACGATTTCGAACACTTAAAATCGATCCCTTTCAGAAAGGGCTCGGGAGTCCCGAACTGAGGTCTATAAATAGGCCATAGGATTTCTCACTGTGAAGGGGGTATTGTGTGTTTATAGGGCAAGACCGAGCAGAGCAGTCCGGGAAGAGCAGAGCAGTCCGGACAAGTCAGAGCAGTCCGGGCAAGTCAGAGCAGTCCGGGCAAGTCAGAGCAGAGCAGTCCGGGCAAAGCTGAGCAATCCAGACAGGACCGAGCAGACCAGTCCGGACAAAGCTGAGCAATCCAAACAGGGCATGACAGCCCGGACAGGGCAGCTAGGGAACGAACTGTTCGAACTTGGACAATTTGGACTCAGAGCATCGTCATCAGCGGGCTGACGTCGGACAAAGGTATAGAATTGTATCATTTGTATTTCAGGAGTATTTGATACTCTAGTTAAGTCTGGTAGATACGTTTTAGTGATAGTTTTCACTTAATGTATAGGCTTGGACTAGACCTGGTTGTTCTGGTTTTCCTGTGGATTAGAATTGCAGTAATAGAGGTACGAAAGTACTATCCGACATATTCTGGTCGAGTATACATTTTTATATGTGTTGCATGATTATTTGCTCCATTGATATATGTCATATGATGCATGCTATTATGCCACGCTTTATGATGCATGTTGCATTTCATGTTGAGCCGAGATAGCCTTTATTGTTGAGCTGTATCTTTTACGAGATAAGCTATATCTTGTGGGGCTGCTCAGCCCTGTCTTGTGGACGCATGGACACCAAGAGTACACAGTGGCCGACGGGTCAGGAGGGCTTCGGTGATCCGAGACATTTCACGTCCATGTCTAATCTTGTAGTGGATGTAGTGACCCAGAGGAGTACCGAGCGACACTATCCACTTGGCGCCTCTAGATTGAGCATGTTGAGATCTTTTGTGATTCATGTTTCTTGACTACCCTGGTATCATATCATAGCATGTGAATGTCATATAGGTTTGTATACTCGTGCTTTTGTATTTGGCGTTCTTATCACTCATGTCCTCGGTTTTTTTATTTTGGAAACCCCATTTCCCACGGGGCATGCCTCTGGTTGGATGGCTCATGAGGAGGAGGAGGACGTTGAGTAGCCGTTCGATTTAGTTTATCAGGACTGTTTTGATTCGATATGGTTGTACCGTATATTTTGATTTGAGTTATTCTGGACTTCGATTTGGTTGTATAACTATTGTTTATTAACTATTTCCGCAATTATCTCTGATTATTGTTATTTAGGTTAACTGCGTGATTAGCTCTTGATTAGTAGGTGATTCTGGAACGGGTCACTACATCGATGCTCATGTAGCAGAGGACGCGCTTTACCAGGGTCATCACATTTTGATGACCTATACGCTGCTGGGTCATTACATCATCGACGTTCGGGCAAGGTACTCGCCCGAGTACATTCCACCATCACAAGACTTTGGTCACGACGACGGTGATGGCGATAGCGACGATGCATACAACGACGATGAAACTTAGTCTCCTTAGTTTTTTATTTTATCTACGCCTGTATTTATTGAGACTTATGAACAATTTGTTTTTTCAGTTTTATGACATTATTTAATTTTTTTTCCGCTTATTTTATCGCAAGATTTAATCGTTTCATATATTATTTATGAATTTGAAATTCATTAATTTAGATGAGTTGAGGTGATTACTTAAAAATAGGTACAAATAATTATAAAACTAATTTTTTTATTAGATTATAAACAAATTTTTTTAAAAAAAATGCTAATTAGCAATGGTTTATCTAAAAACCATCACTAATTAAATAAAAATTAGCGACGATTTTTTATATAAACCGGCGCTAGTGTTTAGATAAATCGTCGCTAATNTTTGAAAAGTATAGCCCATACTATAGCCTCTCAAAAACCACTCATAATCATGATAAAAGTCATAAAATCTTTTAACATAAATCATAACATATATGCGGAAACTAGAGTCGGTCCTCGGGTCATGTGCACCTCCAGTCCAGTCGGATCAACCATCAAGACCTCCATTAGCATTATCATGATAACCTGCATTCATCACACCTAGTGAGTCTAAAGACTCAACACACCATAATCTTTATAACAAATAATACATATAAAACCACATGCAACAGTGAAAATTACTTGTACTTAAAATATCGTTTTCATGAAGATGCATAAACTTTAAACATGAACATTTTCTTAATTCATAAACTTTAATTAAAATGTTTTCATGATATGCAAAACATAAACCTTAACTTTTTCCTTTTCC
>NC_133321.1:11433430-11435953 GCF_012295235.1 Primulina huaijiensis
TTTGCTATGTATATTCGTTTGTATTTTAAAAAATTGAATATATAATTTATGACATGCATGTATGTGTGTCTTCATTTCGAAAATATGATGTCTGTCTGTTTAAAATTTCGATCGATTATGTGTTTTCTTCTATGCTTCGAATTTCTTTGATTCCGCTGAATCCGTTTGAAACTCTGATATCTGAAAATGCTAATACGTTCTGTCTGGTAAACTCTGAATTCTGTGTTACACTGTTACGATTCCAATTTGAAATGGGACGAGAATTGTAGTTCTGTCTGGCCCCCATTGGTGGGTATAAAACATGTTCTGTCTGGCCCACATCGGTGGGTATAAAACCGTGTTCTGGCCTCACCCCTTAGAGGACTAACATATTGGGGACAATTTGACCATGAAAATGAGATGAGTAACAGTGTTGTGTCCATCTTTGAATTGTTCTGAAATGATCTGATTTTCTTCTGAATTATTCTGAATCATATGTTAACTTCTGTCTCATATTCGATTCGTTTCTATAAGTTAAAAGTAATAAGATGTTGGAAACTTAATTTCGGATGTTTGACAAACCGATTATTTATTGGAACTAACTGATCAAATATTCGATCTATACAGCTTGCCTAACTGAAGAGTATCGCGCATATTATCTAAGGCAACCGAACCCAGCTGAACTAAACTTTCGAAGAAAACCAACTGATCAGTTGAACTTAATTGAATTCTCGAAGATAGCTGACTGATCAGTTGGAAACCGATCAGTTGATATATTCAGCCGTATGCTTCCTTCAACTAAACATGTCTCGGGAAAGAACGATCAACCGACAAAGAGACATAGAAGATTGCAACGCCGCACTTAAATCAATACAGCTTAGAACAACGCATTTCGGCGAAAGCAGTTAAAACGCCGCATCACAATAAATGAAGGAAACAATATCCAAGGAATAATCAAGTAAAAAATCAACGGATACAAAGATTCAAATTGATATCAAGTTACCGTTAGAAAGGAAGAATATAAATAAGTGAACAAAGCAGCTGAGAAGAAGAACCACAAAAAGAACAATCAACGCATTATTGAAGCTTGCTGTTACGCTGCTAAAATCACAATTCACAGCTCACGTATATCAGATATATCAGTATCATCTAAAGCTACACTTTGAGCGTGTTAGAACTTTGTAATTCAATCAAGAATATATCAGTTGTGCTAAGATCAGTCACGAACTGATAAAAGTTGTTGTATGCTAAGAGTTTCAGTTTTGGCAGTGTTAAGTCCAAACTGAATTGGGTCAGTACAAGTCTTGTATTCGATCAAAGTCTTTTAGTGGAAATCCTATCCTTGAGATAGAATGGATGACGTAGGAGTGATTGAAATCTCCGAACATCCAGAAACAATCCTTGCATACTTTATTTCAGTTTTGTATTCTATCTTTCAGTCAGTTATTTTCCGCAACTACTCTTAGTTTAACTGATTATCATTGGCCAACAAGATTTCGAGAATCAGTTTCACACCAAACTGAATTCAAAATTCGAAAAGATTCATTTTAATTGTGAGTGTTTATTCAACCCCCCCTTCTAAACACTCTTGATACGTTAATCGATCCTATCAAGTGGTATCAGAGCGGTTGAATCTTGTTCTTGAATACTTTTGATCTATAAACTTGCTAGCATGACTTCATTCATCAAAATCCCTATCTTCTCCAGAGAAGAATTTGATGATTGGAAAATCAGAATGCAGGCTAATTTAGCTGCACAAGATGATGACATGTGGTATGTCATAACTGATGTACCCATGAAGATTCTGAAAACTAATACAGCAGTTGCCATAACAGAAGGGACACCACAAAGAATAGAAAAGACCAGAAAATAATGGAAAACTGAAGATAAAAGAAAAGCCAATCTTGATAATGTGGCTAAAGACATTCTGTACAAGACGCTGGACAAAATAACTTTCAGCAAAATAAAGATGTGTAAGACAGCCAAAGAAATTTGGGAAAAGCTGATCCAGCCTTTTGAAGGAAATGATCAAACCAAGGAAAATAAACTTTCAGTTGCAGTTCAGAAGTTTGATAATATCCAAATGAAAGCAGGAGAATCAATGCACGAGTATGATGAAAGAGTAAGCAGTATCATCAATGAGTTAAATGCACTTGGAAAAGTGTATACAAACAAAGAGGTTGCACTGAAGGTAATGAGAGGTCTTCCCAAAGAATGAGATGTCAAAACTATGGCAATGAGAGAATCCAAAGACCTGAACCAGATTGAACTTCATGATCTATTTGCTGATCTTAAAGCTTATGAGTTCGAACTGCAAACCAGAGAAGGAGAACCATCCACACCAGCAGCCACAACTGCTCTAGCTGATGTCAGAACAGAACCAACTAGTTCAGTTGAGAAATCTGCTGATCAGTTAAGCAATGATGCTATGTCACTATTCATCAAAAAGTTTGGAAGGTTCATGAGAAAGAATCAAGGAAACTTTCAGAAGTCATACCTAAGAAACAACTCCAAAGATGAAACAAATGCTTGTTACAATTGTGG
>NC_133321.1:11439902-11443058 GCF_012295235.1 Primulina huaijiensis
CCGGTCGCCAGTTACCGGTCAGTTCAGTTGTTTCACCCAGTATACTGTGGCAGTAGTCTGATCAGACATACATTATTAAGTCCGGTCGCCAGTTACCGGCCCGGTCGCCAGTTACCGGTCAGTTCAGTTCAGCTCAGTTCAGGGACCACTTGCGTAGACCATAATCTCACCAGAAAATTATTACAAGTTATTTCATTACAGGGCTCCAAGGAGCAAACATTTTCACTATGATATTTTCAGTTCAGTTATGCACGTACTATAATTACCATTGAAATGATATTTTACGTTACACCTCAGTACAGGAAATTTTCACTTGCATGCGACTTTATTATTTATTTACTTGTTATTTACGATATATGCATGCTGAGTCTTTAGGCTCACTAGACTTGATTGTTGTAGGTACTGATGATGTCGGGACCGAGGGCGGGGATCAGTGAGCCAGCTCGAGTCGGCAGTAGTGGGACCCGAGGACCTCAGTTTCAGCATTTATTGTTGTTATCGCTCAAACATTTTTATCTACCGTTGGATAAACTTTTTACAGTTATTTTTACAACATTAATTTCTTCCGCTGCTATTTTTAAACATGATACGTTATTCAACAGTTTATTTTATGAACTGGATATTATATTTAGTTTAAAAGAAAATTTTTAATTTTTCTGCAAATTTTCAAATACGGATTTCTAGGCCTTTTACAGCTGGTATCAGAGCAATGGTTCTGTATAAGGTTGCACTACTACTGACCTCGAGAAGCTCACGAAGTCACGCCTTCGGTTTGTAAGTTTTACATTTACGTATTTGATTTAAAGCATGAATTATTTAACAGCATGTTTTCATGAATTATTTTACGTCCTGATTTTTATTGTGCAGTATTTAAATTTAAATTAAATTATGGATTTATGCATGTTGGTTACGTATGGGTTATGTATGGCACAGGATGCCCCCTAGACGCATTCCCGAGAGCACTAGAAATGAGGAGCCTCGCCAAGAGGACAGGGAGGAGCAGAGGCAGGAGGGAGATTTACCCCCTCCACCTCCACCGGACATGAACGCCCAGATGCTAGCTGGGATGACTCAGTTCTTCGTACAGTTTGCGGGGAACCATGCTGTGGTGACCAGGTCGACAGGACCCGAGGCTGTCTATGAGAGATTCATGAAGATGCGTCCTAAGGAGTTTTTAGGGACGACGGACCCCATGATTGCCGAGGGCTGGATCAAGTCCCTCGAGGTTATTTTCGAGTTTATAGAGCTTGGGGATGCAGATCGAGTTCGTTGTGCCTCTTATCTGTTCGGAGGAGATGCCCGCTTATGGTGGGAAGGAGCTTCAGTAGCCCTGAATCTGGCTACACTGTCTTGGGAGCGCTTCACGGAGGTATTCTACTCCAAATATTTCACGGAGGAAGTACGCACCAGGTTGACCACTGAGTTCATGAGCCTGAGACAGGGAGATATGACTGTTACGGAGTTCATCCGTAAGTTTGAAAGGGGTTGTCATTTTGTGCCCCTGATCGCGAATGATGCTAGAGCCAAGTTGATGCATTTCTTGGTGGGTCTACGGCCGATCTTGCGCCGGGATGTTAGGGTGTCTGACCCTACTTCCTATGAGGCCGCTGTCTCCAAAGCCTTAGCCGCAGAGCAGGATCAGCGTGATATTGAGAGAGATCGCTTGGGAAAGCGACCAGTCCAAGTACTACACCGTCCTCCTCCTCAACAGCATCAGCAGCAGAAAAAGAGACCTTTTCACGGGCCGCCTAGAAACAGAGGTGAGCAGCAGCAGCAGCAGCGGGGCCACCCAGCCCCGAGGACTTTTGAGCACCCAGTTTGCCCTAAGTGCTCACGTCGCCATCCGGGAGCATGCATGTTTGGCTCAGGAAAGTGTTATAATTGTGGTAGTCCAGACCACTTATTTCTGCAGTGCCCTCAGAGGAATCCGCCTACTCAAGGCAGAGTGTTTGCTCTCCATGCTGCGGAGACAAACCCCGATACCATGCTGATGACAGGTACCTTACAGCTTTAAAGTTTACATTTGCATTCCAATGTTTTGGGGATCGGGATTAAGATTTTGAACTTAGAATTGCGATAGGATTGCATGCTCTACTCGGTATTATTTTCGGGATTTAGTTAGGAGAACTCTGGCCTTTGCATGTCTATAAGTTAATTCTTGTGATTATTGTGTTCAACTTAGAGTTCCGATCTTTCAGGGAGAATTTTTATATCTGGTTCCGCTACGAAGGCCTTGATAGATTCAGGGGCCACTCACTCATTTATTTCGGAGGTTTTTGCTAATTTCCTCAAGGTCAAGACAGTTGGGCTAGATGTAGCCTATTCAGTAGTATTGCCGTCGGGCGAGGAGATGGCAGCTACCAATGTGATCCGAGACATAGACCTTGAGCTGCATGGAAATCTTGTATATGCGGATCTTATAGTGTTGCCGATGCCAGAGTTTGACATCATCCTAGGGATGGACTGGCTATTGCGGAACAGAGTTCTGATTGACTTCCAGCGGAGATCTGTTCTAGTCCGACCGCCTGGAATGGCGCAGTTCTTATTCGAGCCGGACAGGTACTTTCCTTTACCGCGCATTATACCTTATGTTCAGGCTAGGAAGCTCATGCATAGAGGGTGTCGGGCGTTTTTAGCAACTTTTATATCTGTACCCGAGGCACCCAGTCAGTCAGCCGCAGATGTTCCGATCGTCAGAGATTTTCTAGACGTTTTTCCGGAAGACGTCTCTGGTATACCACCCGAGCGAGAGGTGGAGTTTTCTATTGAGCTTATGCCAGGTATGGTTCCGATCTCCAAAGCACCGTATCGACTCGCACCAACAGAGATGGCAGAACTGAAGAAGCAGATTCAGGAACTTCTTGACAAGGAGTTCATTCGCCCTAGTTTTTCTCCATGGGGCGCGCCAGTCTTGTTTGTGAAGAAGAAGGATGGCTCTATGAGACTTTGTATTGATTACGGGGAGTTGAACAGGGTTACAGTGAAGAACAAGTACCCACTTCCAAGTATTGAAGATCTATTTGATCAGTTGCAGGGAGCTTCGGTATTCTCCAAGATTGATCTGCGTTCTGGCTATCACCAGTTGAGGGTGAGAGATGCTGATGTTTCCAAGACTGCCTTCAGGACTCGTTATGGCCACTATGAGTTCCTTGTGAT
>NC_133321.1:11444140-11447550 GCF_012295235.1 Primulina huaijiensis
AATCAGATCTGATCGAGGAACTGAATTCATCAATCAAACTCTTTCAATTTTTCTAGAAAATGCTAGAATTAAGCATGAGCTCTCAGTAGCCAGAACTCCTCAGCAAAATGGTGTAGCTGAGAGAAGAAATTGGACCCTTAAAGAAGCTGCTAGAACAATGCTTGCTGATTCTGGTATTTCTCAAAGGTTTTGGGCAGAGGCAGTAAACACTGTGTGTTATACTCAGAACAGATCAATGATTAATAAGAATCATATGAAAACACCATATGAGATCTGGCATGGAAGAAAAAGTATAATTACTTATTTCAAAATATTCGGCTGCAGATGTTTTATCCTTGATAATGGTAAAAATTATTTAAAAGCGTTTGATGCTAAATCTGCAGAGGGAATATTTCTTGGATACTCATCATTTAGTATAGCCTATAGAGTCTTCAACAAGAAAACCCTAAATGTTGAAGAATCAGCTCATGTTGATTTCGATGAAACTGAACTAACTGATAAGCCAACTGATCAAGTTGAGCTAGCTGGATCGATATACAGATATCAGTTTGGAAGATGATAGCAAAAATGAAAGTCACAGCAATCAAAACAGATTTCAAACACCTGAACCAGAAGTACTGGACCAATCAGATGTACATAAAGTCGTTGATGATGATCAGTTGATAGAGCATAATGATAACACTCAAATACCAGTTGATGAAGCACCAACTGAAACTGAAAACTGTGTTCAGTTACCAACTGAAGAAATTGCTGATACAACAAATACTGAGTACAGATGGAGAAAATCACATCCACCTGAACTGGTAATAGGAAATCCATCAGATCCAGTAAAAACTCGAAATCAAATGCTAAATTTATTTATCCATTCAGCTTTTGTTTCACAACTAGAACCGAAGAAAACTGATGAAGCTCTTGCTGATCCTAACTGGGTAAATGTAATGCAAGAAGAGCTAAATCAGTTCACTCATAACAATGTCTGGAACTTAGTTCCAAGACCAATTTCAAAAACTATTATAGGTACAAAATGGGTGTACAGGAACAAACTGAATGAAGCCGGCTCAGTTGTACGCAACAAAGCAAGATTAGTGGCACAAGGATATTGTAGAACACGTAACTTAGACTACGTATAAGCCATGCATAATTTCTAGTATTTAAATTAAAATGATTTTATTGCATGAGTATTTAAATTCTTTTCTTTAAATTTATTTATTTTACGTAGTAGTTAATTGTCACCTTTTCAGTTAAATAAGTGAGGCCGGACTGGAGATGGAGTATAGAGATAAGTTAATAAAGACTTATTTAAGAAATGGTAATTTAGCATGTTAGTAAATATAATTTAAAAAGTTGGCATGCATGCAAGTTATGGAATTTCCTTGGCATTTTAATTAATTTTTTTTAAAGCATTAAATTCATGTTTATTTCATTAAATTGTGTTTAATTATTTTTATGCATTTTATTACATGATTCATGCATGATAGGATTTAATTCATGAAATTTTAAAAGTTCACGCATTAGGGTTTCTAGGTGCATTTCACGTTCGATCGAGGATTGGAGACCGGAGAATTATCAGAAAAATTATTTTTATTACATGATTAATTTTTATTAATTATTTTAAGATGTTTTAGTGTATTTTTCAAAAATAGGATTTATTGGATATTTTTACCCGCATGATTTATTTTTAACGATTCACAAATTTTATCGAATCGGGGGACGTTTGGAGGTTTCGGCTAATATTTTCAAAATCTTGCCAACACGAAATATTTTTCGAGATTTCCGTTTGGATTTAATGGGGCACTTTTAGACTTATTGGGCTTAAAATCTTTTTTTTCTTTTAATTATCAAAATTAGGCACATTAGTTGATTGTTAGCTATTTAAATATTACATAATTATCTATTAAACCTAACCCTAGTCATTAGCACCCCACTAAACCTAATTTACTCCATCCAGCCGCCCACCTCCATCCAATCAGTCGCCCCCTTCGTGAATTTCAGCAGCAAGAATTCGGTGCTTCCTTTTTCTTCAAGCTCGAGTGTTTCCTCTTCGCCTCGTGTCCCTTCGAACATTTGCACACCAATTATCTCATCAGGCACGCATTTGTATCTTTCTTCCTGCATCATACACGATATATATGTTGTTATGCTTGTTTGGTTGTGTAAGTCTCGATCCAGCATGTAGCAAAGAAAGGCTTCGGTTTTGTTCATCCTTGTGTTGTATTTTTTTTACCAACTCATGTTTGTTTGATTTTGCTACAAAGGGGCTGTAGGATTGCTGTCATGAGGGGTCTGAATCACGCGAGTCAGTAAGGGAATAGGGCTGGAGTCGGTTTTGGTTGGAACTTGGATAGATCGGGTATGATGTCCCACTTGGGTTCGGTTTTGGGATAAGGTGCGTGCAAGGGACCAACCAGCCGTGCAAGGGCTCAACCGTGCCATGAATAAGACCCTGATGGGTCTGAGACAAGGCCTGGAAGGGCTCGGCACCTGCTGGAACAACCCCAAGCGCGAACCATGCGATGTAGTGAAAAGAGTCCCGGCGGTACTCCTTGGTGTCTAGCGGCTGTGCGAGTTGTGTAGGCTGCATGGGACTTGTTGAGTGGTTAAGGTAGATTCTTTAGGGCCTAGTCTAAGTCCTTGGTATGCTGGTTAAGGGCTGGTGTGTCGTGGTTAAGTGGATGGCGTGAGTTTAAGGAAAGAGGGCGCACAAGGTGGTGACTTTGAAAAAAGCGAGAGTTTTGTTGGGTGCTGGTAGTAGCAGCCGTAAGTTCAGGGGGTGGGTGGTATTGTTTTAGGAGCATTTTAGATTTTTTAAGATATGGTAAAAAGTTGGGAGAAATTTGATTAAGTTTTGAGTCGATTCGGGTTAAAACCGGGAGTCGGTCTGAGTTTTAAAACGAATCGTTTAAGTTCTGATTTTGGCTCGGGTATACGTCTAGGAATACTTTTAAAAATGTTTTGGGATATTTTAAGAAGTTTGGTAAGCTTCGGGTCAATTTTAGAGGTCCAAGGTTGAAACGACAATTTTTGGTTTTATAGGGGCAAAATGGTCATTTTGCACTCGGGATGAGATTTTAGTCCTAGCAGCGCCCTGAACACAAATCATAATATTTTTAGATGTTCATGCATCACGTTTACAATTTTTATGTCATTATAATAATTATGGTGCATGCTTGGTTTAAAGGAACTAAGAGAGAAAAGTAAGAACGTGAAAGGCACTCCGTCTCCGCCGAGCCGCGTCGTTATATCGTTTGTTTTCTGTCAAAACAAACCAAGGCATGTTTATATCTTCTTTCACTCTTCAATCAAGTCACATAGGTATTTTTAAATATCGCAAGTACATGATTTTAATGCAAGAAAATCGAAATTGTTCATATTCAATTATGTTATTTAATTATATTACGTGCAAAAATATT
>NC_133321.1:11447628-11491196 GCF_012295235.1 Primulina huaijiensis
CTCCAAGGAGCAAACATTTTCACTATGATATTTTCAGTTCAGTTATGCACGTACTATAATTACCATTGAAATGATATTTTACGTTACACCTCAGCACATGAAATTTTCACTTGCATGCGACTTTATTATTTATTTACTTGTTATTTACGATATATGCATGCTGAGTCTTTAGGCTCACTAGACTTGATTGTTGTAGGTACTGATGATGTCGGGACCGAGGGCGGGGATCAGTGAGCCAGCTCGAGTCGGCAGTAGTGGGACCCGAGGACCTCATTTTCAGCATTTATTATTATTTGATTGCTCAGAAATTTTTATATACTGTTAAATAAATTTCTAACTGTTGTTTCGAAAAATGTTAATTTCTTCCGCTGTCACTTTGAACATCAAACTTTATTTATCAGTTCAATTACGAATGGGGCAATTTTATTTATTTAAAAAGAAAATTTTTAAATTTTCCGCAATTTTTCAAGCACGGATTTTTAGGCCTTTGCAGATATAGGCAAGAAGAAGGAATTGAATATGATGAGACGTACGCTCCAGTTGCAAGACTGGAAGCAATCAGAATCTTTCTTGCTTATGCATCACATAAGAAATTCAAGGTATATCAGATGGATGTAAAGAGTGCATTCCTGAACGGTCAACTACAAGTGGAAGTATATGTTGAACAACCTCCAGGTTTCATAAATCATGTTTTTCCTGATCATGTCTACCATTTGAACAAAGCCTTATATGGTCTGAAACAAGCTCCCAGAGCTTGGTACGAAACTCTTTCAAAATTTCTAACTGATCATGATTTTTCTGTTGGATCATTTGATTAGACCTTGTTCAAATTTGCTAAGAATGATCACATTTTATTAGTTCATATTTATGTTGATGATATCATATTTGAGTCAACTAACCCCAAATTATGCGAAAAGTTTGCTAAGCTAATGCAGGATAAGTTTGAAAAGAGCATGATGGGTGAACTGACATTCTTTCTTGGACTTCAAGTGAAGCAACTAGAGAATGATATATTTATCATTCAGACTAAATATACAAAGGAGGTGCTGAAGAAATTTGGCATGGAATCATGTTCAGCTGTAAATACTCCCATGAGCTTATCAGTAAAATTGGACACTGATCAAGGGGGAATATCAGTTGAGGCGACATTGTACCGAGGTTTAATAGGTTCATTATTATACTTAACTGTTAGTCGTCCTGATATTGTTTTTGCAGTTTGTATGTGTGCCAGATTTCAAGAAAATCCTAAGCAATCACATTTCTCAGCTGCCAAAAGAATTTTGAAATACCTTAAGGGCACACAAAATGTCGGATTATGGTATCCTAAAGACTCTTCTTTCAATTTAGTTGGATATCCATATGCAGATTATGCAGGATGTAAGCTAGATCGTAAAAGCACAAGTGGATCATGTCAGTTTCTTGGAGACCGATTGATTTCTTGGTCCAGCAAGAAGCAGACATCTATAGCTACCTCAACAACTGAAGCAGAATATCTAGCTGCTGGTAGTTGCTGTGCACAACTGATCTGGATCCAGCAACAACTGAGAGATTATGGAGTAATTACAAATGAATCGCCCATATTTTGTGACAATACGAGCACAATTGCCATTACCTATAATCCAGTTCTTCACTCAAGGACAAAGCATATAGATGTCAGACACCACTTCATTAGAGATCATGCTTTGAAGAAGGACATTCGACTGGAGTATATATCAACTGAGCAACAAGCAGCTGACATCTTCACCAAACCATTACCCGAGACTAAGTTTTCTTACTTTCGCAATATTCTTGGTTTAATTGATTTATCATAAGAAAATTGTTAATGCTACTTTACTAATGAAATTGTCTGCAGAAAATAAGGACACAACAATAAACTGAAAATGATATGTTATTAAGAATAAAAACGATTCCATCTTACAGTAGACAATTCAGAACCAACTGAATCCTGCCATTCTGTAATAAAATTGTTCAATTCATAAATTCTGATTCTAGAGAATGATTTAGTTATAGAAATCTTCTTCATCACATGCCACTCCTTCCACAGCATTGCTTGTAACAGAACCTTGTCATCGACAAGCTCTGTAACATGTCTGACTTCAAATCGTTCCAAGTATCTTCTGGCTGTTGCTGCTTGAACTCGAGAAGGAGTCGCGTCACTACTACTTATTCTCTGCAACTCATGAATTTTGAACCATGTTGACATCACCTTTTTCAAGACATATTCTTCCATCTTCTTCTTCAACTCTTCTAAATAAGCACTTGTTTCTTCAGTAACGTGAACATGCGTACTACTACAAGCATCGGAAATATCTGAATCTGCCATGTTTAAATGATGTTATCTCACAACTCACTGCTATTATCTTATTTATAGACAGGTGACATTTAATGTCAAAGAAGTTGAAGAGTCTCAAGCGAACAAAGTTTTTTTTCAATTAACCAGGCTTCTTATCTATCAGTTGCTTATTTGATATCAGTTTGTTAATTACCAGTTGATTCATTTTTTCAACTGATATCAGTCTGGTTTTTAAATCTTAACTGATTTCAGTTTACAGTCAACTAATATTAGTTCTTTAACAGTTCATTTGTTCAGTTAGTAATTCAATTACAAAAACTAATGAAACTGCCAATTTGCAGGAAAGAAAAAGACAAAATTAACTCAGATAAATATTTTATTCAAGCATAAACATTAGCTCGCATTACAGCATAATATTTTTCCTCTACATCAATTATCCACATCTTCAACCAAGTGGATAAAGATGGAGTGGACGTCTTGGCAAAGTTGTGTGAATAAGCTATGCGCCTCAGGATCTTCAATTCCTTGCGGAGCATCAGCTGATGAATATGACCATCCTTAAAGACGTCAATCCACTCAGCTATGTGCAAGTGCTCCCGCACCTTCCTCAGCTCTGCCACCCATTAAAGAGTGGTAGCCTCTCCAGTGTTATACAAGAACTTAAGTTCTTGTAACTTCTCCCAGTACTGAAGATTCTCATAGAAGACTTCATCTTCTATCTCAGCCTTCCTGGCTTCCAGAGAAAACGGCGAAGCACTCGAACTACTCGCACCAGCCATTTCTTTTATCTTAAATATTTCACTAATATGAATGAAACTAACTGTGTTACTTCTATTTATAGCCGAGAGTTTTGGAAGCTGAAGGGCCGTGCACGTTCCAGCAAACAATAAATTCCTTAAGCTTTAAATTTATCGTCATTTTTAATTATTTTGCGCACCCATTAAGGGGGAATATTAATTTTTAAGAGGTTAACTGAGAAGACAATTGTTTGTAAATTCTCAACTGAAACGGATCAGTTTCACAACTGATCGTTCAGTTGGTTATTTTACAAATTTTCTCACATACGTTAACTAATTAAGAATGATTATATCCTAAATCAAAGTGATGTGACTGATAGAATTTTACTACGTGGACCCACTTGGGCCATTAAACTTATATACACGACTCTTGCACACGTACACACGTTTTTACTATGGGCTGACACGTGTCCAAAAATTTGAACAGTCACACACATGTGTATTTCTCCCCGCCTCGATTCAGTTCTCTCTTTTACACGCACAAAGATTTTCTCAGAGCAAATACCTTCTCAAAGCTTATTTCTTGAAAATTACAGGTTTCTTCATTATCTGAAATGGCAAACCAAATCCCCGCGCACGTTCTAAATGCTATGGCCATTGATTTCGATTCAGTTTTATCAGTAACTGAGGTTGAGGTGAAGAATGTTTTTCTGAAACTAGAATCAGCTGGGCTGAAGACGTTTCTAGGGCAATCTTCACAAACCATCTATCCAAAGGAAATCAATGATTTCTATACAAAGGGTTTTGTTACTATTGATGGAAATATCTCTATTACTATCAATAATCAGCTAATGATCATATCTGAAGAAACTTTCGGGGAAATCTTCTCTCTACCAACTGAAGGAATTATCAACTTCTCTGAGGTACAAACTGCTGATATTGAAGAAATGCAATCTCTGTTATCTGCTGATGGACGGAAAATCAAAGTCTCCGATCCTAAGAAAGAACTGAAGCCAGAAATTCAATTGCTGGCTGATATTGTTGCCAAGTGCATTCTGGCTAAGGCTGGTTCATTTGCAGCCCTTACTCTTGAAAAATTTCAAGCCATGACCGTGATAATGGCAGAGAAGAAAATGAACTGGAGGCATATTATTTTCAGTATTTTGCGAAATATACTTCAATCTACCAAGCAGTCCAGAGGTTATGCAGTTCAAATCAGTTATCTACTGAAAACAAAAGGTTTAGTGGCTGACAATGCTGAAAAGCTATCCAAGTTTAAGGTATTCTCTGACAAGAACATATTGCCAGCAAAAACCAAACTGGAACTGTCTCCTGATCAATTCGTGAAGATCAAGAAAGAGATTGGGACGCAGCAGGCTGCTCCCAAATCAGCTAAAAAGGTTAGGTCTTAGGCCCAACTGAAATCTACCAAGAGGAAACTGATTGTCAGTGGATCAGATTCTGAGGAAACACCTTTTTAGCTGATCACCAAGAAGCAAAGGGCTCAGAAAACAAAGCCAGTGGCTTCGCTGACAGTTGTTCCTGAGAAACCAAAGGCATCAGATACTCAACAGCCTATTCAGGCTGTTCCCTTGACAGCAATTCCTGCTGATAAGGAGAAAAAATCAGCAAAAGCTTCAGCTCCCTTGACTCAAATCAAACGACCTTCAATTCTTGCTCCGGCTCGATCTAAGGGAATTGTTATTCAGGAAAGAGTGGACTCTACTCACTCTGGAGTAAACATTCCACATATTCTTACTGATGAGAAAGGAAAGGGCAAGATGATCAAAGAACCAAGGCCCTCAAATGCTATTCAAACTCATATTGACCTCATATGGGAACAGGTCAGTGCCTTTGCTGCATCAAAAATGAACATTTTTGAAGCTTGGACGAAGTTTATAACACATACTTTTGCCAAGAAGCTGAAGAAGAAGTCCAAGCTGAACACATTTATCAAATTGGAGACAACTGTTCTAAGAGTGGTCAAGGCTGCAACAATAACTCAGGTCTTGGAGCGCAAGAACTACTTCTTTGATCAAGTCGAAGCTAAAAAGTTGGACCAACTGATCGAAAAATTGAAAGCCAACTATATTCCCACAAGTCCAACTGCATACAATGATCGAGCTGTGATCACTCAGCTAGAAACTGATCTATTAACTCTGCAATCCCAAATAAAATTTTGGGAGACGGATCAGGAACTTGTTATTCATGAAGGCACTTCAGAAGATGAAGAAGCTGATTCACCTTCTCGGCACCGTGAACCATCTCCTGAACAAGCTGATACAACTGACGAGCCAGTTCAGAATGTCCCTCAACCTACTGCTGCTGATCATCAAATATATTCAGAAGCTGACTTGAAACTCGCCAATATTGATGAAATTATTCAGTCAGTGATTCAAGAATCTCAAACAGAGGAACTTGTTTCTGTCTCAGTTGATCACTCAACTGATCGAGCAGTTCTAGAGGATCCCGTCTTACCTGAAGAGCTTGTTCAGCCTACTGATGTGCCAGCTCAGTCACCTGGTCAAGAAACTACTGAAAATGTGGAGGCTCAGTTGCTACATTCTGAAAATATTCCAACTGACGAGCCAGTCCTCGTTTCAGCTGAATCTCCAGCAGAAGCACCAGTTCTTGATGCTCCGACTGAAGATACCACAAATTTGCCTATTCAGCCGGACAATTCAGTTGCTACTCAGGATCTATCTTCTCCTCCCCCAGATCAAATTGGAGTTGCTGAAATAATTGTTCCAGAACAGACCATTGCAGAGACAGTTATAACTGACAGGACCTTAGTGGTCTTTGATCCAGTCTCCGAAGGACAAGCACCTGGAACTTCTGGACATTCACCACCTCATTCATCTAATGATCTTGAATTAGTTCTTGAAGAAATTCAAGATATTCAGAATAATATGCATAAAATTCTCTCTGCCATCTCTAACATTCAGCATACTCAACTCTCCCATTCTCTGAAATTGGAACATACAGAAGTATTTAACTCAGAGAAACTGAAGGCAGTTCAAGCTACCGTGACCTCTCTTTCCTTTGCAATTGCTGAAATAAAAAAGAATAGAGGTATAGCAGAAAGTCTCTCAGCGACTCAATACACTATCAGCAAAAGAGTTGATGCGGTGGAGACACTCGTATGAAGAAAGATAGACTTCATGCAAACCTCTGTGCTCAATGCAGTCGCAGACGTAGCCACTTCTGTCAAGATGCTTTCAACCGATGTTAAGAGATTATCTGTCAGAATGGAGGCGTTGGACAAAAAGGGGGAATAGATCATCAGATCAGCACTTCAATGGAGATCAACTCAATAGATTTGATACAATGAAGCTACAGATTATTTCATTCAGATTATTTCATTGTACGAATCTGTACACAACAGTTGATTATTTTATCTACAACGTACTTGAAGATCATATAAGCTTCATTGATCAGTTATTAGTTGCTTAGTTTTGTCAAACACCAAAAAGGGAGAAATTGTTGGAAACTTAATTTCGGATGTTTGACAAACCGATTATTTATTGGAACTAACTGATCAAATATTCGATCTATACAGCTTTCCTAACTGAAGAGTATCACGCATATTATCTAAGGCAACCGAACCCAGCTGAACTGAACTTGCGAAGAAAACCAACTGATCAGTTGGAAACTGATCAGTTGAACTTAATTGAATTCTCGAAGACAGCTGACTGATCCGTTGGAAACCGATCAGTTGATATATTCAGCCGTATGCTTCCTTCAACTAAACATGTCACGGGAAAGAACGATCAACCGACAAAGAGACATAGAAGATTGCAACGCCGCACTTAAATCAATACAGCTTAGAACAACGCATTTCGGCGAAAGCAGTTAAGACGCCGCATCGCAATAAATGAAGGAAATAATATCCAAGGAATAATCAAGTAAAAAATCAACGGATACAAAGATGCAAATTGATCTCAAGTTACCGTTGGAAAGGAAGCATATAAATAAGTGAACAAAGCAGCTGAGAAGAAGAACCACAAAAAGAACAATCAACGCATTATTGAAGCTTGCTGTTACGCTGCTAAAATCACAATTCACAGCTCACGTATATCAGATATATCAGTAGCATCTAAAGCTACAATTTGACCGTGTTAGCACTTTGTAATTCAATCAAAAATATATCAGTTGTGCTAAGATCAGCCACGAACTGATAAAAGTTGTTGTATGCTAAGAGTTTCAGTTTTGGCAGTGTTAAGTCCAAACTGAAGTGGGTCAGTACAAGTCTTGTATTCGATCAAAGTCTTTTAGTGGAAATCCTATCCTTGAGATAGAAGGGGTGACGTAGGAGTGATTGAAATATCCGAACATTCAGAAACAATCCTTGCGTACTTTATTTCAGTTTTGTATTCTATCTTTTAGTCAGTTATTTTCCGCAACTACTCTTAGTTTAACTGATTGTCATTGACCAACAAGATTCCGAGAATCAGTTTGTCACCAAACTGAATTCAAAATTCGAAAAGATTCATTTTAATTGTGAGTGTTTATTCAACCCCCCTTCTAAACACTCTTGATACGTTAATCGATCCTATCATAAGATTTGAAAGTGTGTTAAAGAAATGTTTTAAAGACTAAGTTCTATATGTATAATTGGATATTGATCGACCCCCACTTGCTGAGTGTTTCCCAAAACACTCACCCCTTACAAATTTCAGATAAAAATGAGGAACAACTGAATGAGGAGGAACAGGATGCGTTCTGGGGATGGTGATCGACAGAAAAGTTTCCGGAATTTAAGATTTTATTTCTCTTTTGTTCAGTTTCCGCATTTGCAACTCTGATGTAATTTTTATTCTATTTTCAATGTAAAGACAATGTTTTATTTATGAAAAGGCTGGTTATTTGGCATTTCGATATGAAGTTTAATTGTTTTCAAGTAATTGATAAGCAATGTATGTCACCTACGCTTCGGACACGGGGCGTGACATTTCTATCTTTAAATACTCATATATAATAAAAGTAAAATTCGAGCGACCGCTTTCATACAAATATATTTTCAGCTTACATTTAGTTTCTTCTGCTATCCCTGATTTGAGCTCGAATAGGCTTTTAGTTGGAAAAATTATTGGCGCCCTCTCACATATCTATTTATGTTTTCAAATTACCCATAAAGATCAGAATTTTTTGAGCGACGTTCACCAACAAATTCATACCAAAACTAAAATTTTGATAACCTTAAATAAAAGTCCAAGATCAATATTCATGTGTAAAAGAACGATTTTAATATTAGAGTAGGTGGCCAGCGAGCCAAATTGTGGCTTAGACTTTATTAAATCTTGTGTAAAAACAATATTTATTTTAATAATATTTTACGATTTTATTCAATAATGTAATTTACTTTATTTGTATGTTAATTTAAGCTTCATAGATACTGACCTTGAATATAATATGATAATTTGATGTCGTACATTTGACGATGATCATGAAATTCATTAATTATAATTGTATATTCTAAATATGTTTTTAATCGATTCAGCCGTCTAAAACGAGGATAAATATCGCTCGAGCTTAAGATTAACATAAGTGACGCGGTGTACCACGTTTAATTAGTAGGGACATGGAGATGTCAAAAAATACCGATGAGTGATCATATGATGAATCACTGAACAACCCTCCATCAGACTTTGCAGGTGGTTATCATTTATTGAGTAGATTAAATCGTGGTTATAGTTGTACACCATTAGTCCTTTGACCCAAGACAACATCGAGATTGTACGTACTAACACTGTCATTCGACTTGTTTACCGACTCCACAAGGGTCACCAGAGGGCAAGGTTGGATGTAGTTTCAACATACGTAGGAGCCAGTGCATTGTATTCGGGGATTAATTGCTCACTCATGTGTGTAGATATCATATGTGGTCTGATGAGTTAGAGAGTAAGGAATCTCTGGCCAGAATATGAGTTGTTCTTTAATAAAAATGTTTTCTTAGTTGCATAAACAATGCCACTACTCTTACTTAAATATATATTATATGGTTATCGAATTCATTTGCAACTCTTGATATACCAATGATTACAGATTCGATCGAGATATATGAGTTGAAGAGACCGTACTATATGCTAACCATAGCTTATTGGTTATTGCAGGCGCTATCATTGATATTTAGAAGATAATGAGGTGATGTTACTAGACGCTCTTATCATGATCCGATGCAAAAAATCTGACTCGAGTTCCGACGTTCTTGATCAAGAGATTGATGAAAATAATGATGCCAACTAGGGTAAGCCGAAGAAGGACAAATGTTGTCCTGAATCAAATGAAGTTGTGAACCCACGACTAGATGTACCTTTGAACTATCGAGGATCACACATGTAATGGATTTTGTATTCTCGTTGAGACAGCCAAATTCAAAGAGTTGAATTTGATAACTTACTTTGCTGAAAATCAAACATATTATTTATAAGAGTTTATAAGTAGATTCCTTATTTGGAAGTTGTAGAAGTTAGCGTGACTGTTAATTTTGAGAGGAGAATGCAATTGTCTAATTCAGTGAAGAATTTCTAAAATAATCATCTACTAAAAATGAATCAGTGAAAAATTTCGACATTTTCACTTTTCATTGTAATTACAAGATTGTACCCTCGTCACTTTTCATTATCTATGGATTGATAATTAATTAAATACTAGTTATTTAATCATATCATGTATTGTAAAAACTTGAAAATACTACCAGAGATATTTGAAAAACAAAAATATCGAGTTATACAATATTCTAGTTGGATTGAGATTAAATAATAAAGAGATAATAAATACGGGTTAACAAAAATTAATAATATACAACCTAGAAAATCTAGTCTTGGATAATCTAGACTTGATCTTCTCTCTCTTACATCAATAAGCTCAACCACCTTGAAGAACAAGTCTTCGACCGAGCTCCTCCACAAGCACCTCTATGCGCCATCGCAGCCCTGCCGTGACTAGTCGCTGCAGCCAGATTTTCGAAATTTCGTGATCAATTCTCAACGTACAAATTTCATATAGACCTCTAGTGTAATCTAAACTATGGAGACATCTTTCAATCGTGGGCTTGATTCACTTGATTCAGAGGATTGAAGAATGGAGAAGATCCAATAGATCGTTCGTAGGTACTTATAAGAAGGACTATATTCGCTAATCTCTGAATAGTATGGTGTCAAGCGTTTAGAATGCAAATGTAATAAACTTTAAATATCCTATGTATGGATTTGAATCATAAAATTTATTTAAAAATTTTAAACTTCGGTTGCGTCTTGGATACCAGAAAACGATAGTCCAACAATGGTATCAGATCCTAGGTTCTCGTTCATATGATTCATATTTTTTATTGATTAAATCATATTAAGTAAACTATTTCTAACCGTGCTTGAAATTCCAGAAAAAATTGCAGCAAGATAAAATATTATTTTCAAAAAAAAATATATTTTCCGTTGCTGCCCGAAATCGTTCAAGTGGTGCTACCCAGCAGCATGGGTAGTGCAATGCTTGTGATTTTTTAATCCAAAAAAAGAGGCCTCAGATAGGGAATCGCACAACCCTACTTGAGAGAGGCAGCCCGCGGCTGATGCCCGAAGTGTTTGGGCAGCAGACGGGGCACGAGCAGCTCTGGGCCAAAAGCTTGAAAGTATTTCCGGCCCAGATGCAATTTTGTAATTCTAAATTTTTTTGGGTTTAATTGATATTTTATGAAAATTTGACTAATTTAACTTTGAAATTAATTTTTGATAAAATTATGGATGTTTATTAAATAAATGTGTTTATTTAATTTAATGATTTATTTTTAATTATGACGGTTAGTGACAAATTTACAAGATTCATGATTTAATGATAATATGTGATATTATATATTGAATATAATATGTGATAATATTATATGATAAAAGGATGATCGATAATCATGACCAATGTGCTAGGTGTATTTATGATATTTAAGTTGTTGCATTTTTTAAAATTATTTAATAATTACTAAAGTGGACATGTTTGTTGCTTATTCTCACCTTTTAAATTTATATCCCAAGATGTATAAAAATTTAATAGAAATATTATATTTAGAGAGAAATCAAGATTTGAAGATGATGAGTCCATATCACAAAAAGTTTTGAAGATCCAAGACATGTAAAATGTTGGAAGATTATGTAATATTGAATTTGCATCTCTGCATTTACCTGGATTTTGGACTTGTATCCATGTATGGCTTTCACGAATCAAATAGCTCTCGATTATTGACAATATTTTATTATTTTGTAATGCATGTGATATATTATAAATAACCATTATGTATGTTATCATTACTGTAATAATAAGATTTGCATGAATCCGATAAACATACAAACAAACATATCACAATTTTTAGAAATTAAATGATGGAAAAAATTTTGAAATTAAAATGCCTAATTTTGAATAAGATTCAAAATTAATATCAAGCCAATAAAAATAAATATTAAAAGTGTTTAATGTTTTCTTGTCTTCAATTAACGGTGGTTGCATAATGAATGCTACTTGCCTTCAGTGTCTTACTCATATTATTGGGAGATCTCATGACGATCGTCCACTTAGAATCGATGTTGATGGGTCGATCTCGACACGTGAAGATAAACTCATATTATTGGACCATAATCAAAAACATGACAAATTACGTGAGGGTTGCATGAGTTGTAATTGAGCTCTACCTTTCGAAAATTTTGATTGGATGATATTACTTGATATCATAATTTAGCAATTGGGCCTTGCTAATCACTAAGCAAATGCGATTTCTCATTTTTATTAGAGGATGTTGAAAATGTTAAAATAGTGGGAAGTAATTCATAAAACAAAAGTCTATATTTTATGTCTTGTAAAATATTTTAGAATAGTCGACAATGAATACATGTTTCATATTTAGCATATTAACGATTTCGTCACGTAAATCACTACCTGCTATATTCGATCAAAACAAGCTAATCAGACCATTTACTAAGAAAACTAAAAAATTATCTGGAATCTAAAAGAAATGACATACACATTTACTAGGTCATTTCCGAAAGATATACCTAAAATGTCAATTTTGCTAAATTGACATAAGCATGAGAGATGGTGAGACCATCGTCTGCAAGTTATAATATAATTTGTTGGCTTTTATGTCAAATGAATTACAAAGAAAGTTTGAGGATGTAATGAATGTTGTTGACATTCATAAACGCATATAAGAGTTATATTGTGCTCAAACTTGTACAGCAAAACACATTGCTATCAAGGAACTCACAACTACAAATGTTGTCACTTTGATTGTTGCACTCCCAAGAGCAGGTTGTCCACAAGTAGTATCATTCGGTGAGTCCGATATCGTATCCATAGGGAAGCTAAGGTAATTACAAGTCCATTACAATGTCTTTTTGTTTTGTTTTTGTTTTTGTTTCTTTTTAATTTTAATTGTTTGAATCTTTAATGGGTAAATTTTAATTGTTCAAATTTTAATTTAAGTAGTTGAGATTAAAGGATCCACTTAACAGCTCAAAACTCGAAAATAGGCCTTGTTAAGGTATTTTTACTTAACGAGCCATATTTTAAATCGGTAAGCAAAATTTAGCAAGTCGGGGGACTTTTTGAGGGTTCAGGATGTAACGTCCCGAAAATTCGAATGTCCACGTGAAACACATGCATACAAGATCATCAATTCCTTGTATTTTAATTAAATTGATTTTAATTGCTTTAATTTCATAAATTGATTATGAGGTGAATATTTACATGTTTAAAATGTACTTTTCTGCATGAATACATAAAACTGTATTTTTAAAGGTTATTCGAGTTGCGATCGAGGAACGGAGACCGATGGCTAAAAAATGGAAAATATTTTTATTTAATAATTGTTTTTAATTATTTAAATTAAGAATGATATTTTTTTTATTTTTGAAAATAAGAAGTTTTGAGGTGATTTTATACGCAGGGACGTAATTTTTATCGGTGTTGGAATTTCAACAAAAATACGAACATTTTGGCAACACGACTAATAATTTCACTATCTTTCCTACACGAAATATTTCAAATATGCACTAATGAGTTTAATGGGCCTCTTGTACCATGCTAATGAACCTAGGCTTGTACACATAATAATTATATATTATTTAAAGTACAAAACCTACCCATTATTCTTCAAACTCACGCCCCACTCCCCTTAACCCTTCAAACTCTTTTCTCTCTTATTCACGGCACACACACACACGAACGTTGAAGAAGAAAGCATCGAAATTTCAAGGGTTTTCCAAGCCAACGTCTTCTCGTCGTCGTTTTTCGATTCGTCAATGTTAATTCGTGCGTTAATTACGCAAAGGCACGCCATATTCTTTCCTTTACTCATCCATCACACCGTAATATGAATTTGTATATGAATTGCATGAAAACAAGTTGTAAATTGTTATATTTCGTTTTTATGCAAACATGAATCTTAAAGCATGTTGTTTTTGATCCAAAATCACGATTTACATGAACAAGATAGAATCTGGAACCGAAAACTTGTGTTTGTTGATCAAGGCTCGGTCTAAATGGCTTAGGCTTTGCATGTATGAGCTTGGATCACGACTGGGTCTTGTTTTGGGTCAGGGAAGGAGTCCTAGCCATGCTAGGACTCGAGTCAAGGGGCTAGGGAGGAGTCCTAGATCGCTCGTGCGCACAAGGGTACAACTGCTCGGGGATGGAAGGGATCAGCCAGGGGGCTTTGGGATGGGCTAGGTGAAGTCCTTAGGGTCCTTAGAGGGTGCACAAGGGTCTGGTTCAGGGGCTGGTCCAGTGGCTAGAGTCCTAAGCACACAAACGTAGAGTACTATCGCCTAGGGGCTCTCGACCGATTGCTTCATCTATTGTTGTGGCTTTGGTTTGGGGATAGGGTCGAGTTCTAGGGGTGCTAAGCGTTCACGAGGGTCCAGGGGAGGGCTGGTTTGAAGTGGGATTGGGCTGGTTCGAAGATGGCTCGATGAAAATCGTAGATGGCTCAAGGGTTTTAGGGTATGGTTCGAATTAAGGGTTTCCTTTGAACTAAAAGTTGAAACATGGATCAACGAGGGTCGAGTCGTGGTTCATGAGGGCCAAATAATTATTAAAAGTCTAAGTTTTTAATTTGAGAATTTTATAATAAAGTTTGATTTAATCCGGGATTAAAACACAGTAATATGTTATAATTAAAGATTAAATTAAAAGGCATCAATTTAAGCTAAATAAAAATATGAGAAAATTGATGTAAGCTTAAATAATTATTTGAGATGGTCTAGAGTCGACGGAATTAAGAAAATGTGAAAAACGTGAAATTTACGTCTAGGGGTAAAACTATAATTTTACACCTAGAAAATTGTAAACATCATGGCAGTGCTCTGAATGCTGTTTTATATGTTAAAATGGTTATTTTAAATATTTATGGAATTTTATGATGAAACGTTAACGTTAAAAGATATGTTGCATGCTTGGTTTAAAATAAAAATGATATTTATATGCATGTATTTTATAAAGTGATGGAAATATGAAATGTTGAAGGATTTGACGTAATTGTGACTACTACGAATATGATGATATGTTAATACGTAAGGCCAAGGCTCAGTTGACGGGTGAGAGTATCGCTGATGTCCCCGCCGTCCGGTGCTGTGGTTACATGTAGATGGATCCATCGCCCCAATACGAATACGAATACGAATACGAAAGTCACAATTAACGATCTGAATTCAACAAAATGAAAATGGATTACGAATATAAACATGATAAATATGAATATGAATATGTTGATACGAAAATGTTTATGAAAAATGTTTATGTTTAAAGTTTATGCATATTCATGAAAATGGTATTTTACGTATAAGTATTTTCACTGTTGCATTTGTTTTGTATATGTATTACTTGTTATCAAGATTATGGTGTGTTGAATCTTTAGACTCATTAGTTGTGATTGATGCAGGTGAGTTTGATGTTGGTGGTAGTGGAGGTCTTGATGGTTGATATGACTGGACTGAAGGTGCACATAACCCGAGGACCAGCGCTTATCTTTCTGCACTTATGTTTGTGATTCATGTTAAAGATTTTTACGAATTTTATTTATGTTTTGAGAGGTTGTGGAGAGGTTGTTAGTTTTTAGCAATTTTGCTAAGTTATGATTTGAAAAAGATTGACGATTTTATATTTCAAACTATTTCTTTTGGATTTTTAAATGTTACTTGGTTGTTTATTTTTAAAATGATGTCAAAAATATTTTATATATTTTTGTATGTGTTCGACCGAATTGGTGAGGGTTTTAAAATTTTTTTTTCTAGTATTTTTTAGGAAAATGAGTAGTAGACGTTTCAGTTGATATCAGAGCAATGTTCCTGTAAAAGGTTGTACCACCATCAGTGCCGGGAAGCTCAGTCGTCAAGCCTCAAACTTGTAAGTTTATATGCTTTATATGATTTATATGATGTTACCTGCATGATTATATGAATTATATGTTTACGTCACATGTTTAATAGCATTATAAGAATATATGTTTTATATGCGTAAAATTGTTCAAAAATGAATTAATTATATGCTCAATGATTTAAAAACGTAGATGTAAATGACATTTATGTTTAAGTTTACATGATAAATTATTTTTATGATTTAACCTGCATTACTGCATAAATTTTTTATGCTAAAAGATTTTATGTTTTAGAATTTTTACGAATGTTATGATACGAAATGAGAAATTATATGATTTCCACGCATGCTGGCTTGTGGTGGAATTGGACATATTTAAGAATTTAGTTAATGGACCTTGGGAAAGGTTGAAAATGATTGGAATATATTGATTTTTGGGCTTAGTACTGGTGTTTTACTTTTTGGGCCATAAGTTAATCGTGAAGATTTTGAATGCTTTTGGGGCATGTAGATTTTTCTAAGAAAATACTGATGATTCGTGGTTATTAGTTGAGTTAATTTTTTGGAATTACACATAAGTAATAATGATTCGAAGACTGCGATGATCATTAGAAGTAAGAAAATGTATAAAAGGGGATGTTAGGATTCGATGGGAAGGTAATATCGGTAATGAGAATTGATTTTTGGGTTAATACGCTTAGAATTATTGAAAAATTATGTCATGGGAAACCTATAAAAGGGAAATAGGAATGGCAAGAACTTATGGGTTAATGATAGAATTCTTAAATTGAGGACCAAATTGGATAATTTTTGAGGAAATTAAGAATTTATCTTGCAATTGTTAATAAATTTGAGGATTAGTTTAACAATAAGTGAGAATTGAATGGTTTAAATGATAAGAATTTCGATAATTTAGGCTTGAAGGAATATCTAGATCCTTGGGATATCTTGGTTATAATGTCATAAAGAATGTTAATCAAGGGTATTGTAGGATGAATCAATATTATGCTTGAAAATCTAAGCGTTAGTGGATGCGTTTGAGATTTTAATGTTGAAATGTGATAGGTTGATGAACATCCTAGGTATAATATAAGGAAAGCAATATACGATAAGTGTGATCATCCATTTTGAATATTGGGAATTGTAAGAAAATTTGAAATTCGAGGTTATAGTAACACAACACTACATCATCATGGGTCTTTTTAAGTCGCGATTCACAAACGAGGATTTAGAAGGTAAATTTAATCGGGATCAAGGAGACATAAAGACATCCTAAAACTTAATTTTTATCAGAGTAACGCAGCGGAAGCGTGAATTATTGAGATACTAGAACTAAGTCTAAATTTTGATTAACAAGGATAAGCGAATTTTGAGAACGAAATTCAATTTAGGGGGGGGGGGGATTGTAACGTCCCGAAAATTCGAAGGTCCACGTGAACCACATGCATACAATATCATCAATTCCTTGTATTTTAATTAAATTGATTTTAATTGCTTTAATTTCATAAAATAATTATGAGGTTCATATTTACATGTTTAAAATGTACTTTTCTGCATGAATGCATAAAACTGTATTTTTAAAGGTTATTCGAGTTGCGATCGAGGAATGGAGACCGATGACTGAAAAATGAAAAATGTTTTTATTTAATAATTTTTTTAATTATTTAAATTAAGAATGACGCTTTTTTTTATTTTTAAAATAAGGAGTTTTCAGATTATTTTATACACGGGGACGTAATTTTTATCGGTGTTGGATTTTCAACAAAAATACGAACGTTTTATAAACTCGGTTAATAATTTCACAAACTTTCCTACATGAAATATTTTAAATATACACTAATGGGCTTAATGGGCCTATTGTATCATGCTAATGGGCCTAGGCTTGTACACTCAATAATTATCTATTATTTAAAGTACAAACCCTACCCATTATTCTTCAAACTCACGCCCCACTCCCCTTAACCCTTCAAACTCTTTTCTCTCTTATTCACGGCACAGACACACACACGAAAGTTGAAGAAGAAAGCATCAAAATTTCAAGGGTTTTCCAAGCCAACGTCTTTTTGTCGTCGTTCTTCGATTCGTCAACGTTAATTTGTGCGTTAATTACGCAAAAGCACGCCATATTCTTTTCTTTACTCATCCATCACACCATAATATGAATTTCATGAAAACAAGTTTCACTTTGTTATATTTCGTTTTTATGCAAACATGAATCTTAAAGCATGTTGTTTTTGATCCAAAATCACGATTTACATGTACATAAGGGGCTGCCATGATTAGGAATGATCAAGGGTTGTTTTTACACACCTTAAGGAGTCCTATAACACACACAAGCACGTTGCACATGAACACGATAGAAGTTGGAACCGAAAACTTTTTTTTGTTGATCAAGGCTCGGTTTAAGAGGCTTAGGCTTTGCATGGCTGGGCTTGGGTCACGGCTGAGTCTTGGTTTTGATCAGGGAAGGAGTCCTAGCCATGCTAGGCTCTGTTAAGGGGCTGGGCGCGTTCGCGCAAGTGTGCAGCCGCGCAGGGAAGGAAGGGCTCGGCCAGAGGGCTTCAGGCTGGGCTAGGTCAAGTCCTTAGGGTCCTTAGAGGATGCACAAGGGTCTGGTTCAGGAGCTGGTCCAGTGGCTAGAGTCCTAAACACATAAACATAGAGTCCTATCGCTTAGGGGATCTCGACCGATTGTTTCATCAGTTGTTGTGGCTTCGGTTTGGGGCTAGGGTCGAGTCCTAGGGGTTCTAAGGGCTCACGAGGTTCCAGGGAAGGGTTGGTTTGAAGTTGGATCGGGCTGGTTCGAAGATGGCTCGATGAAAATCGTAGATGGCTCAAGGGTTTTAGGGTATGGTTCGAATTAAGGGTTTCCTTTGAACTAAAAGTTGAAACATGGCTCAAATGGGGCCGAGTCGTGGTTCACGAGGGCCAAATAATTATTAAAAGTCTAAGTTTTTAATTTGAGAATTTTATAATAAAGTTTGATTTAATTCGGGACTTAAAACGCAGTAATATGTTATAATTAAGGATTAAATTAAAAGGCATCGATTTAAGCTAAATAAAAATATGAAAAGATTGATGTAAGCTTAAATAATTATTTGGGATGGTCTAGAGTCGACGAAATTAAGAAAATGTCAAAAACGTGAAATTTTATGTCTAGGGGTAAAACGGTAATTTTACACCTAAAAATTGTAAACGTCATGGCAGTGCTCTGAAAGCTATTTTATATGTTAAAATGGTTATTTTAAATATTTATTGAAATTTTATAATGAAACGTTAACGTCAAAAGATATGTTGCATGCTTGATTTAAAAGAAAAACGATATTTATATGCATGGATTTTATAAAGTGATGGAAATATGAACTGTTGAAGGATTTGAAGTAATTGTGACTAATACGAATACGATGATATGTTAATACGTAAGGTCAAGTCTCTGTTGACGGGTAAAAGTGTCGCTGATGTCCCCGTCGTCCGGTATTGTGGTTACATGTAGATGGATCCATCGCCCCAATATGAATACGAATACGAAAGTCACAATTAACTATCTGAATTCAACGAAATGAAAATAGATTACGAATATGAATATGAATATGTTGATACGAAAACGTTTATGAAAATGTTTATGTTTAACGTTTATGCATATTCATGAAAATGTTATTTTACGTACAAGTATTTTCACTGTTGCATGTGTTCTGTATATATATTTCTTGTTATCAAGATTATGGTATGTTGAGTCTTTAGACTCACTAGGTGTGATTGATGCAGGTGAGTTTGATGTTGGTGGTAGTGGAGGTCTTGATGGTTGATCTGACTGGACTGAAGGTGCACATAACCCGAGGACCAGCGCTTATCTTTCCTCACTTATGTTTTTGATTTATATTAAAGATTTTGACGACTTTTTATTTATGTTTTGAGAGGTTTTGGAGAGGTTGTTAGTTTTTAGCAATTTTTCTAAGTTAGGATTTGAAAAAGATTGACAATTTTATATTTCAAACTAATTTTTTTGGATTTTTAAATGTTAGTTGGTTATTTGTTTTTAAAATGATGTCAAAAATATTTTATATATTTGTGTATGTGTTTGGCCGAACTGGTGAGGGTTTTTAAAATTTTTTTTCTATTACTTTTTAAGAAAACGATTAGTCAGGCAATATTTTCAAAAACGTGCCTAAACGAAATATTTTTCGGGAGTGTTTTTGAGCTTAATGGGATTATTTAATGCATAATGGGCCCAAAATTCTACTTAACCTCATTATTTTTAATTAAGGACCCATTATACACTAAATTTTATTATTAATCAACAATCCAAAAACCCTACACTTGGCCGCCCCCTTCATCCTCTTCTTGCAGCCATTTTCGAAAAATACAGCATCTATCTTCTTAAGTTTCTCAAGCTTCTTTCAAAGGACTCGTCTGTCCGGTGTAAGTTCTACGCAATTGTAGTTGAGGTTTCGAGCGTTATTACACAAAAGCACTCCCGTTACCTTCATTTTATCGTCTTTCACACCATAATACATGTTTTGGATGGATTATGCATCAGATATGTCAGTTATAACGTTTTAAATTGATTTTACATGCGTTTCTCCATGAATATGATTTTCTTGCCTTCATGTATATCACGTCCTGGCTCGGTTGATGGGATGCTGCCAGGTCGGGGGTTTGAAGGAGGTTCTACAGCAAGTGTTTAGGCATTTTAGGTGTTGAGCTTGAGGCTAGGTCACGCTATTGTAGGTGACCGATCGGGCCTTTGCGTTCGATACAGGTTGTAGCTCGATCGAATGTTTCGGGGAGGACAGCAGTGTAAGGGACACTCCATGGACGTGGAGTAGACCCTGGTGTGTCTGAGACACAGACTAGAGCAGCTCGTCCATGGCAGGTCTCGGGCTATGGGGAGATCGAGGAAGCTAGTGGCGATTAGGGTTCGGCTTTGGGTGATTTCGGGTGTTTCTTGGTGAACTGAGTCGTGCGCGTACATGAGGCTGAGGACTGTGGTTAGGTCAGTTTAGGAGGGTCCAAAGGTGGGCTAGGAATGGTTGGTTTGAGGATGGTCCGGTCTAGTTTGTGCTAGGATCGAGTTTTTGAGGGCTAGGCGCATTATGGTTTGTTAGATGCAAGTGCAGAAATTTTCCAGCAAGGGGCAGTCGGTTTTAAGTGGTTCAAAATGTCTGGAATTGTGTTGTTTAGTGGCTGGTAGGGTGTGATTAAGTTGTTGTTAAAATTTGAGAAAGTTTGTTTAAGTATCGGGTTGATTCGGGTTAAAACCGGGACCTCGGTCCAAGTTAAAAGTTACAGAACGGGCTCGAAGTTACGTCTAGGAAATGATTATAAATATGGTTTGAGGTGTTTTAAGGAGTTTGGTTGGCTTCAGGTTGGAATTTTGAGGTCCAGCAGTAAAATGGTCAATTGGGGTTTATAGGGGAAAAATGGTCATTTTGCACCCTGGTCGAGTTAGCACTCCTGCAGCGCCCTGATCACAAAATACATGTTTTAAATGTATATGTTATCATGAACATGACTTTTTTATTGAAATTACGAAAAAATATGTTGGATGCTTGATTTTAAGAAAATTTACGTATATGCATGATTTTTATAAGTATTGAATATGATGACATGTTTTCGAAGGAAGGAAGGTGGTTGTGACTAACACGAACACGAACACGAACACGAACATGTAAGGCCAATGCTCAGTGGATCGGTAATACTGTCGCTGATGTCCCCGCCATTGGGTACCGTGGTTATACGTAGATGGATCCATTGACTAGAGCTGATACGAAAGTCACAACTAATGATCTGAATTCAAATAAAGAAAATGAACATGTATATGTTGATATGATGAGATATGTTATGTATACATTTATACCTTGGCATGTTATTTTTAAGTTCATGCTTTTAATATCATGATGTTTATTTTCATTACAATCACTGTTTCATATTATGTATATGTACTTGTTATAACGGTTCAGGTGTGTTGACTCTTTAGACTCACTAGGTGTGAATTGTGCATGTGAGCAGTTTGTTGATGAGGAGACTGGAGGCGCTGAAGACTGAGTAGGCTGAGCTGGGGGTGCACATGTTAACCCGAGGACCTTGCATTTTTCCGCATATTATGATCACGAGTCATGGATGTAAACAATATTTTAAATGTTTTTACATCTCTTTTTACGTTGATGATTTTGATAGATGTTGAGTTTTTTTAAAACAGTAGACTGAGAGATTAATTTCATTTTAAGATTTAATTAATTGCAGTTATTTTTATTCAGTCGTTGGACGACTTTTTTAAATACGTGATTGACTGCTTTTACTTCATGCATATGTTTGAGAATTTCCGAAAAGAACTTTAAAAAAAATATTTATGTAGAATTTTAAGCAGTAGACATTTCAGAAAATGTTAAATGATACAAATCGATGAGATTCAAGAAACACCCACCCTAGCAACAACCAGTCGAAATAGTTCATGCTCCTAGGAGATTTGAAAGGGTCTTGTAACGCTCCAAAAATTTGAAGGTCAACGCAAACCACATGCACACAAGTTACTAAATTCCTTGTGCTTTTCAATTAATTGTTTTAATTGCATGAATTAATTATGTGGTGCATATTGACATGTTTAAAATATATTTTTATGCATGGTTGCATAAAAATGTATTTTTAAAGGATATTCGAGTTGCGATCGAGGAACAGAGACCGATGGATGAAAAATAGAAAATGTTTTTATTTAAATAATTGTTTTTAATTATTTAAAAAATGAGTGATGTTTTTTCATATTTTTGAAAATAAGGTTTTTTGAGGTGATTTTATACGCTGGAGCTTAAATTTTATCGGTGTTGGTTTTTCAACAAAAATTCGAACGTTATGACAACCCGGATAATAAATTCACAAACTTATTAAAACAAAATTATTTTTAATATTTTAATTAAGCACTAATGGGCTCAATTAACATTTCAAATGGGCCTAAGCTTAATTAGTGATTAATTAAACCATATAAAATACAAAACCCTCCCCAAAACCCCATATTTCCCACGCCCCACTCTCCTATCAACCTACAATTCTCTCCATCACAATTCACGGCACACACAACATATTTGGAAGAGAAAGTTTTGAAAATTTCAAGGGCAATTCAAGCTTAGGTTGTTCGTCGTCTTCTTCGATTCGTCAATGTAAAATCGTGCGTTAAAAACGCAAAGGCACACCATACTCTTTCCTTTGCTCATCCATCACACCATAGTATTTGTTTAAACATGTTTTGCATGAAAAATAAGGGACACTTTGTTTTATTTTCGTTCATGCATCAAAGGTGATTTTTAAAGCTTGATTTTTGTACCAAAAAACATGTTTTATAGGTAACTAAAGGGGCTGCCATGAATTAGGATGTTAAGGGGCATGTTTTACACAAGTTTAGGGTCCTAAGAGCACACACCACATGCTGCCAAAATGAACTAAACCAAGCTGGAACAGCCGAGAGAAAATAGGGAAGGGTCGTCGGATATTTTTAAGGCTTGGGTGCTTGTTGTGGTGCATAGGCTCGGTGGCTTTGCATGGGGCCTTGGCGCTTGGCCAGGGTTGGATGGGGCTTGAGGATGGTCAGGGGTGAGGGCCTGGTAGAGTCCTATGGGGCTAGGGCTCATGCTAACTAGTCTGGAAGAGTCCCTGTGTGATGGGACTCTCCACGCGCATGATTCTGGGGTGACCGAGAGTTCCAGAGGCTATGGCTCGGTTGGGGCTGGGCTAGGTGGTCCATCAGGGTCTTAGGGTGATGGGCAGGGGTCGGGCTAGGGGCAGGGGCGGCTGGGTGCGCTGTGACTCGAGCCAAACGCAGAAAACGTGAGGGAAGCACTAGGTTCGTGAGCGGCTGCTTCTGGTACAGGGCTTCGTGCGCCCGGACAGTGGCTGGTATAGGCTTGGCTAGGGTCTGAGTGTGGTCTAGGCTCGGTGAGGGTTAGTGCTGGTAGATGGGTAGGGGGCTGTATGGTTCCCAGAACGAGAAGACACACTAAAGGGGTCAAGGGCAGGAGGTTTTTGAGCGGGCCAGGGCTGGTTATTTGGGCTGGGCTTGGTCAGTAGGGTCCCTAGGTGGGTTGGCTTGGGTTTAACTCGAGGTGGCTGGGGCATGGCTTGACTAAGATAGGAGATGGCTCGGGTTGATCGGTTAAGGGTCAAAACGAAAATTTAAGAACTAAAATTGGAACCATGGGTCCACGGGTGTGGTTCATGGCTCCCAAGGGTTGAATAAATAATCAAAAGATTATGTTTAAAATTTGGGATCAAAATAATGAGTTTTGGATTTATCTGAGATTTAAACGCATCACGAAACGTTAATTAAGGAATTAATTGAAACGCCTAGATTTAAGCTTAATAAAGTTATGAAAAATTATACTTAAGCTCAAATAATTATTAAAAGTCTAAGTTTTTAATTTGAGAATTTTTTATTAAGTTTTGGTTTAATTCGAGATTAAAACACAATAGTATGTTATATTTAAAGAATAATTTAAAAGTCCTCGATTTAAGATAAATAAAAATATGGAAAAAATTAATGTAAGCTTAAATAATTATTTGGGATGGTCTAGAGTCGACGAAATTAAGAAAATGTCAAAAACGTGAAATTTTACGTCTAGGGGTAAAATAGTCATTTGACACCTAGAAATCAGTAAACGTCATGACAGTGCTTTGAATGCTGTTTTATATGCTAATATGATTATTTTAAATGATTATGGATGTTTATGAATTTTTATAATGTTAATATGCTTATTTTAAATGTTTATGATTTAGTATGTCAAAATGTTATTTTAAATGTTATGATTTAATATGTTGGTTTTAAATGATTATGTATTTTATGATTTAATATGTTATGATTTATTATTTTAAATGTTTATGGGTTTTTATGATAAAACGAAAAAGTTAAAAGATATGTTGCATGCTTGGTTTAAAAGAAAAACGTTATATTCATATTTAATTTTTATAAAGTGATGAAATTACGAAATGTTGAAGGAAATGAAGTAATTGTGACTAATACGATGATATGTTGGAGATATCGTGAGGGTTATGGTCCCAGTAGGAGCCCGACGATCATGTTTCCATTGATACGATTACGATGATATGATGATATGAATGGGGATATCGTGAGAGAAAAGGTCCCAGAGAGAGAAAAGGCCCCAGAGGGAGCCCATTCGTCGGAGAAGGCCCCAGAGGGAGCCTGTCTATGACAGAAGGCCCCAAAGGGAGCCCGACGATCGTATTTCCATACGAGGATATGATAGGCCAAGGCTCAGTTGACCAGTGATAGTTTTGCTGGTGTCCCCGCCGCCAGTACTGTGGTTACATGTAGATTAATCCATCGCCCAACACGTAGACGTAGATGAACACGAAAGTCACAATTAACGATCTGAATTTAACGAAAGGAAAAAGTAATACGTATATGTTGATGATAATATGAATACATATATGTTGATGATGATATGAATATGAATATGTTTATGATGATATGAAAACATTTATGCAAATGTTTATGAAAATATTTACGAACAGGTTTGTATTTAAAGTTTATGCATAACGAAAATGTTTACGAAAATGTTCATGTTTAAAGTTTACGCATCTTCATGAAAACGATATTTTAAGTACAAGTATTTTGACGGTGCATGTGATCTGTATATGTAGTACTGTTATCAAGATTATGGTGTGTTAAGTCTTTAGACTCACTAGGTGTGATTGATGCAGGTGATATTGATTATGAATATGATAATGGAGTTCTTGATGGTTGACTTTGCTGGACTGAATGTGCACATAACCCGAAGACCGACGCTATTTTTCCGCACTTGTTATGATTTATGATTTTAAGTTATGTTAAAGATATTTTTTGACTTTTATTTATGTTATGAGAGATTTTTGAGAGGTTATAGTATGGGCTATACTTTTCAAATAACTTTTTTAGGTTTGGTAAAATGTTTAACTATTTTATGATTCAAGCTATTCTCCTTTGGGTTTTTAAATGTTAGTTGGTTGTTTTATTTTTAAAATGGTACAAGGTATTTTTAAATTATGTATATATTTGTATATTTTGAATTATGGAGATAAAAAAAAAAATTTCTAGCATATTTTAAGAAAATGAATAGCAAACGTTTTAGGTCTCAAGGCCATTTATGAGGACTTCTTGAAGAGAGCCAAGATGAGTCCAATTCTGGATGTGATCCAAAATTTCGGAGAAACAATATCTGATTTTGATTCATCAAAATAGCTTGAATCCATGCAGTCCGAGATGAACACCTGGTGTATTCGAACCAAGTATGGTCCTTAGTAAAACCCTGATCCATTGCATTGGAAAGTCGTTATTTTTAAGTACTTGAGAAAAACTAAAAATTTGTTCATGGTATGTGAGGGTGAATCATTAGAATGGCAAGGCTAAAATTCTAACTTCCAATCAGATGTGGATTATTCTAAATCAACCTATAGATTTGTATTAAAGCTCAATGGTGATGATATCTCTGGGAAGAGTTTTGTGAAAGATGCCACAATAGATTCAACCACTGAAGTCGAATACATTGTTACTTTGGCTGCAGCAAAAGAGGCTGTTTGGATAAGGAATTTTTTCCAAGATTTGGGCGTAACTTCAATTGGAGTTGATCCAGTTTCAGTGTATTGCGACAAAACTGGTGCCGTTGAACAAGTAAAAGAGTCAAGGTCTATCAGTGATCCAAACATATATTGAGGTAGTTCTACATCATCCAAGAGATCGTGAGAAAATGAGACATTTTGTTAGAGAGAGTTGCCTCTGCTGATAGCATTGATGATCCACTTATGAAATCCTTGGCATGACCACTGTTCGACAAAAATCGTGAAACATTGAGTTTGAGATCTATGGGTAATCGACTATAGGGCAAGTGAGAGATTGTTAGAGTAGGTGCTCAACGAGCCAACTTGTAGCATGAGCTTTATCGAATCTCATGTAAAACAGAATATTTGTTTTAATAATATTTTATAATTTTATCCAATTATGACATTCACTTTATTTGTATACCAATATAAGCTGTATAAATAATGACCTTGAATATACTATGATACTATGAGGTCGTACATATGATGACGATCATGAAATTCATTCATAAATTATTGTATATTCTAAATATATTTATAGTCAATTCAACAGTCTAAAAGGGGGACAAAGGCCGCTCGAACTCTAGATGAGCGTATATGATGGTGTACTATTTTTCATTGGTAGGGATATGTTGATGCCAAAACATGTAGATAAGTGATCTTATGATGAATCACTGAACAACCCTTCATCAGATTTTCTAAATAATTATCACTTATTGAGTGGATTAAGTCTGCGGTTATAGTTTTACACCATTAGTCATTTGACTCGGGACAACATAGACTCTATTTCTATTTTTTATTAGATGAAAAAGAAATATATCATAAGAGTCTACGTGTCACGAGGGTCATCAGGCAAAAAGAAAAGTTCATACCCTTGTTGCCTGATGACCCTCGGGACAACATAGAGACTCTATTTCTATTTTTTATTAGATGAAAAAGAAAATGCACTCAGCCTTGTTGCCTGATGACCCTCGTGAAGTCGTAAAAGAAATATATTTATATATACTATATATGATACTTGAGTCATAATAAAACCAAAATAATGTCTTGATATAATTTTAGAATCCCAAAAATATCTCTATTTCTTAGCCACTATTTCTATTTTTTATTAGATGAAAAATTAAATTTATGTAAAATAAATCTAAAAAATTATTAAAAATCAAAACATTTAAAATTTTATTTTAATTTTTCAATTTTCATTTCACTTTTTTTTTAAAAAAACAAAAGTACTTATATATATATAAAAAAATTGAATGGCATACGCACAATGCGTGCTATAAGACTAATTATCATAAAATTAGACACAAAAAAAAATGTTAGGTAGCTTGTATACATAAATAATCAGAGACCACACGCTAGGTAGGGTTTTTTTCATTAATAATTTAAATTTTTTTGAATTAAAAAATAATGTAAAAAATTTTTTTTGCACTTTTACTGCAATCCATGCTTACAAAGCACGGACTATGCTCAACATGAGCATAGTCCGTGCTTTGTAAGCACGGACACTGGCTCCATGTTAGAGCGTCCACGCTTACGAAGCGCGGATGCTCCAACGTGGAGCTGTCCGTGCTCACCAAGCACAGACACTCCAACGTGGAGGCAGTGTCCGTGCTTAGAAAGCACAGACTCTGTATTTTTTTATGTCTTTCTCTTTTTTCGATGCATTATTGTCCATTCATTTCGTTCAGCGTCCATTCATTTCATTCAGCTTTCACGTGAAAATTTCACGTGAACGTAAATAATTTAAATCTAAACAGTCATTCCTCCGTTCTTCGTGTATATAATTTCTCATAAATTCGACGAATGAGTTATCAATTTCCCCTTCATTTTTCTCTCAAATTTCATTGGTAAAATGTCTAACATCGATGTACTCTTATATTTTGGTGGTCATGTTGTTATCGATAATGGATCGATTGAATATAGCATTCCATTTGTTAGACCGATACGAGTATTATGATCTATTAATTTGTTGGAGTTGGTTGAAGTTGTGTATAAAATATTAGGAATCGATCCAACGAATTTTTCTCTGAAGTTGTCAACAAAATATTCATTCATGGAGAGATCATCTTGGCATGAAATTCAAGTCAATCTCGTTGATGATGATGCTTTACAGTTTTGTAATGCAATGTGACAATATGCATGTGTTGCATTTATACGTGGAAGCAAATTCAATTGAGCATCATGTTGGATTTGATGATCCTGAATCCTACGTTCCACATGCATCCGATTCAGGTTTCAATAACCAACCCGGTAGTTCTACATATGGTGGTTTCCAGGATCAAGACTCTTATGTTCCACAGGTTACTAAAGGACTCGGTGCTATAAATTTCGATGATGTAAGTGGGTCTTGGGATCAATATATCAATGTCTTGTCGGAACAAAATCATGCTCCATATTGGCAGAATCCAACATTACATACGAGTGCTCGTTGTTCGGATCTGGCCACTAATGATGATATTTGGAGGACTGATTCTGAACCCGATATGTCATATAGCGAGTCTGAAGAAGAAGAAGAAGAAGAAGAAGAAGAAGAAGTGAATGATGATGATGAAGTGAATACTTTTACAAATCTTGATGAGGGGACATCATCTCGACAACAACCTCGTGCCACTTTACAGAAGCAGACCGTACCATTTCTTTCAAACACTTCTGAAATGGCATCATTTTTCAATAAATTTTTTGGTGAAGAGCCTCCTGATTCTGTCGATGTATCTTCGGGAGTGCAAACAAGCTATTACAATTCGGATAGAGGTGAATTATGCGTTAATATGTTATTTAAAGATAAGAATGATCTTATTGAATCTGTGAAAGATTATTCAATCAGAGTGATCAGGTGTGAGTACCGTGTCGTGGATAGCACACGCATTTTGTGGAAGTTACGTTGCAAAAATAATTCTTCTACGGTGTCGATGGGGACTGGGCGCTTCTTTGAAGGCCAAGACTTGTTATTGGAAAATAACAAAACATGGCGGGCCTCACACATTTATATCTACCTCTGTTGGAATAGACCATAAGAATTTGAACAGTGATATGGTGGCACATACGCTATTGGGAGTTGTTCGCTGTGATCCTTCATACGAGATTAAGTATATCATCGAAAATGTGAAAGATAAATATGAATATCAAATCTCTTACACAAAGGCATGGCGAAGTTTGAAACGTGCTATGGAAATTTCTTATGGTACATGGGAGAGCTCCGTTCAATTACTTCCGAAATATATGTGTGCTTTGTCCAAATATAAGCTGGGAACAGTTGTGGAGTGGAAGCATCTCAGAGCCAACACTGAACTATGTTTTCTGGGCATTCAGGTCGTGCGTTGATGGGTTTCGGCATTGTCGGAAAATAATTATTGTCGATGGTACACACTTGTATACCGAATACAAGCACAAAATGTTGATCGGTGTCACTCTGGATGGGAACAATCAGGTTCTACCGCTAGCATTTGCTATTGTGGATGAAGAAACAACAGATTCTTGGAAATGGTTCTTGGAGAACCTAGGAAGACATGTTGTTCGTGGTGAAAATGGTGTGTGTCTTATTTCTAATAGGCATAAGGGAATCGTGCGTGCAACTGAAGATCTACCATATTTTCAACCTCCTTACGGTGTGCATCGTTTTTGTTTGAGACATGTTTGTTCAAACTTTAACGCTAAATTCAAAGACGTGCATTTGAAAGATTTATGCTGGGCGGCAGGCACACAAAATCAAATTTGTAAGTTTGAAGCAATAATGGAGGCAATCAAGCAAAAAAACATTTTGGCGCACCGATATTTGGCTGGAATTGCGAAAGAAAAATGGAGTTTGGCTCATGACGGTGGTTGACGTCGTGGGGTGATGACAACCAATATGTCGGAGTGTTTAAATAGTGTGTTGAAAGGTGCTCGTAGACTTCCTATATCTGCCATAGTACACTTGACACTTCTGAGGTGTGTACAATATTTCATTGAACGTATGACAAGAGGTGGTCGTATGGATCAGGAAAATCAGCTGTGGTCAGATTATGCATATCGGAAGTATGAGAAATGGGCGAGAAAATCTAGTGAGCATCGTGTTGCCAAATACGATGTACGTGAGCAAATTGCTTCGGTTGCAACTGTTGGAAGACCAAGTGGTGGCCAACATATGCAGGTGGTGAAGTTATCAACGAGTGATTGTTCATGGGGGAAATGGACAATTTTTGCCATCCCATGTTCCCATGCTATTTGCACCGCTAAGTGGCACTCCTTAGATCCTACGACACTTGTGCAGCCATGGTATAACATAGCTGAGTACTTAGCAACGTACGAGGGGTGTTGACCCATGAACAAGTCAACTTGAACTACAATGAACATTTCGCCTATGTCGAGTCCATGATGCACACAATGCTAATCCACAGGGGTGTTGACCCAGGGACCATCCTCCCACGTTCGCCTTTCATTCTTCCGTTCCATTTTTAGTATGACTATCAGCAGCAAGGGGATGCATCATGATTACCACCACCAGAAAATGAAGAGGATGAGTCGTGATCAACGATTCATGATGCTAGCTGAATGAGGCATGAGATCTCATGCTTTTCTTTGTTTATGATTGTACCTTGGAGACATTGCATGTACTAGAATTTGAGGTTCTTTAATTTTAATTTACTTCTCGCGGATAAGCACGAAACAAAGAAGAATAACAAATTTGAGGACAGGGACGCCACTTATGTTTTTTTTATCTTATCTTTTGCTTGTGTATTTTCTTGAATTGATATGTGTATTTGTTAAAACATTTTTTGGACGTGTTTGTTTATATGTTTGATTTCAACTTTATTTAATTGTGTATCTTTGTTTTTATTCGGAACTTCTGATTTTGTTCATCTTATCTTTCGTTTATCTTTCGCTTATGATCAATATACTGTATAAATAATAAAATTTTGACGTTACAACAATGCAAACGGTACAACAATATAAATGATATAGTTACAGTTAAATCGAAGAATCATCGTCATAATTACAATGATACAAATGGCTCCCTGTTCCACAATCAGGTGGATTGCGTCTTCTCGTCCATCTACACAATCCTACATCTTCAGGATTTTCCTCGTTCGAGTAACCTGGAAAAGTGATAGGTGAAATAAAATTCCTCTGTGGTCGAATGTCATGCATAAGATACCGAGGATCAATATTAAGCAAATTTGTAAAACTTCGCATGTTCGACCAAGACGGAGTTTGAAAATCCTGCTGACCAAACGAAAAAAAGTCAGCAATCCCTGAATCACTGAAAAACCCAGGTTGAGTAGTAGAGGTTCCTGCAATGTTCAAATCAGTTGCCGGAAGAGTAGTAGAGGTTCCTGCAAACCCACTTGGTTGCCTAACCATATCACTTCCCCACCCGAATAATGACTGATGCGAAAAAGGAGAAGGCGTACAGAAATTTTGCTGGACATTTAATTGTCCTGCAAAAGCATTGTACGGGTATGGTTGAAAACCAACGACATTAACTGTAGGTGATATGGTGCGTACAATTATTCGATTGCACCATTGGAAGTAGTCTTCGTTAGTTTGTATCGATCGCCTGTGTCGTACCCCTTTAGCAACATACCTCAACCTACTATTCCACAACTCAATTGAATTTTGATGATAATCTTTCCAATTGATGTTTCGATGACCTATTCTCGTTATATTATGCATATCATCATTGTCGACGGCAGACACTGGAATTGATTGTCGTCTTCGGAATTGTCGCATCATCCGATTAGGACGATGCATCTCCACGATGTCAAAGCAAATAAGGGGACAAACACATCGCCAAAATTTGTTGTCGTATGAATCAATAATCGTCTATACATCTATGTCATTCTTCTGATAAACGATCCAATTAAACTGTAAAAAATATAAATGTTCAAATTAAAAATTTATTTAATCAAAACAAAAATAATCTTCATGTAATCACTATTAAATATTAAAATTGCATAATACCTCATTATGATTAATACGATCTAGAGAATCTCTTATAATTCTTACAGCATGTGTTGGCGAATGTGTGCAACTAAATCCAATTTTCCACCAACAATTTAACAAAAACAATTACATATCAAAAAATTATAAGAGATATATTTGATATTACCACAATAATTTTTTAATATTACCGTGCACCATATGGAGAAACTGAAATAATAGCATCTAGATCAATGGGAGGTACAACTAATGTTAACCCATCTCGGTCGGGGTTAGCACATTTAATCCTGCTCCATGCTCATATCTGCTTATAATAATAAATATAGATCAACAAAAATAACAAAAACATTGTGTTAAATAATCACATTACATTAATTATACCTGCAGGATATATAAAGGTCCAGCCATTGTAGTCTTCTCTATATGTGACGCGTTACACAACTCACGGTATAGAAATGCTAGAACTGCACTACCCCAACTATAAGACTTCACGTTATCAATATCCTGTACCAGTTGCAAAAATATTAGTCTAGCAGACCCTCTTTGATAGTCGGGGAATATTATTCCTCCAATAATCATTAACGCTACACAACGGGTATATTTGACAACATCTACTTCTGAAGTATCATCATTAACAAGGTTAGACATGCAATGATTGTGTAGTGCAATCATAGACAAATGACCACCTTTCAAATGTTTTGATGCAGGCACAAATCCCAAAAAATCCAAACAGATGTGTTGTCATTCCTCAACTTTATGTGACACATATATTCTAGTGACTGCTTCACCATCAATTGTTAGACCACAAATTATTGAAACATCTTGTAACGTGACTGTTGTTTCACCACTTTTAAAATGAAACGTATGTGTCTCGCGTCGTCAGCGTTCAACAAAAGCAGTAATAAAATGATTATCAAAAACTTGGGAGCCACATTCTAAAACTCCATAGAAATCCATATGATTTAAATATGCAAGTACATGATTGTGTATATAATTATCAGTGTATATCTTCCATATCAAACTTTCTGACCTCGATTATCTGTCATTCTGAACTAAATTTTTGATCTTCTAAACTTTGTTCAACGGTAAGCAACGATCTCAAAAGTTGTTTGGTGACGAAGAAAGAAATTGTAACGATGGAAGAAATTGCAATATAGAGCAGGAGCAGCGAAAATGGAAGGAAATGAAAATGGAAGGGTGAGGAAGTAGGGGAGAGTGAAAGAAATGAGTGCGGAGGGATAAGATAAGAAGTGTGAGGAAATGGGATACACACGAGCACGGACCATGCTCCGCGTACTCATGGTCCGTGCTTCGTAAGAATGGATTGAAGTATTTTTGAAATCTTTTTTTTAAAATTATTTTTGAGATATATTTTAAAATTTAAATTATTAATAAAAAAACCCCGCTAGTTACATAAAAGTAATTTTGTATGTATTTATGTTATATTATATTGTTAAATTTGAGCACCACGTATTAACTAATTTTGAGATGTCAACGTGATATCAAAATTTCTTTACATTTCATAATATTTGTTACGTAACTTTGCTGGTGTAATTTTATTAGTAATTTTTGTACATCTCTCTATCTTTTTTCGATTTTTCCTTAATTTATCTAAATGTCGAAACTATTTCAGTAAAACTTACCTAATCATTAATCTATAAGTATCATATCCTAATAAAATAAGTTGTATTTTTACTCAAAAATCATCAACACAAAAAAAAATTAATATGACATGAATCGTACACCACGAAACACTAGTAACATAATAATTATATTATATGTCATATTAAAATTTATTGTTACTGTAATTAAAGAATTTTTTATTGTTAGTAATTGAGATTTATTAAAACACAAATAAATATTTTTTATATTTTATTCATTGGATTCATATTTCGTAAATAAATAAATTTATTATCTAGAGTATTCTAACAATATATTATTTATGATATATAACGTGAGTTTTGTTAAATTTAATATTTATCAATTCTCACGACTATTTAATTATTTAATAAAATATTTAATTTTGGGTGATTGGTAAAAGATTTGAGTAAAATAATTTCATATAAAATAAATTTTATCCATTTTTTAATTAAAAAAAATTAATCTAATTTCAAATCATATAGTTTAATGACTTTAAAAAGTGATCCATTAATATTGGGCTACATTTAAGAAACACAATCATGGGCCAATTTCCAACTAAATTGGGCCCATTGAAATTAAAAGTAATGTACATTTTGTCCTAGTCAGTTTTTTTAGGTCAATCAATGTATTTATTGTTGGAACTTTGTGGGAGAATGATGTAATAAATGTTTGTATAATTCGCGAGAAAAATATATGGAAGTATGAGAATATAGTCGAGGCAAGAATTGAATTTTTTCTTCGTAACGATATTGTTTTGAGGGTCTTTAAATAAAAATTTGCATCTATAATTTTAGCTAGTTTCGTCTTGTATGATGAGTTGTTAAGTAACATACAAATCCTCTATCTCATACGGATCTACTTATGACATGTTGTCACTCAACGAAAAAATTCTTTAGAAGATTAAAACTTGAATGTCGCCTTCGTCTTTTAACATTACAATTATTTTCTCGTTAATTTGAAATTTGTTTCCCAACAAATCAAACACAAGGATAATTTTTTTGCAAAATAATTTGTTTTCATCTAAAACAAATCTATTTAAACTTTTGGTCAAATTTGAGTGCAATAATCTACTTGGAAATCAAATTCGAACTTACTTGAATACACAACAAAGTAGCAAAATATTCACTACACAACCTTTTCATAACTTTTTTATACATGTCTTGGACATTTAACTTGGTAACCAACAACAAGTACCTAAGTTTATTCTTGGATTCAGATATGGTGATGGGTTTTGAACTTAACTTTCATTCATAACAGGTTTCAATCTTCGACTCTAGAATTCCTTCAACAAAGCAAACCCACCCCTTGGCCAACCATTTCGAGATTTTCCTCGTGTACCATGTTTTTTAAAGTGACACTAAGTGATTTCCTTCCAAACACTTGTTTTTGATTTCCTCGGCAACAAGCATTTTCTAGCCTTTTTTTTTCCTTGTATGACTTCTTGTCATCTATGGTTTTCGTTTTTTGAAGGGCTTCTTCTCATCCTTCTTAAGCCCATTATAATCAGATGTAAAGTGGTCTTTCTTGCCACAGTTAAAACAAGCTTGATTGTCATTAGCTTGATTTTTTTTACGAATTGAATAATTGAATTTAAATTGATTTTTCTTCATAAATTTACTGAACCTCTTGACAAACAGAGACATAGCCTTATTGATTATATGTTCTGTAGATTTCGGGTTGGATGAATCGTTGGATGAATCTTCTTTAGTGGTAAAGGCAGCAGAAGTGGTAGTTATGGCTTTTTTGACTGGGAGTGTATNCACCTAAGTTTATTCTTGGATTCGGATATGGTGATGGGTTTTAAACTTAACTTTCATTCATAACAGGTTTCAATCTTCGACTCTAGAATTCCTTCAACAAAGCAAACCCCTCTTGGCCAACCTTTTCGAGATTTTCCTCGTGTATCATGTTCTTTAAAGTGACACTAAGAGATTTCCTTCCAAACACTTGTTTTGATTTCCTCAGCAACAAGCATTTTCTAGCCTTTTTTTTCCTTGTTTGACTTCTTGTCATCTATGGTTTTCGTTTTTTCGAAGGCTTCTTCTCATCCTTCTTAAGCCCATTATAATCAGATGTAAAGTGGTCTTTCTTGCCACAGTTAAAGCAAGCTTGATTGTCATTAGCTTGATTTTTTTTTACGAATTGAATAATCGAATTTGAATTGATTTTTCTTCATAAATTTACCGAACCTCTTGACAAACAAAGACATAGCTTTATTGATTATATGTTCTGTAGATTTCGGGTTGGATGACTCTTCTTTAGTGGTTAAGGCAGCAGAAGTGGTAGTTATGGCTTTTTTGACTGGGAGTGTATGAATCTTCCTCAATCATGATACCTATATCAAACTCATAAACTTTAAGATCAACAATAGATCATGCATCTCGAGCTTGTTGAGGTCTTTGGATTCTCTCATAGTCAATGTCTTTAAAAAATCTCTATTAACCTCCAAATCAAGTTCATGGGTAATATACTACCTGCCAAAAGCGGAAAGTTCAATGACAATGATACTAAACTGTTCATCAAATTCATTTAATGATTGCAAATGTTTCATTTTAGCATGATCAAAATTTTTTTTCTAGCAAGTGTGCGCTTGTTTTCCTTAATTTGGTCATTCTATTCACATAACTGATTCAATTTTCCCATATAAACATTATCATTGTTTACTTTCTTCTTGTCTTTGATAGTCCACTCAGACCGGTGCTTTTCCACAATTTGAGCCCCACCCTTAGTTATTGCAATAACAATGTTTTCTTTGAGGATCTTCATAACATCATATGTGATGACATTAAACATATAATCATCTTGAGCAGATAAATATGCATGCATACTTATTTTCCAATCGTCATAATTTTCATTAAAAAAACATATGAATCCTGTTAAATGAAGCCTTTTGGATATGAATTTCAAAGTAAAAAAAAAAAACACACACCATTTTCATATCGCTTTATAGGATAGAAAATGTGTTTAGAGGAGAGTGAATAAACAATTTAAAATTTTCTCGAAAACTTGAACTGTCCTCAAGTTGGCATTAATAATTTAGCTATCAGCTTTTTTTCTTGACGAGCTAGATGCAGATGAGCACTTGAAAAATCTATTTTCAAAGTGTGGAAAGGTCCAACCAGATCTAATGAATATTTATATTTGTTTAACTTCAAAGTAAACAAGTTGAGCTTGTAAAGAAAATATAGAAATAAGTAACACAAATAGTTTTATGTACGTTTGAAGGTTGGATCCTTCTACATCTCTCATTCTCTACTTAGGAATGAATTCACTGGAAAATTTTGGTTTTACAATGACTTGTAACAACCCACTTCAGTCCAAGACTGATTCATTGTTTAACTAAAATTCATAGTACAAGAACAAACTCTTCCTGTATGAATCCGTCGATTCAATAGTTAATAAACACAAACAAATAGCTTGATAAAGACAACTTGAGTGTTTGAATAATATAGAGAGATCATTGATCATATAAGTATGCTCAGGTCTTGATAATAGAAAATGCTTGAAAATTTGGATAAATCTTGTATGATTCGGTGAGTTCATAACTTTAAAATGAATGTGAGTAATCTCTTTTTATAGTCGAACTTCTTCCAATGTTCAAATTGTTGTAACGTTCAACTTTTTCTTTAGCCGACACAAAAGTGATCAGCCTTTTGTCTCATTTATGTTTATATCATGCCATAATAAATGTTACTTGACATCTATCAAAATATGATAATTAATTGGTCATATTAAGAGAAATTCTTGATCTACCGTGTATGATTGGTTAATAGATCAACTAAAATTTCTAGCTGATATGTGGAAAAAAGTGACTAGTCTTATAAGTATAGGGGTGAGCAAGATTTCGGTTAAACCGAATTAACCGACCGAAACGAGCCAATTCGAAAATTCGGTTCGGTTATTTCGAAAATTCAGTTTTTAAATTTAAAAAAATTCGGTTATATCGGTTAATTCGGTTCTGTTACGGTTTTTAAAATTTTAAAATCGTTTAACCGAATCAGCCGATATAATAAATACTATCATTTAATAAATTTTTATTATTTATCAAATTTTATATATTTTTAAATTTTTAATTTTAAAATCAACCCTAATTCTAATCTAATTCTAAACACCTTGGTTATCTAGTTCTCATTTCTCTATTCTCCACTCTTGACTTCATCTGCCGCCCACCCATCTCTCGTCATCGGTCGAGACGCTGCCCGACCATGTTATGTTATTTTATAAAAAAACATGTATTAATTGTGTTCAAACAAAACTTATACATTTGTGATGTGTGTGATTTTATGTTTTTATGCATTTGTGTAGATTGTAGTATTCAAGAAAAATTACATATATAATTAAAGTTAAACCACAAATTTTTTTAAAGCTAATCGGTCACCGACCTAATTAACCGATTTTTAATTCGATTCGATTTTCATCGGTTATGAAAATTAAATCGGTCAGTTCAGTTATGGATAAATATTTCGGTTCGGTTCGGTTATGGCTACCGAACCGACCGAATGCTCACTCCTATATATGTATACCAGTTGGAGACCAATATGTAGCTAGAACATCTTATCTTGAAACTTGAGGGCAGCTAGATTTTTATAAAGGTTGTAAGACTAGAATTTAGAGTGTCTAGTTGGTCTGACATGAAGTTCTGCTAGAATCTTGATATAGAGGCAATCTATCTTGAGATCAAGGCATCCAGATCGAAACCTGTCAATACAATAAAATAATAGACGAATCATAAAACAACTTGATATTATTTATTATCACTAAAATTTAAGGATTACAATTTTAATCTAACATTTATATTATCAATTATAAAAATTTTAGATTTTATATAAAGAAATAGATTTAATATGATAAAACTGAATAGACAAAAAATATGTCAGGTGTCTTATATACATTAATAATGGAACCACACATTAGGTACATATTAGTAATTTTTTATGCATGACATAAGAGTCGTTTGATGCTTGGATATATATTGAATTTTTTTTGTAAAACAATTTTTATCTAAAAAATCTTTATATTTTATTTAATTTTTTTTAAAAAAAATGTGTGATAAATTTTTTTATGTTACGTGTAATATAGTCATTTAAAAAGTAAAAGTATATAGAAAAAGATAAACAAATATTATATTAGGATATCATAATCATATATGATATACAAATTTACTAAAATAAGTTTTTATTATATTTTTTATGAAATTAAAGTGGAATATTTTTGTAATTTGAGAAGAATATATTTTTTGTTTATCAAAAACATATCATATATCGGTGTCACTAAGGCGGAGTTAATATCTTGATTCAGTATAGCAAAAATATACTATAATTAACAAACTAAGAAATATATATGAATTTTCTATTCAATTAATTATTAAGCATCATAAAATAATTATTTTACAACTAACATTTTCAAGTCTTTGTATTTTGAAACTTGTACTATATCTTCATTATAACTATTAAAAATATTTCTTTTTCTAAATAGACAAGGAATTTATCAGTTATAGTGTACATCTCAAATGTATCCTCACACAAGGGCTTGTGCTATCAACTAGCTGATTTCTTCATGCTAACTGCTCATGCTTTAAATCCTCTTCAAAAGCTCTTGTTTGATCTTCTAGATGTATTTATAAGCCCCAACAATGATATATACGTTAGACACAAGAATATGATCGTTTGAAAAGTTTCTGTACTGTTTCTGATATTGCAACGGTCAAATTCACCTCGCTTGACTTTTTCCCGACTGGTCAACTTTATTGGTCATTCAGTTCAACTGGTCTGGTTCAGTTTAGCTGGTCCGGTTCATTTTCAGCTGGTCTGGTTCAGTTGGTCAGCAGCTAGTTCGGTTCAGTTCATTTGGTCAGCTGCTAGTTCAGTTCAGTTGAGTTAGTCAGCAGCTAGTTTAGTTCAGTTGAGTTGGTCAGCAGCTGGTTCATTTCAGTTCAGCTAGTTAGTAGCTGGTTCAGTTCAGTTCAGTTGGTCAGCTGCTGGTTCGGCCTAGCTAATTTCAATTTGTGCAAAACTAGTAGATTCATCGCCATTTATCAGAATCTTAAGCTTCGATTCTGACTTTGACTTCTGAATATGATTTGTAGATCATCATCTTATCTTTTCAACGCATACTTAATCGCTTCATTTTGATAACCGAGCTGAGAGATATGACCAAAATACCGCAGCTGCTCAAACCCAACTGATTGCTGTCTTCGTGCGATCTGTTACGATCAATTTGACCTAGATAACATCCGAATTTGCCCAACTGACGTGAATTAAGGCTTGTTCTAAATTGAGTTTTCTGATCAATTCAGTTGGTGGATTGTCATTTGAATCATCCATCTGATAGATATCTTCAAAACACCGAAGCTCGCCAGAAATTCAGTTTCAATTTGCTTCTTGTGTTTGCAACTTCACACATGAGTAAATATGTTAGAAATACAATAACAAGTTTTGTTAACATCAAAATCATGATTGCGAACATGAAATGTTCCAACAATCTCTCCTTTTTTGATGATCACAAAACTTGGATAAACAATCAATTCAACTAACAGATTTGGACAAAACTCAAAACATGAAAGTTTCAGTACTATGTATTATCTTTCTAATGAAATTGGTTTTATTTCATTTGAACTAATACTCATATAATCATGCCAAAAACCGTAACATGTGTCATTTCTCTATTGCGGTTCAGCATACTTTTCAAACACAAATCAATTACTACCACAATATTTCATTATCACAACATATCTTCTCAATTTCATTGTCAATTATATACTTCGTACACTTAATAATATGACAATTTCATGAATTATCGAGAATCAAAATATGATTTACGATAATACGATACGAGGTCCTTACAGTACATATGATGACGATCATGAAATTCATTCATAAGTTATTGAATATTCTAAATATGTTTATAGTCAATTCAACAGTCTAAAAGGGGGACAAAGTCCGCTCGAACTCTAGATGAGCGTATATGATGGTGTACTATGTTTCATTCTAGGGATATGGAAATGCCAAAACATGTAGATGAGTGATCTTATGATGAATCACTGAACAACCATTCATCAGATTTTCTAAATAATTATCACTTATCGAGTGGATTCAGTCTGCGGTTATAGTTTTACACGATTAGTCATTTGACTCGGGACAACATAGTCTCTATATACTAGCACTGAACTTTGCTTAATTTACGACTCCACGAGTGTCATTAGTGCAATTTCGACATACATAGGAGACGATTCACTGTAGTAGGAGATTCACCTCTCACTTATGGGTATGAATATCCTATTCGATATGATTAATTAATGGTGCAATAATTATCTGGTCAGAGTATGAGTTGTGCTCTAAGGAAAAATGTTCTTTTAGTTACACACACGATGCCACTATGATTACTTAGAGATATATCACATCGTTGTGAATTCATTTTCAACTCTAGCTCGATATACCTATTATTGCAGATTTGATTAAGATGTATGAGTTGAATGGAGCATATTATACACTAACAGTAACTTATTGGTTCTTGTAGGCACTATCAGTGATACCTAAGGGACGTGACAATGCCACTAGAAGTTCTTACAATGATCCGATGGGTGTAGTCAAACTTTACTTCTGACTTTTTTTATCAATGTATTTGTGAAAAGAATGAGGCTAGTTAGGTTAAGCTCGAGTAAGGACAAATGTTGTCTTGTATTATGTTGCATGTTTTCTTAATTGCTTGCAAGTGCACAACGTCAAGTTATAATAAAATGTATTTTTGAGTACAAGTGTCGATCCCACGAGGATTATATATATAAATGTATATTAATGCTTGTAATTAAAATAGTCTCAATTTTATTTAGAAAAATTGATTAAATGATTTGTTTGTAAGAATAACTAAATTGACAAAAGATTTGAATAAAATATCACAACAAACTTGTTCAAATAACAATAGAATAAAAGATCTAGAGGTCCGATTTCACGCAACTATCCACCATGTGTTATTTTGTGTAGCTATATTATAAATGTCATTCTTATTCATTAGCCAAGAATTCTAAATTCTCTACTCCATCTTCCGATTGCTAAGTAGATACTAATTATCTAACAAAAGATTGTAACGTCCCCGTCAACAATCTAAAATTAAATAACACAATAAGCACTAATTTCTCTTAATGGCTTCAATAGCAATATATGTCCTCCCGAACTCTATAAATACCATCGATGTATTTTTCCCTTTCTTGTTTATAAAATCCCTTTTCCAAGTGATAACTTATAAACATAAGAATCATTCAAGATATGGCCAGTAAAATGAAAGCGTTAAGATTGGAAAAATACAAATGAACAATAACGAAAACTTATATAGCATAATTCATAAATCCCAACACATGGTTTCTAGTTTTGTTCCATCTTTCCTCTAGACACAAGAATTAGTTCATAATAATAATACAAACAACACAACAACACATGAATCTTAAACAAGACATATCAAATAAAAATAAAGAAAGAAGAACTTAGAACAAGAGTGTGGAGTGCAGGTTATTTCTCTCCAAAGTGTGCAAGAAATCTCCTAAGAATGATGAATTTGAGCTTTGAACTTCTTTGTAGCCTCCTCTCCTCTCCTTTGCTCCCTTCCTACCCTAGATAGTAAATAATAGAAGCCTCTTATAGTCCTAGGCAAGTCTTTGCACGCAAAACACAAAAGTCCTCAACTCCCATGCGCAGCACACCAAAAATCAGCATTTTCCGGACTTTGTCTGTCAACGACCGCGGGTGCGCTATAACACAGACCGCGGGTGCGGTCTTGTTTCGGGGAAACTTTAATCCCCAAGCTACGAAGACCGCAGGTGCGGTGCAACATGGACCGCGGGTGCGGTAATGCTTCGGCAGAAATTTCTAAAATTGCTTTTCATGGACCGCGGGTGCGGTGCCATTTCTAGCGCGGGTGCGGTTTATTCTCGGAAATTTTCATCTTTTGTACTTTCCAATTCAACACTTTTACTACTCCAATTTCTCATTCTAAGCTTCCAAACTACAACAACAAAAACAACAACAAATCACATAAAACCTGCTCAAGAATCACAAAATTCTAAGTTAAAAACAAGTAATAAAAGTACAATAAATTGCACTTATCATATTACATGAAGTTGTAAACACCTGACTAACTGTATCCTTGAATCACTAAATATTTATTTTAAAAATATTTAAATTTTCTCTATGTATTGGATGTGAGAAAATGATACTCCAACATTTTAGTGGCATCATTATCAATTAACAAAATTCTATATTCAATCTTAAATTTTGCATGCATGTATTAAAAGTTTTTTTAGTTGGATTTTAAGCTAATTATATTATTAAAATTTTAGATTTTATATAAAGAAATATCTTTATAACTTTTTTTTTTAAAATGTACTATATATAATACTTGAGTCATAATAGAACCAAAATAATGTCTATTGATATAATTTTAGAATCCCAAAAATATCTCTATTTTTTAGCCACTATTTCTATTTTTTATTAGATAAAAAATTAAATTTATGTCAAATAAATCTAATAACTTATTAAAAATCAAAACATTTAAAATTTTATTTTAATTTTTCAATTTTCATTTCACTTGTTTTTTTAAAAAACAAAAGTACTTGTATATATAAAAAAATCGAATGGACATACACACAATGCGTGCTATAAGACTAATTATCATAAAAGTAGACACAAAAAAAAAAAGTTAGGTAGCTTGTATTCATAAATAATAAAAGACCACACGCTAGGTACATAAAAGTAATTTTGTATGCATTTATGTCATATTATATTGTTAAATTTGAGCACCACGTACTAAATAATTTTGAGATGTCAACGTGATATCAAAATTTCTTTACAGTTACTTTTCATAATATTTGTTACGTAACATTGCTAGTGTAATTTTATTAGTAATTTTTGAACATCTCTCTATTTTTTTGATTTTTTCTTAATTTATCTTAAAGTCGAAACTATTTCAGTAAAACTTACCTAATCATTAATCTATAAGTATCATATCCTAATAAAATAAGATGTATTTTTACTCAAAAATCATCAAACACAAAAAAAAAA